>NC_090646.1:681133355-681503355 GCF_040937935.1 Hyperolius riggenbachi
GTGAGTTGAAGAGAGCTGTCCGTGTTCGGAAGCCATCAAACCTGAATGAACTTGAGATGTTTTGTAAAGAGGAATGGTCCAAAATTGCCTTCAACCAGAATCCAGACTCTCATTGGAACCTACAGGAAGCGTTTAGAGGCTGTAATTTCTGCAAAAGGAGTATCTACTAAATATTGATTTAATTTCTTTTTTTGTGGTGCCCAAATTTATGCACCTGCCTAATTTTGTTTAAACAATTATTGCGCAGTTTCTGTAAATCCAATAAACTTCATTTCACTTCTCAGATATCACTGTGTGTGTGTCCTATATGATATATTTAACTGACATTTTTTTATTGCAACAACCAACGATTTATACAGGAAAATCATGAAGATGAACAAGGTTGCCCAAATGTATGCATCCCACTGAACTGCTGTCCACTGTTCTACTCTGCCATGGGGGATCCAGGGGCCACCTACTAGGGCAGCATAGGTTCTTCAAGCCTAACGGCAAACTTGGATGTCACTAATTTGAGAATGAAAACTGGTGATAAAATAATTCTGCTCATCTCTGCTGCAATCAGGACTGTTATACTCACTCTAATTCCTCTATCCGGCTTGTTGGCAGAGCCTCCATCAGGCCACTGAATTCAGGACCCCTCAGATCATTATTAGACAGGTTCAGCTTCCTCAGAGTCTGGTTATTCCTTATCCCGGTTGCCAGGTGGGGGAGGGATCTGGAGGGCAGACCATTATGCTGCAAACTGTGGGAGAAGAGAAGTGTTACCAAAAATCTGTATAAAATGAGATTAAAGTTACAACACATTTATGTTGTCTACTTTATATGAATGGAAATTATATTTCTTTCTTGTGCTTTGTAACTTTGATTTTTTCTTTTTAATTCCACTGTCAATAGCATAAACATACTGTAAGTCCGCTTCTATGTGCCCAATGCCCCCCCCCATATGAAAATATGACACAAAGGTGTCCATACATCATTCGCTTTCGCACTGGTACCCAACATGGCAACCGGCATACAGCACATAGGGTGCTTGTGTGATGTCACTCATGCTCCCCACATACTATGCCCCCTTACCCACATGGAGTGCCAATGCAGAAGATGTATGGGCACCATTGTCACGGTGGACGACAAGGGACAGGTAAGGTATTTTAATGGGGGTCACATTTACATTTAAGAGACAGTGGCCAGGGGTTTCAACCCCATATCACATGTTGTTAACCTCACACACCCACTGGGCCATGTCGACCCTGGATGTTCCAGCCTTCTTGGTCGATATTTTTGACCAATATCAGCCTGAAATCTGTCAAATCCTCGATCGGACAAGCTTGTCACAGCACCAATTTACATCACATTCTGTAAAATGATTGAATCGGACGGTCGATCTAGCTGCAAAAATTGCTAGATATATGGCCCCCTTTACATATCTATCACCTGACCACACTGATCACATAGTTTTTTCCCTGTAACTTGCCAAAATGTGTCAAGAAAGGGTCTAGTATACAGTGCAGGAGAGTAGTGATGTGTATGCACGTTTATACTGTTCACAGCATGTTTTTATGGACGGATATATCTGTCCATACCGCTAGGGAGGTTAAGGAGAATAAGGGCATTATGATTAAACCAGCGGATAAAGGTGGTGCCATAGTCATCATGAACACCAGTAACTACATCCAGTTGTTATCCAACACCACTCACTATGCCGAATTACAGGGGGACCCCACAAAAGGCTACAGGATGGCACTTAATATGATGGTTAACAGATTGCCTGCAAACATCAGACTACATTTAAGGACCCTTATCCCTGAAGAGCCTAGAACAGCCTGCTTTTACATGCTTCCCAAGATCCACAAAGAGGGAAACCCAGGCAGGCCCATAATCTCAGGGAGCGGAACTCTTACAGAGAACATCTCAGGGTGGCTGGAAAACATCTTGAAACCTCTTGTCTGTAAAAGACTCAGCTACATACTGGATACCACCCACCTCCTGAACAAACTGACAGCCATCGGCCCAGTACCTGAGGGAACCATACTGGCCACGATGGACGTGGAGTCCCTGTACACGAACATTCCCCATGATGATGGTATTGCGGCCTGTCGTAAATATCTTCAGGGTCAGGGCATACCTGTAAAGCCTATTACTGGACTGATCAAATTCATTCTCACTCATAATTATTTCACTTTTGGACTGGACCTCTATTTACAGCAGATGGGCGTGGCAATGGGTTCGCGATTCGCACCACAGTATGCAAATCTATTCATAGCCAAAATCTAAGCGGAATACCTCAATGCGTGTCGCATAAAACCCTTGGCCTACTTCCGCTTCATTGATGATATTTTAATCATCTGGTCCGCAAGTAAGGATGATCTTCTCCAGTTCCACAGGAACTTCAATGCCTTCCATCCTACAATCAAATTGAAACCTACCTACTCTCACACAGAGATTAACTTTCTGGACACCACCATATACATCAGGGGTGACAACCTACAAACGTCTGTGTATCGCAAACCTACAGACCGTCCCACATACCTAAGATATGACAGTTTTCATCCCAAGCACATTAAGAACTCTATAATTTACAGCCAGGCCATAAGATACAACCAGATTTGTTCTGACAGGATGGACAGAGACAAGCACCTGGATCGCCTTAAGAACACTTTCATTAAACAAGGCCACAGTCCTCCTATGACTGAGGCCCAAATCAGGAAAGCCAGTAACATCCCCAGGACTGAACTCCTGAAATATAAGCAAAACCAGAAAGAGGAACGTGTCCCTTTGGTTGTCACCTACAACCCACACCTGGAAATCTTAAGGAGGATTGCTAAGGAACTACATCCCATTTTACACAAGGATCACAGACTGAAGAAGATATTCCCTAAACCTCCACTCTTGTCATATCGGCAACCACACAATCTGAAACAGATGATTGTCAGGAGCTCTTTGAATAGGCTACAACAAAACGGAACATCACCCTGTCGACAGAAAAAGTGTGGGACCTGCAGACACATTTACTCCACTGACAGGCTAACAATACCAGGCTTACAACAGGAGTACAGGGTAAAAGGTACATTTTCCTGTGGTTCCACCAATCTGGTATATCTGATCATGTGTGCTAAATGCCCCAATGTTATGTACGTGGGAGAAACTGGACAAACTCTGCACAAACATATGAATGGACACAGGCACACTATTAATGATACCAAATCTGGACTCCCAGTTGCTACACACTTTCCAATGGACACAGCATGGATGATCTTCGTGTCACTGCCCTAAAGGGTGGCTTCAAAACGTCAAATGATCGATTAATAGCAGAAACAAAATTTATAAATAGGTTCAAAGTTGTGGACAAGGGCTTGAATAGGGACAAAAATGTTTTATATTGGTATGAGGCTAAGGGTAATTAATGCCAAACTCTTTCTCAGCCTATATAGCTAAACTTGTGAACTCAGAATTTACAATGCCTCTGTGACAGTCCAACTCCCAGGTCTGGTAACATGGTGTAAACAAGGATTCTTATCTCAGCTAACAACCTTCCACCCCATTTAGATGTTCTGTTTCACTTAAGGCATATTAATGACATGTATTCATGCTTGAAAAAAATCTATGTATCCCCTTTTGATGTTGCATCATGTATAAAGCTGTCTGTACCGTCAGCCTGCAAACTAACAGGATGTAGCCCGACGAAGGCTGCAAAGCCGAAAGCTTGCTTATTCTTATTCTTTTTAGTTAACTTACTCCAGGGGCCAACAGTTTAGTAGAAAATCTGTATGTCAGGCATACTGATTTCAGCAAGTTTTCCTTGACTGACACTGTGTCGGGCAATCCGCCCAGGAGGTTAAACCTGGATGTCACTATTGGTGAATGTGAGAATGGAAAACAGTGATGAAATAATTCTGATCTCTGCTGCAATCAGGGCTGTTATACTCACTGTAATTCCTCTATCCGGCTTGTTGGCAGAGCCGTCATCAGGACACTAAAATCAGGACCCCCCAGACTGTTACCAGACAGGCCCAGCTTCCTCAGAGTCTGGTTATTCCTTATCCAGGATGCCAGGTGGGGGCAGGAACGGGAGGTCAGATGATTATATGACAAGCTGGAGGCAAAGAGAAGAATGTTAACAGAAATTATTGAAACTGCATCACATGTATGTTTTCTCCTGGTTATATGAATGGACACATGAGGTCTCTGCTACAGGGCCGCACAGCTGTAATGGACACATAAGGTCTCTGCTACAGGGCCGCATAGTTGTAATTTTTATAGGGCATACATTTCTTTCCATAACAAAATAGTATTTTTTTAATTGAATTATGTGTCTATGTTATGTGAATATGAATATTACATTATTACCACTTAGGGCTTGTTCACACTATGAGCGTTTGTGAATTTTTTTAAGCACTAGCGATTTTAGAAACACGCTTGTGCAATGATTCCCTATGAGAGTGTTCACATGAGAGCTATTCGATTGCTTTCCTATCGCAAAAGCGCTGCCTGTACCATTTTCTGAGCGCTTCGGCTCAATGGAAGTTATAAAGGAATTGTGAAGCGCTTGAAACAGCGATTTGTAAAGCGATATCCCGATCGCTTTTAGAGTGAAAGGTCAAAGAGTTCACTTCCTGACTGATGTCAGGAGGTGAAAATCTCATTCGCTCAGCAAAAGCGCTAAGAAAAGCACTTTTCTAAGCGCAGGGAAAAAAAATCAATAAATCGCTCAGCGCTTGCGATTTATATTGTGAACAAGGCCTAACAGGCAGCAGCTGGAAGTGGGCTCAGGTCATTTCACACTGCAGGCTGACTCTCACAGGAGGACCGAAGCAAGGAAAAAACGCGCATTAGAGCCCTTATGGAAAAAATTATGCTGCCATAGATGCCTATTATCAAAGCTGTAACTTGCATAAAAAAAAAACCTGAAAATTTGGGTGTACGGGAACAACTGATAGAAATACGGGCACTGAGGCATGCCAATATGCAAACTGCAGCAGTGCATGGTGGGCACTGAGCAATTTGCATACCGGCATGCCTCTGAAACCGCAATTCTATGAGGCACCTCCATGTGCCAAAATTTCTGGGTTTTGCCAAAAATTAGGGCTTTTATAATAGGGGCCAATGGTTAGACACCACCAGGGGGGTCTTAGGGATAGACATTAGTATTGATGGGTTCTGTGTGAGAGGGTTAGGTTTAGCCATAGTAAAATATCAGTAAAGATCACTGATATTTTATCCATTTCAATTTGGCCGACTATAGTCCAGATAGGCGCTGCTTAAAGTGAATGGGAACCCGTATTAAAAAAAAAGTCACTCACCTAAGGAGAGGGAGGCTCTGGGTCCCATAGATCATTCCCTCTCCTCTCCCGGTGCCCGCTGGTGTCCTGGCTCCTCCATAGCGGCATTAGCGGTATCCGACCGTTTCGGTCAAATACCGCTGTCTCCCGGCCGAAGGGAGGCTTAGGAAATACTTCGGGAGCCCGAGTGCTCCCGAAGACGGGCCGCTCTACACTGCGCACGTGCGCGCGCCCTCTATGACGCACTCACGTGTGCGCCGCCTGTCTTCGGGAGGACTCAGCTCCCGAAGACTTCCGAAATCCCCTCGGTGGGGGATGTGAACGGAGGAGCCAGCGCAGCACCGGGGCACCGGGAGAGGAGAGGGATGGCTCAATAGGACCGAGCCTTCCCTCTCCTTAGGTGAGTAGCTGAATTTTTTTTATTTCAATAAGGGTTCCCATTAGCTTTAAGTCTAACTAGATGCGTATACGTGTCCAGTGTTTAAGCGGCAGGTCCGTGCGACTCCCTCTCTTACCCGGCAGAATTTCTGTGTTGTTGGCTGGGGAAGGGAAGCAAGGCTTCCCCGAACCAACAGCAGTGCCTGTAAAGAATGGACATGACCCCGATCAGGGGCCATGTCCATTCATAGGAACGTAACGAAGTGAAAGTAAAAAGAAAAAAAAGGGGGAAAAAAAACCCAAAACATTTCCTGGTAAGGCCCCGTTCACACTTGCGGTTTAGTAAAAACCGCACCGGATGTCCGGACCGCACCGTATCCGGACCGGACCTGATCCGTATGGTTCCTATCCGGATCCGGTCCGGATCCGGTCCGTTTGCATCCGGTTTCCGTGCGGTGTGAACACGGTTGCGGTCCGGATCCGGTTTCTTAAGGAGATAACATCCTGTAAATACCTGGGGTCTGGGAGGTCAGCAGAAGGGTCTGGGGTCATTGTTGGAGACAGGTGGACGTGTGGAGACTATCCGTGGATACAGAGACTGCAGTTGGGACCATGGATCCAGGCATTTTTTACTCGTAAACCTGGGAATTCTCTCCTTCCCGTTGTTCGCCTCCTTGTCAGACATATCAGACATGTTGCTGCCAAAAAGAGCTCCAGCATGAAATCGCTGCTGCCCCACTCTTTGAACGCTGGGCCCATGTGGTCCCCATCCAAAATGCATAGGAAGTGGGGTAGAACGTCCGGTTTTTGTAGCCAGTGTGTTGTGCGCTCTCCGGCTCTCATTGCTTTGTATTGGCCGGATGGTGCAGTCCGGCTCCGCTCCGGATACGGCTGCCGGAGGAGCCGGACCAAAAAATAGCGCATGTTGGAACGGACGCCGGAGTCCGGATCCGGTCCGGCTCCGGTCCGGCTCCGGTCCGGCAGAATGGACGCATGTGAACGGACGCATAGGCTTTCATTGCTATGCCGTGCGTCCGTTCCGTCCGTTCTGCAAGCGGTCCGGCTCCGGCACGGCGATTCCGGACGGCCACCACTAATGTGAACCGGGCCTAAATCAGTGACTTAGCTTTTTTTTTTTTTTTATGTATGCCATTAGGGACACAAAATAACCCAAAGCAGAAAAAGTACACCTTTATTTCCAAATAATATATTGTCCCCATACATTGTACCAGAAACATGTTCATCTACGGTCACAAAAATATATTTCCTAACCATACCATTGTCCCCAGAAGTATTTTTATTACACTGAATCAGAATCTTTATTTCTCCAAGCATGACTGGGTCATGCCTGGAATTGGGCTTGGCACATACAGGATACAAGTAGGATAGTGTAACATCTGCAAACTTGGCGGCTGCGGATACGCATGCTATACCCGCAGCCGCCTTTGTTCCCTGTTCACAAGCCTCATCCGTTCCAGCGGCGTCTAGCACGCCGGGAACAGCATTGTCTCTTGCTCATAGGGTCTTTGTATTGCGCAGGTGGGCGCGGAGACAGGACCTTTATGCTGGAAAAAGGCGCGTCAGCTGACCTGCCGGTCGGCTGACGTCAGGAATGACTCGCGCCACTCGGATTGGCTGATTGCTAAGGGGCATGGCGCTGGGCTCTCCTCGGCTTCTTAAGCCTTCACAGATCATTGGCAACTCGTCTGCTGTTGTGAATACACTCGTGTTAGCACTCAGACCTACTGAGGTTCCTGTTGATGATAGATGTATATGCAGTGTTTGCGATATACATCTATCTATAGTTAATTATTGTTACATTGTATTCTGATAACCCGTGTATGATTCTGGCTACTCTCTGACCTTGCTATTGCTAAACTCTTCTGTACCTCTCTTCTGTACCTCTGCCTTTCTGACTTAGTTGCTGAACCTCTGCCTGATATTCACTACTCTCTTGCCTGCCGATTTTGTACTATCTCTGCCTGTCTGTTACCGAACCTTGCCTGTCTGACCTCTCTACTCACCAGTAGGCCCTAGCCACTGGTGAGGTGCTCTTTCTGATAGTACCCACCAGCTCCTCTGGTGAGGTTTAGTTAAATCTATTCAGTTACTGTTTCTGTTAGTACCCACCAGCTCCTCTGGTGAGGTCCCATTAAACTAATCAATTACTGTTGCATCAAGCACTACTCACCTTGTATTCTGCATGCTATACTTGTATTATTGGTGATACTGCAGATCACCACATAATCAGGTATAGCGTCTGCATTATTGGTGATTCTGCAGATCACTTATAATCAGACGTCTGAGTTGCAGCACCCAATCGTTACAGATAGGACCCACAGAATACAACAGAAGGAACAGAACAACTTTTCACATGCAGAGAAAGCCAGGTGGCATAATGTACAGAAACACTCAATTTAAACACAAAGGCTTCAACACATCCATGTACTATGTGTATCAGCAAGCATGATAATATTCAACTGAAGTGGCAAAGTGGCGGGGGGGCGGCACTAGGAAGGGAGGGAGAGCGTGGACTGAAGGTCGGAGGGAGCCAACTGGTGAAGCGGTGGCCTGGGTGTGAGGGATCATTGACGATCCTCAATGCTCTGGAGCGCAATCTGGACTGGTAGATGTGGTCCAGAGTGGGGAGAAGTTTCCAGATGATTCTCTTTGCTGATCTGATGACCCTCTGCAATTTGTGTCTGTCACCAGCATACCAGACCAGGATAGAAGAGCAGAGAATAGATTAAATTGTAGCGGGGTAGAAGCTTGTCAGAGGTTTCTGGGCCATACCAAACTTCTTCAGTTGGAGGACGAAGAAGAGCCTCTGCTGGGCTTTCCTTCATGTGGAGGTAGTGTTGGCCTTCCACCTCAGGTCGTTGGTGATCGGTGAGCCCTGAAGGAAGACACAGAGAACTCTTTCAACTTCCTCGCCCTCAACACTGATCAGAGGTGGGGTGGAATCGTGCTTTCTAAAATCAACAATCACCTCAACAGTTTTGCGGTGTTTAAGACCAGCCCGTTCTCCCTGCACCAGTGGCAGATACTCTTGACCTGGTGGCAGCATTCCTTCTCGTCATTTTTGATGACGAGACCAACTATGGTGGTGTTGTCAGCAAATTTGCCTACTTTGATAGAGTCTACTGTTGAGCTACAGTTGTTCGTATACAGGGATAACAGAAACAGCAGCAGGACACATTCTTGTGGGGCCCCTGTGTTGGTGATCCAAGGTTGTGAGGAGATGGTGCCTAGCTTGATGACCTGGGATCTTTTGATGAGGAATTCTGTGATCCACAGATGTAGGGAAGGATGGACCCTGAGCATGGCAAGATTCAGCTGAAGTATTTTGGGGCTGATAGTGTTAAACGCTGAGCTGAAGTCCAGTAGGAGGATCCTGGCGTATGAATCTGGTCTGTCCAGGTGATCACTGACGTGCTCCAGGTAGATATTGATGGTGTCATTGCTGGACCTGTTCGCTCTATACGCAAACTGGTGCGGGTCCAGCAGGGCCTCGGTGGAGAGCTTAAGGAGGGAGAGCAACATACCTTCAAAAGCTTTCATGAAGACAGGCTTGAGGGCCAAGGGCCTAAAGCTGTTGAGGTCAGAAACTCCTTGCTTTTTGATTACAGGGATGATTGTGGACCTCTTGAAGCAAGCAGGGACTTTCCCTTCCTGAAGGGAAAAATGGAGGAGAGAATTGGAGAGGTTTTCAGGCAGGCTGATGACACTCTGTCAGGTCTTGAGGCTTTCCTGGCATTTAGCCTTAAAAAATGCTGCAGAACGTCAGCCTTGTTCACCGCTGCAGGGGGAGAGTTTGGGCCCAGACAGGATATATAGTTAAAAGGCCATAACTTCAACTTGCATGTATTTATAAATAAACCTACCCCTTTTACTCTTTTAATAAGATCAAGTGATCAGTCATTAATAAGTAATTAACCTGAACTAAAGTACATTCTACACCCCCAATCTAGTCTACTGTCTTTTATTTGTCAAAAATATACACAGAGCCAGGAGAACGGGGCTGCCATATGGATGTACCCCCAAACCAGCCACAATACCCCCATAATCCCCCCCCCCCAGTCACTGCAATGGGTGTCACATACACACAGAGCCAGGTATACTGGGGGCTGCACTATGGCTGTACCCCCAAACCAGCCACAATCCCCCCATAATCCATCCCCAGTCACTGCAATGGGTGTCACATATACACAGAGCCAGGTGTACTGGGGGCTGCAGTATGGATGTACCCCCAAACCAGCCACAATCTCCCCATAATCCCTCCCCCAGTCACTGCAATGGGTGTCACATATACACAGAGCCAGGTGTACTGGGGGCTGCAGTATGGATGTACCCCCAAACCAGCCACAATCCCCCATAATCCCTCTCCCAGTCACTGCAATGGGTGTCACATATACACAGAGCCAGGTGTACTGGGGGCTGCAGTATTGATGTACCCCCAAACTAGCCACAATCCCCCCATAATCCCTCCCCCAGTCACTGCAATGGGGGTCACATATACACAAAGCCAGGTGTACTGGGGGCTGCAGTATGGATGTACCCCCAAACCAGCCACAATCCCCCATAATCCCTCCCCCAGTCACTGCAATGGGTGTCACATACACACAGAGCCAGGTGTACTGGGGGCTGCAGTATGGATGTACCCACCAAACCAGCCACAATCCCCCATAATCCCTCACCCAGTCACTGCAATGGGTGTCACATATACACAGAGCCAGGTGTACTGGGGCTGCAGTATGGATGTACCCCCAAACCAGCCACAATCCCCCATAATCCCTCCTCCAGTCACTGCAATGGGTGTCACATATACACAGAGCGAGTTGTACTGGGGGCTGCAGTATGGGTGTACCTCCAAAACCAGCCCCAATCCCCTCATAATCCCTCCCCCCAGTCACTGCAATGGGTGTCACATACACACAGAGCCAGGTGTACTGGGGGCTGCAGTATGGATGTACCCACCAAACCAGCCACAATCCCCCATAATCCCTCCCCCAGTCACTGCAATGGGTGTCACATATACACAGAGCCAGGTGTACTGGGGCTGCAGTATGGATGTACCCCCAAACCAGCCACAATCCCCACATAATCCCTCCCCAGTCACTGCAATGGGTGTCACATATACACAGAGCGAGTTGTACTGGGGGCTGCAGTATGGGTGTACCTCCAAAACCAGCCCCAATCCCCTCATAATCCCTCCCCCCAGTCACTGCAATGGGTATCACATATACACAGAGCCAGGTGTACTGGAGGCTGCAGTATGGATGTACCCCCAAACCAGCCACAATCCCCCCATAATCCCTCCCCCAGTCACTGCAATGGGTGCCACATATACACAGAGCCAGGTGTACTGGGGGCTGCAGTATGGATGTACCCCCAAACCAGCCACAATCCCCCCATAATCCCTCCTCCAGTCACTGCAATGGGTGTCACATATACATATTCTGTGTATATTTGCTCATAAATAGGTTTGTTAATATGTGTGCACACTGTTTTGTCTGGTTTGTGGGTGATTCACTGTATATATTGTTTGCATATGGTTGCATCTTATTTGCATGATAAGGTTTATAATAAACACCACTTCAATACTTGTTTCAGTGTCAGTGTTCTGCACACTGTGGTTTTTCCGTACAATACATGTTTGCTCCGTAACATACTCACAGCAATTCCTCTATCCGGCTTGTTGTCAGAGCCGCCATCAGGACACTAAGTTCAGGACGCACAAAATTGTTATTAGACAGGTCCAGCTTCCGCAGAGTCTGGTTATTACTTATCCCGGAGGACAGGTGGGGGCAGTTACTGGAGGTCAGATGATTTTGATGCAAACTGTTGGAAAAGATAAGAAGGTCCAGAAAGCAGAATAAAAACTGCATACAATTTGTAAGAATTATACATAAAAAAATTAAACATAATGTTTTATTATATTTAACATGAATTTATACTAATCAATCCTTAAACATGAACATGTTGTTCATACATATGTCCACAGCTAGAGGGCAGTATAGCGATATTGATCATAAGGAATACAGTGGTTTCTAGTGTATACATTGTGTGACAAGAATGTTCCATTATTACCACTTACAGCCAGCAGGGAGTTTGGGTGCTCGCTAGCGGGGGAAGTTAGGGTGCCACCATAGTTGCCCAGTGAAATAGTGGCAATAAGGGGAAATTTGGGCACTTGCAGAGCTTGCTATTTATCAGGAATGGGGGCACCCAAATTACCCCTCAACACCGCAATTTCAATGGATGCTATGTCAGTGCCCCCCCCCCCATTTTTTTTTCTTACAGTGGGGGATGGTGATTGGCGGCAGAGGGTGAGGGGAGGTTAAAGTTAGACATTAGGTACGGTGTTTGTGTGAGGTGCGGGGGAAGGGGGGGCGGTTTGGGATAAGTGTCAGGTAGGGTGTTTGTGCAGGGGGGACGGTTAACCCTTTCCGTACCAGTACTAGTCTCCTACCGATGAGTCACCACTCTCACCGTTTATGCCACTCACCCATAAGCCCCTTGCTCTGCCTCACAGTGATCACAGGGTCAGCAGCCAATGAAATCAACTCCTGGTTGGCTCACAGAGCTCGGCTGCCATAACAACGGCGGAGCAGGGCCTGCAGCAAGATCAGCAGAAGCGGCGAGAGTGGGGGGTCCGTGCAGCACGGCAATTGAAATCTACACCCTGGCAGAAATAAGCAGCCACAAACATGGCATAGATTTTAATTAACACGGTAGGGAAGTGGTTAAGGTTAGACATTAGGTAGGATATTTGTGGGAGGGCATTTTGGGATAAGCGTCAGGTAGCAAGTTTGTGCAGGAGGAGGTTAGGCATCAGGTAGGGTGTCTGTGCGGTGAGGTGGTTAAGGTTCGGCATCAGGTAGGGTGTCACAGACACCATAATCCCTCCCCCAGTCACTGCAATGGGTGTCACATATACACAGAGCCAGGTGTACTGGGACTGCAGTATGGATGTACCCCCAAACCAGCCACAATCCCCCATAATCCCTCCCCCAGTCACTGCAATGGGTGTCACATATACACAGAGCCAGGTGTACTGGGACTGCAGTATGGATGTACCCCCAAACCAGCCACAATCCCCCATAATCCCTCCCCCAGTCACTGCAATGGGTGTCACATATACACAGAGCCAGGTGTACTGGGGGATGCAGTATGGATGTACCCCCAAACCAGCTACAATCCCCCATAATCCCTCCACCAGTCACTGCAATGGGTGTCACATATACACATGGACAGGTGTACTGGGGGCTGCAGTATTGATGTACCCCCAAACCAGCCACAATCCCCCATAATCCCTCCCCAGTCACTGCAATGGGTGTCACATATACACAGAGCCAGATGTACTGGGGGCTGCAGTATGGATGTACCCCCAAACCAGCCACAATACCCCCATAATCCCCCCCCCCAGTCACTGCAATGGGTGTCACATATACGCAGAGCCAGGTGTACTGGGGGCTGCAGTATGGATGTACCCCCAAACCAGCCACAATCCCCCCATAATCCCTCCCCCAGTCACTGCAATGGGTGTCACATATACACAGAGCCAGGTGTACTGGGGGCTGCAGTATGGATGTACCCCCAAACCAGCCACAATACCCCCATAATCCCCCCCCCCAGTCACTGCAATGGATGTCACATATACACAGAGCCAGGTGTACTGGGACTGCAGTATGGATGTACCCCCAAACCAGCCACAATCCCCCCATAATCCCTCCCCCAGTCACTGCAATGGGTGTCACATATACACAGAGCCAGGTGTATTGGGGGCTGCAGTATGGATGTACCCCCAAACCAGCCACACACCCCCATAATCCCTCCCCCAGTCACTGCAATGGGTGTCACATATACACAGAGCCAGGTGTACTCGGGGCTGCAGTATGGATGTACCTCCAAACCAGTCACAGTCCCCCATAATCCCTCCCCAGTCACTGCAATGGGTGTCACAAATACACAGAGCCAGGTGTACTGGGGGCTGCAGTATGGATGTACCCCCAAACCAGCCACACACCCCCATAATCCCTCCCCCAGTCACTGCAATGGGTGTCACATATACACAGAGCCAGGTGTACTGGGGGCTGCAGTATGGATGTACCCCCAAACCAGCCACAATCCCCCCATAATCCCTCCCCCAGTCACTGCAATGGGTGTCACAAATACACAGAGCCAGGTGTACTGGGGGCTGCTGTATGGATATACCCCCAAACCAGCCACAATCCCCCCATAATCCCTCCCCAGTCACTGCAATGGGTGTCACATATACACAGAGCCAGGTGTACTGGGAGCTGCAGTATTGATGTACCCCCAAACCAGCCACAATCCCCCCATAATCCCTCCCCCAGTCACTGCAATGGGTGTCACATATACACAGAGTCAGGTGTACTGGGGGCTGCAGTATGGATGTACCCCCAAACCACCCACAATCCCCCCATAATCCCTCCCCAGTCACTGCAATGGGTGTCACATATACACAGAGCCAGGTGTACTGGGGGCTGCAGTATGGATGTACCCCCAAACCAGCCACACACACCCCATAATCCTCCCCCAGTCACTGCAATAGGTGTCACATATACACAGAGCCAGGTGTACTGGGAGTTGCAGTATGGATGTACCCCTCAAACCAGCCACAATCCCCCCATAATCCCTCCCCCAGTCACTGCAATGGTCACTATTGGGGGATGTGAGAATGGGAAATGGTGATGGAATAAAAGGAAATAATTCTGCTGATCTCTGCTACAATCAGGGCTATTATACTCACTCTAATTCCTCTATCCGGCTTGTTGGCAGAGCCTCCATCAGGCCACCGAATTCATCGCCACCCAGATTATTAGCATACAACTCCAGCTTCCTCAGAGTCTGGTTATTCCTTATTCCGGATGCCAGGTCAGGGCAGGAACTGGAGGGCAGATCATTTCCCTGCAAACTGCAGGAGAAGAGAAAAACATTACATTTTTTTTTCATTATATTTAACATGAATTTATACTTTCAACCACTTTAGGCCTCTTGCACACTGCATGCATTTCCGATTCCGCTTTTTAATCGGTTTTTACCTCCGATTCAGATTTTTAATCTTTACTGCATGCTGCGTTTTTTGATCCATTTTTCTGTTGAAGGTAGTCAGGGGAAATCGGGATGGAAAATCGGAATCGGAATCAGAAAACGGATTTGCACTGTGTAGGGAGCCTTAACTGAACGGGGGGTAAAGAGTTTCACTTACCTGGGGCTATTACCAGCCCCCTGCAGCAGTCCTGTGCCCTCGGCGCCGCTCTGGGATCCTCTGGTCCCCCGCTGTCACTTAGTTTCGTTTTTGACGACTCACCAGTCGCCGGCCGCCATGCGTATTATTGGACGCATTCACCAATGCAATTAGCGCTATTGCGGACCACAACGCGTACAAAAATACGCGTTGCCGCATATCTACGCGTGCGGAATGCGGCAACCAGAGGATTCCAGAGCGGCGCCGAGGGCACAGGACTGCTGCAGGGGGCTGGTAATAGCCCCAGGTAAGTGAAACTCCTTACCCCCCGTTCAGTTAAGGTTCCCTTTAAGAGACACTGAAGTCTCCTAAAAATAAGTTTATTATAAAATCCTCTTTAACATTGCTGCCCTAACTAAAACGCTGCATCCCCGCAGCTGAAATCAAACTAAATCCCCCTAACTTCCCCCTCCCTTTCCCTTGCAAAATCCAAGACTTTCTTGGTTGTGGATTTTGCTGCTGGAGGAGGCCGAGCTTTCAGCTGCAGCTCTGCCTCCTTACGCGTCTATCAGCGGCGTATCCCCACCTCTCCCCGCCCCTCTCAGTGATGAAAGACTGAGAGGGGTGGGCGGAGGCGGTGATCCGGCGCTGATAGATGAGCTGAGAGGCAGAGCTGCAGCTGAAAGCTCGGCCTCACGGAAGCGCTGCCCGGATTGCCCCCCAGGGAGTTAGGGCGGATTTAGTTAGATTACAGCCGCGGGGATGCGGTATTTTAGTTACGGCTATCATGTTACACAGGATTTTGTAATAAAAGATGATTTTTAAGAGACTTCAGAGTCTCTTTAAGGGCCACAGGCTTAAACCCCCTAAAGACCAGGCCATTTTTCACAATTCAGACCACTGCAGCTATAACGTTTTTTTGCTTGGTCATATAACCTACCACCCAAACAAATTTTACTTCTCACTAATACAGCTTTCTTTTGGTGCTATTTGATTGCTGCTGTGATTTTTCGTTTTCATTACTTTCATCAAAAAAAAAACAAAAAAAAAAAAAAACAGGAATTTTGTCAAAGAAATGATATTGTGTACTTTCTGTGGTAACATTTTTCAAATAAAGTAAAATTTCTATACAAGTTTTTGTCCTAATGTATTGTGCTACATGTCTTTGATAAAAAAAAAATCCATTCAGTGTATATTTCTTTGGGTAAAAGTTATAGCGTTTACAAACTATGGTGCCAAAAGTGAATTTGAGCAGTTTGAAGCATCCCTGACTTTTCTGAGCACCTGTCATGTTTCTTGAGGTGCTAGAATGCCAATGCAGTATAAATACCCCCAAATGACCCCATTTTGGAAAGAAGACACCCCAAGGTATTTGCTGAGGGGTATGGCGAGTTCATAAAAGATTTTATTTTTTTGTCACAAGTTAGAAGAAATTGTGTTTCCATTTCTGCTAACTTATGACAAAAAATAAAATCATCTATGAACTCACCATGCCTCTCAGTGAATACCTTGGGGTGTCTTCTTTCCAAAATGGGGTCACTTGTGGGGTTCCTATACTGCCCTGGCATTTTAGGGGCCCTAAACTGTGAGGCATAGTCTGGAAACCAAATAAGTAAGAAAAATTAAATAAGTAAGTTAAAATAAGTTAAACTGACCCATGAAAGGTACTCATTGGACTTTGGGCCCCTTTGCACAGCTAGGCTGCAAAAAAGTGCCACACATGTGGTATCGCCGTACTCAGGAGAAGTAGTATAATGTGTTTTGGGGTGTCTTTCCGCACTTACCCATGTTGGGTGGGATAAATATCTCTGTAAATGACAATCTTTTTTACAGAATTGCAAAGGTTGCAAAAGTATTCGGCCCCCTTGAAGTTTTCCACATTTTGTCAAATTACTGCCACAAACATGAATCAATTTTATTGGAATTCCACATGAAAGACCAACACAAAGTGGTGTACACGTGAGAAGTGGAACGGCAATCATACATGATTCCAAACATTTTTTACAAATAAATAACTACAAAGTGGGGTGTGTGTAATTATTCAGCCCCCTTTGATCTGAGTGCAGTCAGTTGCCGATAGGCATTGCCTGATGAGTGCTAATGACTAATTAGAGTGCACCTGTGTGTGATCTACAAATACAGCTGCTCTGTGAGGGCCTCAGGGGTTGTCTAAGAGAATATTGGGAGCAACAACACCGTGAAGTCCAAAGAACACATAAGACAGGTCAGGGATAAAGTTATTGAGAAATTTAAAGCAGGCTTAGGCTACAAAAAGATTTCCAAAGCCTTGAACATCCCACGGAGCACTGTTCAAGCGATCATTCAGAAATGGAAGGAGTATGGCACAACTGTAAACCTACCAAGACAAGGCCATCCACCTAAACTCACAGGCCGAACAAGGAGAGCGCTGATCAGAAATGCAGTCAAGAGGCCCATGGTGACTCTGGACGAGCTGCAGAGATCTACAGCTCAGGTGGGGGAATCTGTCCATAGGACAACTATTAGTCATGCACTGCACAAAGTTGGCCTTCATGGAAGAGTGGCAAGAAGAAAGGCATTGTTAACAGAAAGCATAATAAGTCCCGTTTGCAGTTTGCCACCAGCCATGTGGGGGACACAGCAACCATGTGGAAGAAGGTCAGATGAGACCAAAATGTAACTTCTTGGCCAAAATGCAAAACGCTATGTGTGGCAGAAAACTAACACTGCACATAACTCTGAACACACCATCCCCACTGTCAAATATGGTGGTGGTGGCAGCATCATCCTCGGGGGGTGCATCTCTTCAGCAGGGACAGGGAAGCTGGTCAGAGTTGATGGGAAGATGGATGGAGCCAAATACAGGACAAACGTGGAAGAAAACCTCTTGGAGTCTGCAAAAGACTTGAGACTGGGGCGGAGGTTCACCTTCCAGCAGGACAATGACCCTAAACATAAAGCTAGGGCAACAATGGAACGGTTTAAAACAAAACATATCTATGTGTTAGAATGGCCCAGTCAAAGTCCAGATCTAAATCCAATGAAAAATCTGTGGCAAGATCTGAAAACTGCTGTTCACAAACGCTGTCCATCTAATCTGACTGAGCTGGAGCTGTTTTGCAAAGAAGAATGGGCAAGGATTTCAGTCTCTAGATGTGCAAAGCTGGTAGAGACATACCCTAAAAGACTGGCAGCTGTAATTGCAGCAAAAGGTGGTTCTACAAAGTATTGACTCAGGGGGCCGAATAATTACACACACCCCACTTTGCAGTCAATTATTTGTAAACAAATATTTGGAATCATGTATGATTTTTGATCCACTTCTCACATGTACACCACTTTGTATTGGTCTTTCATGTGGAATTCCAATAAAATTGATGCATGTTTTTGGCAGTAATGTGACAAAGGGTTCGATTCACAAAGCGGTGCTAACCCAGTTACAGACTTTAGGCGTGATAACCATTGCACCACGCTGGTGAAAAGCCAGTTTAGGCGTGATAAGTTTAGGTGTGATAAGTTTAGGCATGCTAAGTTTAGATAAGTGTAGATAGCGTGCAAAGTCCCGCACGCAAAGCAGCGCCATTAAACTCTATGCGAAGTGCACCAAACTTTGCTAGCGCAAACCTTTTGATCAGCTGTGCACTGCGGTGCTAACGCAGTTGGGGCTCGATTCACAAAGCGGTGATAACCCAGTTAAAGACTTTAGGCGTGATAACCATTTTTATCATGCCTAAACTCAGTTTAGGCATGATAAGTTTAGGCATGATAAGTTGAGGCATGATAAGTTGAGGCATGATAAGTTGAGGCATGATAAGTTTAGATAAGTTTAGATCGCATGCAAAGTCCCGCACGCAAAGCAGCGCCATTAAATTCTATGCAAAGTGCACCAGACTTTGCTAGCGCAAAACTTTTGATCAGCTGTGCACTGCGGTGCTAACCCAGTTGGTGCTTAAACTTATCATGCCTAAAAACTTATCACACCTAAAGGCAATTTTTAGCTAAATTGGCCACTGCAGCTTCAAGGCCAAGCTGCAGGGCTGCACAACACAGCACACAAGTGATTCCCCCCCCCCCCTTTTCTCCCCACCAACAGAGCTCTCTGTTGGTGGGGTCTGATCGCTCCCCCCATGTTTATTTTTTTTTTATCAATATTTGTGTTGCTGCTTTTTAAAAAAAAAAAAAACTGTTGCTTTAAACCCCTTCCCTCCCTCCCTCCCTCCCACCCCACAGCCGGCCAATTACGGTGATCGGCTGTCATAGGCTTCTGCCTATGAGAGCCGATCGCTCTCTTGTCCCCCATGGGGACAGCCGTGTCACACGGCTGTCCCCAGTGCAGCTCTGCTGCTCATCGCAGCGCTGCACCTAGTAAATAGACGGCGTGATCGCCGTCTAACAGTCTCCCGAGCGGCAATAGCCGCTCGGAGACTGAAGGCGGGGCGGAGCTCCGCGCGCACCATGCGCGTGATCTCATGCAAAACAGAGCCCCAGGACTTTACGCCAATTGGCGTTAGGCGGTCCTGGGGCTGCCGCCGCGGCCACGCCTGCCGGCGTGACGCGGTCGGCAAGAGGTTAAACTTATCATGCCTAAACTTATCACACCTAAACTTATCATGCCTAAACTTATCATGCCTAAACTGAGTTTAGGCGTGATAAAGGGCTTTTCACCAGCGTGCTAACCAGAGCAGGGACAAGGTCCTCCAGCACCCAAGGCTGAGACGCCAAAGTGCGCCCCTCCATCCCTCCCACCCCAGCTGTCACACACGGATTGTTATTAGACTAAGAGGGCCACAGGGCCCACAACCACCCCAACACCTTAATATCTAGTTATCTGGCTTGCAGTCACTGCCATGTATCCCCTTTTCTTATTACTTTCTGCTTCATACACAATTAGGAATGACAGCTGAATGAATTGTGCGCCCCCTCCTACACTGCGCCCTGAGGCTGGAGCCTCTCCAGCCTATGCCTCGGCCCGGCCCTGGTGCTAACTGTTAGCACCGCTTTGTGAATCAGGCCCCAAATGTGGAAAACTTCAATGTGGCCGAATACTTTTGCAACCCACTGTATTTCTCCCACCCAGCATGAGTATGTGTGGAAAGACACCCCAAAACACATTATACTACTACAGTTGTGTTCAAAATTATTAAACCCAAACGGAAATTGAGTGATTTGGCCAGTTTGACAGGATTTTGATCATTTCAGTCATCTTGTTTACAATTAAATCAAAGAGGCACTTGTAAGTCAGACAAATATAACACAACATTTATAATGCAATAACCACAAATGTCTTGTCTGTGCTCACATCATTATCAGTTTTATTCAACCCCCAAGTGACATTCATTCTTAGTACTTAGTACAACATCCTTTTCCAGTTATAACAGCTTTTAACCTGCCTGGCGTTCTATTAAGATCGCCAGGGAGGCTGCGGGAGGGTTTTTTTTTTAATAAAAAAAAAACTATTTCATGCAGCCAACTGAAAGTTGGCTGCATGAAAGCCCACTAGAGGGCGCTCCGGAGGCGTTCTTCCGATCGCCTCCGGCGCCCAGAATAAACAAGGAAGGCCGCAATGAGCAGCCTTCCTTGTTTTGCTTACATCGTCGCCATAGCGACGAGCGGAGTGACGTCATCGACGTCAGCCGACGTCCTGACGTCAGCCGCCTCCTTTTTGTTTTCCGGCTACGCTGGGCTCAGGCGGCTGGGGGGACCCTCTTTCGCCGCTGCTCGCGGCGGATCGCCGCAGAGCGGCGGCGATCAGGCAGCACACGCAGCTGGCAAAGTGCCGGCTGCGTGTGCTGCTTTTTATTTGACCCAAATCGGCCCAGCAGGGCCTGAGCGGCAGGCTCCGGCGGTACTGGACGAGCTGAGCTCGTCCAGACCGCCCAGCAGGTTAAATGTGAAGCATAGCTTGACACAAGTGTCTTGCAGCGATCTACAGGTATCTTAGCCCATTCTTCATGGGAAAAAGCCTCCAGTTCAATCACATTCTTAGGCTTGTGTGCTGCAACTGCTTTCTTTAAAGAGAATCTGTATTGTTAAAATCGCACAAAAGTAAACATACCAGTGCGTTAGGGGACATCTCCTATTCCCCTCTGTCACAATTTCACCGCTCCTCGCCACATTAAAAGTGGTTAAAAACAGTTTTAAAAAGTTTGTTTATAAACAAACAAAATGGCCACCAAAACAGGAAGTAGGTTGATGTACTGTATGTCCACACATAGAAAATACATCCATACACAATCAGGCTGTATACAGCCTTCCTTTTGAATCTCAAGAGATCATTTGTGTGTTTCTTTCTCCCTGCAGTTCTCATGCACTGAAGTTTCAGGCTACTCTTTTTTCTCCTGCAAAAAGCTTTGCCCTTGTCTGTAATTCTTCAGTATGTGAAAGCCCAGCCAGCTCAGAGGACGATTTATCCAGCTTGTAAAAGATAAGAGAGAAGAGAGAAGCTGCTCTAATCTAAATAATACACAGGCAGTGTGCATAGAGGGGCCTGGAAGGGGGAATTCATAGCAGAACCACAACACTGAAGAACTTGGCAGCCTTCCAGACACAGGCTGACAAGTCTGACAAGGGAAAGATACATTGATTTATTACAGAGACTGTGATAGCAGAAAGTGCTGCAGTAAGCCAGAACACATTAGAATAGCTTTTGGAACTTGTAGGATGATAAAAAACAGGATACAATTTTTGTTACGGAGTCTCTTTAAGTCCCACCGGAGGTTCTCAATCGGATTTAAGTCTGGTGACTGCGATGGCAACTCCAAGATGTTCCAGCCTTTAATCTGCAACCATGCTCTAGTCTAGTGGACTTGGAGGTATGCTTGGGATCATTGTCCTGTAGAAAGGTCCAACGTCTCCCATGCCTCAGGTTTGTGACGGACTGCATCACATTTTCATCCAATATCTCCTGGTACTGAAGAGAATTCATGGTACCTTGCACACACTGAAGCTTCCCTGTACCTGCAGAAGCAAAACAGCCCCAAAGCATGATTGACCCCCCGCCATGCTTCACAGTAGGCAAGGTGTTCTTTTCTTCATAGGTCTTGTTCTTCCTCCTCCAAACATAGCATTGATTCATAGGCCCAAACAGTTCTAATTTTGTTTCATCAGTCCACAGAACGCTATCCCAAAACTTTTGTGGTTTGTCCACATGACTTTTGGCATACTGCAGTCGACTCTTCTTATTCTTTGGAGACAGCAAGGGGGTACGTCTGGGAGTTCTGGCATGGAGGCCTTCATTGCGCAGTGTGCGCTTTATTGTCTGAGCTGAAACTTCAGTACCCGCATCTAACAAATCTTTTTTCAGTTCCTCAGCAGTCACACAGGGACTTTTCTCCACTTTGCGCTTCAGGTAGCGCACAGCAGTCAAAGTCAGCATTTTCTTTCTGCCACGACCAGGTAGCGTTTCAACAGTGCCCTTTGCCTTGAATTTGTGAATGATGCTTCCTATGGTGTCTCTTGGTATGTTTAACATCTTTGCAATCTTCTTATAGCCATTGCCCTTCCTGTGAAGAGAAATCACATATTCTCTTGTCTTCCTGGACCATTCTCTTGACCTCACCATCTACCTAATTGGTGCTTATTATGCTTGATTGCTGCTCGTTGACATCCACAGGTGTTTTAAATACCTGATCGAAAACACTTGAATGAACTTCTGTTCTTAAGAGTGGTAGTCTTTAAGGGTTGAATAATTGTGTCAATGAAGAAATGACACAAAAAAACATTTAATACTGTATTACAAAAACAATTGATGTAATTTTAGTTGCATTTGGGTCTTAAGATTTCATACTGAACACAATTACAAATGTACACTGAATTCCCTAAAACCCTTTACAGCATTGGGGGTTGAATAATTTTGAACACAACTGTACGCCTGAGAACGGCGATACCACATATCTGACACTTTTTTGCAGCCTAACTGCGCAAAGGGGCCCAAAGTCCAATGAGCACCTTAAGGCTCAACACACACCATACAATCTTGGTTGTTCAATCTTACCACTTTCATGTAGTATAAGAGCTTATCCAATTAATCATACTAGGTATTTTCAATCTGTTGGCCCTTATACTACATAGATTTGGTAAATCTGTACAACCAAGATTGTATGGTGTGTGTTGAGCTTTAGGCTTTACAGGGTGCTCACAATTTAGCCCCCCCAAACAATGCCAGGACAGTAAACACACCCCAAAAATAACTCCATTTTGGAAAGAAGAGACCCCAAGGTATTCCACTAGGGGGCATAGTGAGTTCATAGAATTTTTTTTTTTTGTCACAAGTTAGCGGAAAATGACACTTTGTGAGAAATAAAATCAATTTTTGCTAACTTGTGACAAAAAATAAAATTTATGAACTCACCATGCCCCTCAGAGAATACCTTAGGGTGTCTTCTTTCCAAAATGGGGTCACTTGTGGGGTCTGTCCTGGCATTTTAGTGTCTCCGCAATCATTACAAGTATGGCCAGTATTAGGAGATACTGCTATACTCCTTATATTGGGCATACGGGTGATGCACTTTTTTTTTTCCATAAAAGGAAAAATAAATGGCAAAGATTCTCGCATTCGCATTGATCAATGAGCATAAAAAAATATCTGCCGAAAGATGTGAAAAAAAGAGAGGCATGGCGTTTGTCAGGACATAGGAGCACCGCTCACAAATGTTCCAAACCCACTTTGCTCGTATGCCCTGGCAAACACGATTAATCCATGCCAGCTGCGTGTAGCAAAAAAAATAATTATGCAAATCGGCCAAGCAGGGCCTGAGAAATCCTCCTGCACGGCTTACCCCGAACGTTACCGCCAGGGAGGTTAAGAAAGCAAACTTTTGTTTTCCTTCATGGGGAAATAGTAAATAATAATTAATCTTGTCAAACCAGTGGGGCATAGTTCAAATTTTATTTCAAATGTGATCAAATGATGCCACCTGGTGGCATGACGGTATGGATCATTGAATCAAGGGGGCCCCTAATGGAGAAATCCATTATTTATTTAATTAATGGAAAAAGAAACACCCACTGGTCACTGATTGGTTATAGGATATCTCAGAGGCTGACTTTGTAGATAATGATGAGGATAAATTAGCAAGGGCTACTCATCTAAAAACACAGACAGACCACCACACACCAGACACACTCCCAGGGCATTGATTTTGGTAAATATGAATGTTTTTATTATATTATTATCTAAGTAACAGCTTGGATTTATGATGATTATTTTTTATTATTAGTTATTATATAGTCACCCATAGGGGCAGGTTTTCTCAGAGTGCACACTGAAAAAACTTGTTTGTATTGGATATTATTTTTCTCATAGATTTTTCTGTATTGTCAATATAAAACGACATCCAAGCTGCAACTTAAGAGGAAACATAAAACTTCTTAAACAGACCAGGTTTTTCTTTTCTCGTATCCAGTTTGTTTTTAAAATAGATGTTGTTTTTCTCTTATGAGGGGCCACTCCCAGGTATAATATGTGTTGCCTTATGATTATTAATTGTACTCAAAAAGCAGGCCAGATCATTTAATATTTTTCCATTGCATGTTTTCCTATCTTTCTAACTAAATGTTGTTGTGCAGGTTAGATTAGTCAGATTGTTTGAAGCGGAATACTGGTTGTAGAATGCACTGTTATATGGTATTGCAGATGCAAGATGGGTCAGCCATATTACCTTCATATGTCTCATAGTGACTGGTGTAGTGGACACGCCCTTTTATGATTAACTGACATTGTTTCATTCATAGGTATGCTCTGAGTTTTTATCTCTAGTCTATTGCCTGTTAACATTAAACATTTGATATTGCGTGGCTAGACATATCTTAAAGGGTTTTATATCAAGCCTATTACTTACAAAGTTTTATTTGATGATGAATCTGTGAGTTTGACTATATTATAAATAAGCTTACAGTTTACATTTTATCTGAAGCTTACTTAATTTGCATTCTTTTATTGAAATAATATATTTGTATTAATAAATTAGTTTTCTATTTTTTTGTTTGTTTGCATTCTTTCATATTGTACCAATGTAATAAGAATTGTTGAATAAAGAACTCATAAAGCAGGCATATCTGTATATCAGGAATCAAATGATTTAGGCATTCCCCTGCTTATAAGTATCTTAAATTATTTTGATATCATAGTCACAGCTTGTGTGACATCATCATAACCACGCCTTAATTTGCCCGACAAAATCTGCGTTGGTTGTCTGCTATCTGAGCGATTAGAGCATTTGGAAATTTTCTCTGTGGATATTTGCTTTACTTTTTCCCACCATAAATAGTATCACATAACACATGAGGGTTCAACTATCTATTTAAGCAAGCTATGTGCATGTAGTATTGCAAGAGTAGGAACCCTGTTATCTTATTTCTGCAGGAAACACACTATACAAGATCATGGCATTCTGCCTTTATCCACAAAGGCTATTCAAATTTATTTTTATCGAGTCATCACTTCTCTCTAAAGAAATGGTGTGTGCTATGATCTCAAGATATACTCAGAATCTAAGTGACCACAGCTCTTCTTCAGAGTGGTCCCCAAGGGCCGATGGACTTTGCTGCCTAGTGCCCAACAGGTTGTTCCTCAGGTTACCCTAACAGTGGTACGTACAACAGACGACATTGCAACATGGTAAGTAGATAGACGAAGGCTCAGGACAGGTGAAGAAAATCGTAACTGGTGCAAAAAGCCAAGGTTCTGGGCAGGTGGAGATCATAGAGTAGTCAAGGTACAAGCCGGGTCAAACACAGGTTATCAATCATGATAATAAGCAGATACAAGCTAACCCTAACCAGAGCTGAAAACGAACTGTCAGCATTGGTTACAAAGAGGAACTGGCTTTTATAGGTGGCTCCCCATTTTGGCATGAAGTTTAAAAGCTGTGCATGCGCACCTGCGAATAATCATTCACAATACGATCACGAACGCAAAAGTACATGCGGAAATGATCGCATGCCCATGCACGTGCGTGCCACACAGCAGAGTACAGCAAAGCATGATGGGAGCGACCAGGAAGTAAGCATCACACCCGGCGCACGTCACGTTATTTTGGGAGTTGACCTCAACATTACTTTGGATCCTGGTAAGGATTTTGCATACACTAAAAATAATACCAATTGACCAAAACCACCAAAGGTAGTTTTGTTTCCTTAAAGCGGGTTTGTCACCATAAAAATCAAATTTCAACGGCAACTGGTCTGAGTGTATTAAGTGATAAATATGTTAATCCTGCATTCAAAACTTTCAAAACTTTTTCTGCTGTTATGGTTTGGAGTTATCACATACTTTAGGAACACTGGCCCTTTAGTATTCAGTGCCGAACAGTTGCATGCAGGGGGTTATTTTTATCTATAATATATTCCTCCTCTTCCATTTATTTCCCTGCCTAGCTGCTTATCTGAAACACGATCCCCTGCTCACTTGTGTTTACAAGCAAGGCTGAGGTGACTCAGCGATTGGAGGAGAAAAGGAAAAAAAAGTAAAGGCCAGAAATTACATCAGGATTTAGTCTAAACTGTGGGCAAAATACATGGCGCCCACCAGGAACAGAATTATCTTCATTTACTATATAACATTCACTGAAATCAAAATGTGGACAGTATAATACATGTGTTATGTAAGTAGATCAAGTATTTATCTACTTATATATGTGTTTTTTTCCCTGGCATAGTATGGCTGATCCTACTGCTTTAAAGAAAATCTACCAAAGTTAACTAACATTCTAAATGTATTTACGAGCAAATAGCAATACAAGGGTTTTTTTCATCTGTTCATTTCTTATGTGAAGAAAATATGACATTTACAGAGAACAATTTTCACTGTGGACATTACTATGGAGAACTATGTCCAGCACATCCAGCATACAGAAACAGTAATTTTGTGACTAGAATCTATTCAGAACCACAGAAAGCAGAGATATAGCATTAATATAGTGTTTAAATAACTCATAAGCAGCAGCCCTGCACATGTGTCTTTGTCTGCTTCATTGCTTTTTTTCATTATAATGATTTTTTATTGATTCATTGCTTTACAAGAAAACAGAGAAATGCAATAAAGTAACCATTATAAAATAAATGCAATGGTATGCAAATGATGGGCATCATAAACTATGCACTCATAATCCGTATATTTTACATGACAGATATTAACCACTTCAGCCTAACTGGACGAAATTTTTCGTCCAGTTAGGCTGCACGCACTCCCGCGGGTCGCGCGCGCTCCCGCGGACCCCCCCCCCCCCCGTGCGCGCCCCCGCTACCGGCCGTTAGCCCAGCGAACAGTGAAAGGGATTATAGATCCCTTTCACTGATCGGATCCCCCCGGAGAAAAGCCGACAGCGTCTCTCCAGACGCTGCAGCTTTTCTGCATTCCAAAAAGTTCCCCTGCTTCAATCTTCTTCCTGGGAGCGAGCTTGATCGCCCCCCAGGACTATTTGACTGGCCATCTTGAGGCCAAATAGTAAATTACACCCACAAACATTGTACAATACACAAATACACATTTTTACATTAAAAAATAACTGTTTACCTCCAACACCAAAAATTACCCACATACGATTTTTCATAAAAAAAAAAAAAAAATTACAGTAATAAAAAAAAACAAAAACAAACATAAATAGTTACCTAAGGGTCTGAACTTTATAAATATGCATGTCAAAGGAGTGTGTGAATATATTTTTTTAAAATTATGGGCTTGTAAATAGTGATGGACACAAATTGGAAAATTGCACCTTTACTTCCAAATTGAATATCGGCGCCATACATTGTGATAGGGACATAATTTAAATTGTGTAATAAGCAGGACAAATTGGCAAATAAAGTACATGGGTTTTAATTATGGTAGCATGTATGAATTTCAAACTATAATGGCCAAAAACTGAGAAATAATAATTTTTTCCATTTCTTTCTTAATATTCCTGTTAAAATTGATTTAGAATAAATTAATTCTCAGCAAAATGTACCACCCACAGAAAGCCTAATTGGTGGTGGAAAAAACAAGATATAGATCCATTCATTGTGCCGAGTAGTGATAAGTTATTGGCAAATGAATGGGAGGTGAAAGTTGCTCAGAGGCAAAAAAAATTCAACCCTGTGGGCTGAAGTGGTTAACAAATGAAAGTAACACAAACCAACAATTGCTTTATCTTTGAAATGTACAAACAGAGAGCAGCAGAAAAGGAAAATAAAGAAAAAAAACAATCATAGAAAAAAAAACAACAAAAACATAACAGCTTTTATGAACATCCAGGTACTGATAAGAATTCCAGCAAAAGACCGTTCTTCATATAAGAGACAGAAATCTGGAAATACATAGGCCTCGATTCATCAACACTTAGCAAATTTGTTAACAACAGTTTGGTAAAATACCGAATTTGTTAACTTCATTTCAGGATTCATCAAAGTTATCTACAGCTGTTAGCGAACATTCGGTAACGATTCGGTAACGATTCGCTAAAACGGAAGAAAGTGCAATTCATGACAATGAAAGTGGGCGTGGTTTAGCGTTACATTTAGGATTAGTTATCTCCTTCACTGCTCTGTCGTTATTCCTGTCAGATCATTGCTGACAGAGAAGATGGAGCCATTTGAAGTGGTTATGTATCAGCTGAGAGTGATTCAAAGGCGCAGAAGGGCAAGAATAAGGTCTGCAACCATATACATTTGTAAGAGAATAGATTTATTTGCTATAAACACGACATCTGCATTTCTCTTGAATCATCTTGTAAGAGAACACAGGCAGTGCCAGGGTTAACTAATTTGCTAGCTGCACTATATTTTTTTAGAAAAGGCTCCTATCAAATTGTGGGATTGTCCCAACCACTTCCAGAATCCTGGTCCAGGTGTTAAGCCCTATTCAGAATGTTGCTACGTAGTGCTCAAAGGACTGTCTTTTACCCACAATTCCATGGGAATCTTATGGCCTTGTGTTAAATTACCGCTGTAAAATGGAAATATCGACACGTTACCGAATGGTTACCGAATTGTTATCGAATTCACACCGAATGAGGAAAAACCTTGATGAATACAACTAGAAATCGCTAAACTTCGAATTCGGTAATTTAACAAACTGGAAAAAGTTATCTCAAAGACAATGATGAATCGAGGCCATTATTGTCCTCATTATTAATAGCTAACCGATTCCTAACTATTGATTCCATCACTAAATTCCTCCGAACTAAAGAGAGCAATAGAGACACTGATATTTTATCAGACTATTTCAAGTTTAAGAAGTTCAGGTGTAAGGCAACTAGTATGATGTAGCAGATTACCCGGAGATGGGCCCTAGGGATGTCATTAAACCCCACTAGCAATAGTGCCAATCGAAGAGAGGTCTGTAATTCTGGGAATATATACTTTTGTACCAATGACTCTATATTACACCCTAAGATAGTCACCAGGGGGCAGTGCCAAAACATATGAAATAGCGTGCCTACATCACCTCCACATTTCCAACACAGGGGAACTGTCTTTAGAAAAAGGTGCAAATTTCCTTGGAGTGATAAACCACCTATAGGTTCATTTCGAAATGTGAACCGCATTTGGATAATTTAAGAGATAAAGTGTTAGCGATATTAACAACACACCTGATTTAGGAGGAATTCACAATTAATACCCTCTCGGAGGAAAAATAGCGATAAAACATAACTTTTAATTCATGTTTCTAAAAGGATCAAGTACAAATACTACTAATAGTGAACACGTGTAACAATTGGGTTGGTAGGTACGGGTAGTTAGTCATAACGACAAGCCTACCAATTTCCCATTGTTGATTATTATAAACCCCACACCAAAAAACCCTACATGTTTCGTTTCAATAAATTAGAAACTTCGTCAGGAGCTAACAGTGTTAAAGTGCTAAGGTGCCAAAGTGCTAAAATAATAAAGACATTATCAGTATCACATAGTACACATATTAGAGTAGTAGCTAGTATGGCCCCAGTATGGTAGCCAAATGAGTACTGACCGCAGCAAGCTGTCCTTTTATACTAGTGGGAGTCTTGCACTGGATTCTGGGAAGGGGGGTGCCTAGACCCGCCCACTAGACAACCTACAACCTGCCTTTGTATTGGCTACTACACTCGTCCATCCCAATATCAGCCAATCGGCATCAGAGTCATAGGTATTCATAATGTCACAAAAAGTAACTAAAAGGCAGTATCCAGCGCTCTACTTACAGGATTCAGTAGACCTATATGCGTGTAGTCGGCCACAGTATAAATAGAGTAATCCCCTCTCCTAGAATAGTGGTAAAATACCATTAAAGTTCCGTCCGAGAACGCTGGTTACTGATTGGCTGAGGGGTAAGCCAAAAGGGCGTACTGTGTGTGCCTATCACGGCGCGCACAGCATAATGCATACTGCATTGGGCCAATGGGGAGCCGCGTTATATTTTAAGCGGCTTCCGCATATCTATCCGTGCACACAAGCAGTGCATAAATTAGGTGACGTCACCGTCAGAGCGGTCCTAGCCGCGTCTCCGCCCAAAAAGCCTGGTTGCTATGGCAACCCCCCGCAACATAAACATACAGCGCTGACAGCAGCGCGTGTAGAGCGTATCTGAGGGAGAACTTAAATACTGTAAATAAGAGGGGGGAACTCAATCCACTAGCGAGGAAGATTTTATCAAGTGACCTAGATGTATATATCTGGATATTCATATAACTAATAGATGCCACTTGTTTAATTAAAGAGACATACATAAACCCTCAGAATGCATAAGTGCACTGTACACACTCACCATCATGCAGGGGGGGGGAGTTTATGGGAAAACAAATCCCCCCATTTTTAAAAGCACCCAATAATGCATTATTCTTTTCAATCGTCCGCGCTCTCCATATGGATTAAGGAGAGCAACCATACATATTAATATAGATGGCATATCTGTGTCCTCGCAGTTACAGAGGTCCCACTCTAGACAACAGCCTGAAGGAGCCAGAGGTACGTATCAAACATCCAGGAAGACATTCTAGTCACTGTTCCTTTTGTGGAAGGTAGGGACCAGCCCATCAGAATACGGTCAGGGAAGGCAAGAGAGATATGGGACATTTGCAGAAAAAATATAAAGGAGGGGAGGAAAGATTGACTGTACGGGGGGATTTAAATGAAGGGGGCAAAGGTGAACCCCTCATTCAGGCCACCTGGGTTCAGAGTACCCAGTCGGTAAATCCAACGGGCCTCTAACTGTCTCAGTTTCTGGTCCAGATTACCCCCTCTCTGACCCATTTTCCATCTCTGTATTACCCAAAAGCGCAGGCAGTTAGGGTCACCACTGTGTTTCTCCACAAAATGTTTTGCCACTGATGTTTGGCGTTTATGGAGAATATCACCAAGGTGTTCCATAATCCTGACTTTGACTGCCCTTGTTGTTTCCCCTATATATAATAGGGGACAGGGGCACTGTATCGCATATACGACCCCTTCTGTCTCGCAGTTGAAAAAATCAAATAATTCGAAGGTACGCCCATCCTTAGGGGCAATGAAGTCCTTGCATTTGCATACATTTATACAAGCTTTACACTTGCCGCATTTGTACATTCCTTTCAAAGGGCCACTGAGCCAGGTTTTTTTAATAGTGCCTGCCCCATCACCTTTTACAGGAAGAAAGGAATGCATTAGATTATCACCCAAGTTCCTCCCTCTTCTATATGTGATTAAAGGGGCTCGTGGTAAATATGCATTCAGTTGTGGATCCAGTTTCAAAATTGACCAATGTCTGTCAATCATTTTTTTGATGTTATTAGATTGGCTCGAAAACGTACTAATCAGTCTGGGTTTATTCCCTCCCACCGTTTGATCCCTATTTTTTGGGATCAACAATTCTTTCCTTTCAACTGCTCTTGCTTTCTCACATGCTCCAGATATTACTGTTTTAGGATACCCACGTTCAGAAAATCTTTTTTCCAAGATTTGACACTCTTTATCGAAATCCGGCTGGTTAGAACAGTTTCTACGAGCTCTAAGAAACTGCCCTTTAGGGATGCCCTTTTTAAGGGGTTCAGGGTGGTAACTTTCCCATGATAACAATGAATTTGTGGCTGTTGGTTTACGATAAATCTTAGTGTCTAAACCTCCACGGTTGTTCTTAGTAATTTGTACATCAAGAAAGTTAATCGAATTTTTGTCAATCTCGTGGGTGAAGAACATTCCAATATCGTTGGAGTTGAGTTGCTCGACAAAATCAACAAAGAGATCTCTGGGGCCGTCCCATAGGACAAAGATGTCGTCTATAAAACGGCCCCAGAAAATGACATGGGAGGTGTACACTGCAAGCTCCTCACCAAACACCACAGTATCCTCCCACCACCCCAAAAACAAATTAGCGTACGAAGGGGCACAGGCCGTCCCCATGGCACATCCTCTCATCTGTAGATAATACTTATTTTGAAATAAGAAATAATTGTGAGTGAGAATGAATTCTATTAATCCCAGAATTAAGGATGAATGATCTTTCATATGAATACTTCTTGTTTTGAGGAAGTATTCAGTGGCCCTCAAGCCAAGGTCATGACCAATGTTGTTATATAACGATTCAACGTCAAGACTGGCCAACCAAACATTCTCTGTAATGTGCACATCATGTAATTTATTTAAGAGGTCCATGGTGTCCCTAAGATAGGAGGGAAGACTTTCTACGAAAGGTCGCAAGAAAAAGTCGACATATCTGCTGATCTGTTCAGTCAGACAATTGTTTCCCGATATTATTGGGCGTCCGGGAGGTGTGACGAGGTTCTTATGTATCTTTGGAAGAGCGTAAAAGGTAGCCGTAGTGGGGGATTTGTTAAAAATACAATCAAAATCATTTTTGTCCAAGATGCCTTTCGCTTTGGCGTCCTTTAATATTTTTTCAAGTTTTTGAATAAACAAATCAGTAGGGTTACTCTCCAACTTCCTATATTGTTTCTTATCTGATAGAATTGTTGAGCACATTTGAATATATGCATTACGAGACATTATAACAACATTCCCCCCTTTATCGGATTTTTTTATCACTAAATCATCATTTTTCGTTAATTTGTCCAAGGCTCGTTGCTCATCCCTAGTCAGATTTTTCTGCCTACAATTATATCTCTCCCTTGATAAATCCTCCAAATCTTTCACCACTGTATCCACAAATGTCTGGATAGTGGCATATCCACTGATACTGGGACAAAATTTACTTTTTGTTACCAAATTACTTTTCTGGGCCCCCAGCTGTACCTCCCCAGTCCTGTTTTCCTCCATGAGATCATTCAAGATAGCCAATGTGTTCTCATCTATTTCTTCCCTTCTTTTCATTTGCATAGTCGGGGAGGTTAATGTATTTGTACACTGCCAATTTTCTTGCAAATAGATTGATATCTTTTACGGTCTCAAATAGGTCAAAGTCTGGTGTAGGGACAAATGTGAGGCCCTTTGAAAGGACAGAGATCTCAGCCTGCTCTAAAGAGTAGTCGGTCAAATTAATGATTTGCATGGTGTCAATTTTATCAGTCATTACCACTCCTCCTCCCTCCGTTTCCAATGGGACGCTTTGTATCCCCATCTGTCCCGATTTCGTAACTGTCTGGGGGTCCCTGGGTTTTGAGGATTTTGCTCCCCAGGTCTTCCCCTCCCTCTGCCACGAGGTTTCTTTGGTCTCACTGGTAGATCCCCTGATTTTGCACCTTTTTTAGATTCGGATTCAGATTCGGTCTCGGTCTCGCAGTCAGAGGATGTAGGATTTTCCTGCGGGGGGTCACCAGCTGGTGCCCTTTTCCAATTATAGACCTTACCACTTTTAAAGTTACGGCAGTCGCGAATATATTTTTTATGTTTTTTAACTTTTATAGTTTCCTTATGACTTAGTACCTTTTTCTGTAATTTCTCCTCTAATTTTTTATACTCTGGATGTTCCTTATAGCTTGTTACCTTAGTATGTTCGGTTGCAAGCTTAACATTAATCTTTTCTAGATGTTTCACTTCATAATCTCTCAGAAACGTCATTAACTCTAGAGTCTGTTTGGTTTTAAGGGCATTCCAGCCCTTCATAAAGGATTCATCCTCAGTATGTGCATGGGGGACCACCAGATTACGTAGGCCTCGAAACGTTATTTGATCTTTAATATATTTATTAAAACTCGAAACCTCCCACCAACTCCTGTTATGATCTTTATACAGGTTAAAAATCTGTCTGAAGGCTTCATCTATCTCAGATTTGGGTGGAGGAGTGGCAGTGGGTACTGTATTGATGGTTTCATCACATGAGAACACCTCTCTTGCCTCAGCAATTAAATTAGAAACATCAGGAACACTATCCAGAAAGCCTGACATAGCTGTATGTTCTATTTCTCACCTATACACCTCTCACTAGGGTAAGTGGCGTCAGGTCGCCTAAATAATTAACCAAAATTAACAACACACCTGATTTAGGAGGAATTCACAATTAATACCCTCTCGGAGGAAAAATAGCGATAAAACATAACTTTTAATTCATGTTTCTAAAAGGATCAAGTACAAATACTACTAATAGTGAACACGTGTAACAATTGGGTTGGTAGGTACGGGTAGTTAGTCATAACGACAAGCCTACCAATTTCCCATTGTTGATTATTATAAACCCCACACCAAAAAACCCTACATGTTTCGTTTCAATAAATTAGAAACTTCGTCAGGAGCTAACAGTGTTAAAGTGCTAAGGTGCCAAAGTGCTAAAATAATAAAGACATTATCAGTATCACATAGTACACATATTAGAGTAGTAGCTAGTATGGCCCCAGTATGGTAGCCAAATGAGTACTGACCGCAGCAAGCTGTCCTTTTAAACTAGTGGGAGTCTTGCACTGGATTCTGGGAAGGGGGGTGCCTAGACCCGCCCACTAGACAACTTACAACCTGCCTTTGTATTGGCTACTACACTCGTCCATCCCAATATCAGCCAATCGGCATCAGAGTCATAGGTATTCATAATGTCACAAAAAGTAACTAAAAGGCAGTATCCAGCGCTCTACTTACAGGATTCAGTAGACCTATATGCGTGTAGTCGGCCACAGTATAAATAGAGTAATCCCCTCTCCTAGAATAGTGGTAAAATACCATTAAAGTTCCGTCCGAGAACGCTGGTTACTGATTGGCTGAGGGGTAAGCCAAAAGGGCGTACTGTGTGTGCCTATCACGGCGCGCACAGCATAATGCATACTGCATTGGGCCAATGGGGAGCCGCGTTATATTTTAAGCGGCTTCCGCATATCTATCCGTGCACACAAGCAGTGCATAAATTAGGTGACGTCACCGTCAGAGCGGTCCTAGCCGCGTCTCCGCCCAAAAAGCCTGGTTGCTATGGCAACCCCCCGCAACATAAACATACAGCGCTGACAGCAGCGCGTGTAGAGCGTATCTGAGGGAGAACTTAAATACTGTAAATAAGAGGGGGGAACTCAATCCACTAGCGAGGAAGATTTTATCAAGTGACCTAGATGTATATATCTGGATATTCATATAACTAATAGATGCCACTTGTTTAACCTATTTTGGTTTCTGGACGTAGAAACTACGTCCAGAAACCATGTGCGCTACCGCGCGCCCCCGCGGCCGATCGCGCGCGTGCACGCGCACTCCCGGCCGCGGATTCGGTAGTCAGGGAATCAATGTATCGGACTATGAAGTCCGATCACTGATTCCTCTCCCCCGCTGAAAAAGCGACAGCTTCTCTCGGAAGCTGCGCCTTTTCTAGCCATTCACTGCCTGATGCGCCACTCTAAGCGTGTGTTACGCTTAGAGTGACGTCATGTAAACAAACTCATGGCCGCCATCTTGTGGCCAAAAAGTAATACTACACCTGAAAATAAAAATTAATTAAAATCAACAGACATTTACATTATAAATCTATTGTTTACCCCCCACCCTCCCAAAACTACCCAAATAAAATGTTTACTATAAATAAAAAAAACCATTACAATAAAAAAAAAAAAAAACATGTAAATATTTACCTAAGGGTCTAAACTTTTTAAATATCAATGTAAAGATGAAATATTTCTATATTTTTTTTATTTTAAACTTGTTAATAGTGATGGATGCAAAATGGAAAAAATGCACCTTTATTTCCAAATAAAATATTGTCGCCATACATTGTGATAGGGACATAATTTTAACGGTGTAATAACCGGGACATATGGGCATATACAATACGTGAGTTTTAATTATGGAGGCATGTATTATTTTAAAACTATAATGGCTGAAAACTGAGAAATAATGAATTTTTCCATTTTTTTCTTATTCTTCCTGTTAAAATGCGTTTACAGTAAAGTGGCTCTTAGCAAAATGTACCCCCCAAAGAAAGCCTAATTGGTGGCGGAAAAAACAAGATATAGATCAGTTAATTGTGATAAGTAGTGATAAAGTTATAGGCTAATGAATGGGAGGTGAACATTTCTCTCGTGAAAACCACGGAACCTGAATGGGTTAATTAAAGAGACATACATAAACCCTCAGAATGCATAAGTGCACTGTACACACTCACCATCAGGCAGGGGGGGGGGAGTTTATGGGAAAACAAATCCCCCCATTTTTAAAAGCACCCAATAATGCATTATTCTTTTCAATCGTCCGCGCTCTCCATATGGATTAAGGAGAGCAACCATACATATTAATATAGATGGCATATCTGTGTCCTCGCAGTTACAGAGGTCCCACTCTAGACAACAGCCTGAAGGAGCCAGAGGTACGTATCAAACATCCAGGAAGACATTCTAGTCACTGTTCCTTTTGTGGAAGGTAGGGACCAGCCCATCAGAATACGGTCAGGGAAGGCAAGAGAGATATGGGACATTTGCAGAAAAAATATAAAGGAGGGGAGGAAAGATTGACTGTACGGGGGGATTTAAATGAAGGGGGCAAAGGTGAACCCCTCATTCAGGCCACCTGCGTTCAGAGTACCCAGTCGGTAAATCCAACGGGCCTCTAACTGTCTCAGTTTCTGGTCCAGATTACCCCCTCTCGGACCCATTTTCCATCTCTGTATTACCCAAAAGCGCAGGCAGTTAGGGTCACCACTGTGTTTCTCCACAAAATGTTTTGCCACTGATGTTTGGCGTTTATGGAGAATATCACCAAGGTGTTCCATAATCCTGACTTTGACTGCCCTTGTTGTTTCCCCTATATATAATAGGGGACAGGGGCACTGTATCGCATATACGACCCCTTCTGTCTCGCAGTTGAAAAAATCAAATAATTCGAAGGTACGCCCATCCTTAGGGGCAATGAAGTCCTTGCATTTGCGTACATTTATACAAGCTTTACACTTGCCGCATTTGTACATTCCTTTCAAAGGGCCACTGAGCCAGGTTTTTTTCATAGTGCCTGCCCCATCACCTTTTACAGGAAGAAAGGAATGCATTAGATTATCACCCAAGTTCCTCCCTCTTCTATATGTGATTAAAGGGGCTCGTGGTAAATATGCATTCAGTTGTGGATCCAGTTTCAAAATTGACCAATGTCTGTCAATCATTTTTTTGATGTTATTAGATTGGCTCGAAAACGTACTAATCAGTCTGGGTTTATTCCCTCCCACCGTTTGATCCCTATTTTTTGGGATCAACAATTCTTTCCTTTCAACTGCTCTTGCTTTCTCACATGCTCCAGATATTACTGTTTTAGGATACCCACGTTCAGAAAATCTTTTTTCCAAGATTTGACACTCTTTATCGAAATCCGGCTGGTTAGAACAGTTTCTACGAGCTCTAAGAAACTGCCCTTTAGGGATGCCCTTTTTAAGGGGTTCAGGGTGGTAACTTTCCCATGATAACAATGAATTTGTGGCTGTTGGTTTACGATAAATCTTAGTGTCTAAACCTCCACGGTTGTTCTTAGTAATTTGTACATCAAGAAAGTTAATCGAATTTTTGTCAATCTCGTGGGTGAAGAACATTCCAATATCGTTGGAGTTGAGTTGCTCGACAAAATCAACAAAGAGATCTCTGGGGCCGTCCCATAGGACAAAGATGTCGTCTATAAAACGGCCCCAGAAAATGACATGGGAGGTGTACACTGCAAGCTCCTCACCAAACACCACAGTATCCTCCCACCACCCCAAAAACAAATTAGCGTACGAAGGGGCACAGGCCGTCCCCATGGCACATCCTCTCATCTGTAGATAATACTTATTTTGAAATAAGAAATAATTGTGAGTGAGAATGAATTCTATTAATCCCAGAATTAAGGATGAATGATCTTTCATATGAATACTTCTTGTTTTGAGGAAGTATTCAGTGGCCCTCAGGCCAAGGTCATGACCAATGTTGTTATAGAACGATTCAACGTCAAGACTGGCCAACCAAACATTCTCTGTAATGTGCACATCATGTAATTTATTTAAGAGGTCCATGGTGTCCCTAAGATAGGAGGGAAGACTTTCTACGAAAGGTCGCAAGAAAAAGTCGACATATCTGCTGATCTGTTCAGTCAGACAATTGTTTCCCGATATTATAGGGCTTCCGGGAGGTGTGACGAGGTTCTTATGTATCTTTGGAAGAGCGTAAAAGGTAGCCGTAGTGGGGGATTTGTTAAAAATACAATCAAAATCATTTTTGTCCAAGATGCCTTTCGCTTTGGTGTCCTTTAATATTTTTTCAAGTTTTTGAATAAACAAATCAGTAGGGTTACTCTCCAACTTCCTATATTGTTTCTTATCTGATAGAATTGTTGAGCACAATTGAATATATGCATTACGAGACATTATAACAACATTCCCCCCTTTATCGGATTATTTTATATATATATATTATATATATTTAGTGTTAGCGATAACAAGACTTCTTTCAGAGATAACACAATCAACTTTTGGTTTTTCAATAGGAAGAGGGTCATGTTCCATGAGTTATTTACAAGTTTCTGACCACTTATAAAATGTGTTTAATGTGCTGCCCATTGTGTTGGATTGTCAATGCAAACCCTCTTCTCCCACTCTTCACACACTGATAGCAACACTGCAGGAGAAATGCCAGCACAGGCTTCCAGTATCCGTACCCTCTTCTCCCACTCCTCACACACTGATAGCAACACCACAGGAGAAATGCTAGCACAGGCTCCCAGTATCCGTACCCTCTTCTCCCACTCTTCACACACTGATAGCAACACCGCAGGAAAATGGAAGCACAGGCTTCCAGTATCCGTACCCTCTTCTCCCACTCCTCACACACTGATAGCAACACCGCAGGAGAAATGCCTGCACAGGCTTCCAGTATCCGTACCCTCTTCTCCCACTCCTCACACACTGATAGCAACACTGCAGGAGAAATGCTAGCACAGGCTTCCAGTATCCGTACCCTCTTCTCCCACTCTTCACACACTGATAGCAACACCGCAGGAGAAATGCTAGCACAGGCTTCCAGTATCTGTACCCTCTTCTCCCACTCCTCACACACTGATAGCAACACCGCAGGAGAAATGCCAGCACAGGCTTCCAGTATCCATACCCTCTTCTCCCACTCCTCACACACTGATAGCAACACCGCAGGAGAAATGCCTGCACAGGCTTCCAGTATCTGTACCCTCTTCTCCCACTCCTCACACACTGATAGCAACACTGCAGGAGAAATGCTAGCACAGGCTTCCAGTATCCGTACCCTCTTCTCCCACTCCTCACACACTGATAGCAACACCGCAGGAGAAATGCAAGCACAGGCTTCCAGTATCCATACCCTCTTCTCCCACTCTTCACACACTGATAGCAACACTGCAGGAGAAATGCCAGCACAGGCTTCCAGTATCTGTACCCTCTTCTCCCACTCTTCACACACTGATAGTAACACCGCAAGAGAAATGCCAGCACAGGCTTCCAGTATCCGTACCCTCTTCTCCCACTCCTCACACACTGATAGCAACACCGCAGGAGAAATGCCAGCACAGGCTTCCAGTATCCGTACCCTCTTCTCCCACTCCTCACACACTGATAGCAACACCGCAGGAGAAATGCCAGCACAGGCTTCCAGTATCCGTACCCTCTTCTCCTTCTCCTCACACACTGATAGCAACACCGCAGGAGAAATGCCAGCACAGGCTTCCAGTATCCGTACCCTCTTCTCCCACTCTTCACACACTGATAGCAGCACCGCAGGAGAAATGCCAGCACAGGCTTCCAGCATCTGTACCCTCTTCTCCCACTCTTCACCCACTGATAGCAACACCGCAGGAGAAATGCCAGCACAGGCTTCCAGTATCCGTACCCTCTTCTCCCACTCCTCACACACTGATAGCAACACTGCAGGAGAAATGCCAGCACAGGCTTCCAGTATCCGTTCCCTCTTCTCCCACTCCTCACACACTGATAGCAGCACTGCAGGAGAAATGCCAGCACAGGCTTCCAGTATCCGTACCCTCTTCTCCCACTCCTCACACACTGATAGTAACACCGCAGGAGAAATGCTAGCACAGGCTTCCAGTATCCGTACCCTCTTCTCCCACTCCTCACACACTGATAGTAACACTGCAGGAGAAATGCTAGCACAGGCTTCCAGTATCCGTACCCTCTTCTCCCACTCTTCACACACTGATAGCAGCACTGCAGGAGAAATGCCAGCACAGGCTTCCAGTATCCGTACCCTCTTCTCCCACTCTTCACACACTGATAGCAACACCGCAGGAGAAATGTCAGCACAGGCTTCCAGTATCCGCACCCTCTTCTCCCACTCGTCATACACTGATAGCAACACCGCAGGAGAAATGCCAGCACAGGCTTCCAGTATCCATACCCTCTTCTCCCACTCCTCACACACTGATAGCAACGCCGCAGGAGAAATGCCTGCACAGGCTTCCAGTATCTGTACCCTCTTCTCCCACTCCTCACACACTGATAGCAACACTGCAGGAGAAATGCTAGCACAGGCTTCCAGTATCCGTACCCTCTTCTCCCACTCCTCACACACTGATAGCAACACCGCAGGAGAAATGCCTGCACAGGCTTCCAGTATCTGTACCCTCTTCTCCCACTCTTCACACACTGATAGCAACACCGCAGGAGAAATGCTAGCACAGGCTTCCAGTATCCGTACCCTCTTCTCCCACTCATCACACACTGATAGCAACACCGCAGGAGAAATGCAAGCACAGGCTTCCAGTATCCATACCCTCTTCTCCCACTCTTCACACACTGATAGCAACACCGCAGGAGAAATGCCAGCACAGGCTTCCAGTATCCGTACCCTCTTCTCCCACTCCTCACACACTGATAGCAACACTGCAGGAGAAATGCCAGCACAGGCTTCCAGTATCCGTACCCTCTTCTCCCACTCCTCACACACTGATAGCAGCACTGCAGGAGAAATGCCAGCACAGGCTTCCAGTATCCGTACCCTCTTCTCCCACTCCTCACACACTGATAGTAACACTGCAGGAGAAATGCTAGCACAGGCTTCCAGTATCCGTACCCTCTTCTCCCACTCTTCCCACACTGATAGCAGCACTGCAGGAGAAATGCCAGCACAGGCTTCCAGTATCCGTACCCTCTTCTCCCACTCTTCACACACTGATAGCAACACCGCAGGAGAAATGTCAGCACAGGCTTCCAGTATCCGCACCCTCTTCTCCCACTCTTCATACACTGATAGCAACACCGCAGGAGAAATGCCAGCACAGGCTTCCAGTATCCGTACCCTCTTCTCCCACTCTTCACACACTGATAGCAACACCGCAGGAGAAATGCTAGCACAGGCTTCCAGTATCCGTACCCTCTTCTCCCACTCCTCACACACTGATAGCAACACCGCAGGAGAAATGCTAGCACAGGCTTCCAGTATCCGTACCCTCTTCTCCCACTCCTCACACACTGATAGCAACACTGCAGTAGAAATGCTAGCACAGGCTTCCAGTATCCGTACCCTCTTCTCCCACTCCTCACACACTGATAGCAACACCGTAGGAGAAATGCTAGCACAGCCTTCCAGTATCCGTACCCTCTCCTCCCACTCCTCACACACTGATAGCAACACTGCAGGAGAAATGCCAGCACAGGCTTCCAGTATCCGTACCCTCTTCTCCCACTCCTCACACACTGATAGTAACACTGCAGGAGAAATGCTAGCACAGGCTTCCAGTATCCGTACCCTCTTCTCCCACTCTTCACACACTGATAGCAACACCGCAGGAGAAATGCCAGCACAGGCTTCCAGTATCCGTACTTTCTTCTCCCACTCCTCACACACTGATAGCAACACCGCAGGAGAAATGCCAGCACAGGCTTCCAGTATCCGTACCCTCTTCTCCCACTCTTCACACACTGATAGCAACACCGCAGGAGAAATGCCAGCACAGGCTTCCAGTATCCGTACCCTCTTCTCCCACTCTTCACACACTGATAGCAACACCGCAGGAGAAATGCCAGCACAGGCTTCCAGTATCTGTACCCTCTTCTCCCACTCCTCACACACTGATAGCAACACCACAGGAGAAATGCCAGCACAGGCTTCCAGTATCCGTACCCTCTTCTCCCACTCTTCACACACTGATAGCAACACCACAGGAGAAATGCTAGCACAGGCTTCCAGTATCTGTACCCTCTTCTCCCACTCCTCACACACTGATAGCAACACTGCAGGAGAAATGCTAGCACAGGCTTCCAGTATCCGTACCCTCTTCTCCCACTCCTCACACACTGATAGCAACACTGCAGGAGAAATGCTGGCACAGGCTTCCAGTATCCGTGCCCTCTTCTCCCACTCCTCACACACTGATAGCAACACCGCAGGAGAAATGCCAGTACAGGCTTCCAGTATCCGTACCCTCTTCTCCCACTCCTCACACACTGATAGCAGCACTGCAGGAGAAATGCTAGCACAGGCTTCCAGTATCCGTACCCTCTTCTCCCACTCCTCACACACTGATAGCAGCACTGCAGGAGAAATGCTAGCACAGGCTTCCAGTATCTGTACCCTCTTCTCCCACTCCTCACACACTGATAGCAACACTGCAGGAGAAATGCTGGCACAGGCTTCCAGTATCCGTACCCTCTTCTCCCACTCCTCACACACTGATAGCAACACTGCAGGGGAAATGCCAGCACAGGCTTCCAGTATCCGTACCCTCTCGTCCCACTCCTCACACACTGATAGCAACACCGCAGGAGAAATGCTAGCACAGGCTTCCAGTATCCGTACCCTCTTCTCCCGCTCCTCACACACTGATAGCAACACCGCAGGAGAAATGCTAGCACAGGCTTCCAGTATCCATACCCTCTTCTCCCACTCCTCACACACTGATAGCAACACCGCAGGAGAAATGCTAGCACAGGCTTCCAGTATCCGTACCCTCTTCTCCAACTCCTCACACACTGATAGCAACACTGCAGGAGAAATGCTAGCACAGGCTTCCAGTATCCGTACCCTCTTCTCCCACTCTTCACACACTGATAGCAACACCGCAGGAGAAATGCTAGCACAGGCTTCCAGTATCCGTACCCTCTTCTCCCACTCTTCACACACTGACAGCAACACCACAGGAGAAATGCCAGCACAGGCTTCCAGTATCCGTACCCTCTCCTCCCACTCTTCACACACTGATAGCAACACCGCAGGAGAAATGCTAGCACAGGCTTCCAGTATCCGTACCCTCTCCTCCCACTCTTCACACACTGATAGCAACACTGCAGGAGAAATGCCAGCACAGGCTTCCAGTATCCGTACCCTCTCCTCCCACTCTTCACACACTGATAGCAACACCGCAGGAGAAATGCCAGCACAGGCTTCCAGTATCCGTACCCTCTCCTCCCACTCCTCACACACTGATAGCAACACCGCAGGAGAAATGCTAGCACAGGCTTCCAGTATCCGTACCCTCTTCTCCCACTCTTCACACGCTGATAGCAACACCACAGGAGAAATGCCAGCACAGGCTTCCAGTATCCGTACCCTCTCCTCCCACTCTTCACACACTGATAGCAACACCGCAGGAGAAATGCTAGCACAGGCTTCCAGTATCCGTACCCTCTTCTCCCACTCCTCACACACTGATAGCAACACCGCAGGAGAAATGCTAGCACAGGCTTCCAGTATCCGTACCCTCTTCTCCCACTCCTCACACACTGATAGCAACACCGCAGGAGAAATGCCAGCACAGGCTTCCAGTATCCGTACCCTCTTCTCCCACTCCTCACACACTGATAGCAACACTGCAGGAGAAATGCCAGCACAGGCTTCCAGTATCCGTACCCTCTTCTCCCACTCCTCACACACTGATAGCAACACCGCAGGAGAAATGCTAGCACAGGCTTCCAGTATCCGTACCCTCTCCCACTCCTCACACACTGATAGCAACACTGCAGGAGAAATGCCAGCACAGGCTTCCAGTATCCGTACCCTCTTCTCCCACTCCTCACACACTGATAGCAACACCGCAGGAGAAATGCCAGTACAGGCTTCCAGTATCCGTACCCTCTTCTCCCACTCCTCACACACTGAAAGCAACACCGCAGGAGAAATGCTAGCACAGGCTTCCAGTATCCGTACCCTCTTCTCCCACTCTTCACACACTGATAGCAACACCGCAGGAGAAATGCTCCTGGGGTGCTAACTAACAAATACTGCATAACATGTGAACATTTCTTCAATACTATCTCATTCTTAACCTTGTAGGAATAAACAGCTCACCTCCCAAAAATAATACTGAAAATTACAATAATCTAGTTATGATTCTGATCATACTCCCGAATCTCGAAATTCACTCAAATAACCTGCAAACCATTTAAACATTTGTATACGATCTGGGCAAGGGGTATGACCATTTCTCTGCATTAATTTGAGAATCTGACAAGCACAGGCTTCCAGTATCCGTAGTTTCAGGTGCTGCACATCTCGTATCTTCACAGCATAGACAATTGCCTTCAGATGACCACAAAGATAAAAGTCTAAGGGGTTCAGATCGGGAGACCTTGGGAGCCATTCAACTGGCCCATGACGACCAAACCACTTTCCAGGGAACTGTTCATCTAGGAATGCTCGGACCTGACACCCATAATGTGGTGGTGCACCATTTGGCTGGAAAAACTCAGGGAACGTGCCAGCTTCAGTGCATAAAGAGGGAAACACATCATCATGTGGCTTGGTCATTGTGGGTCAGTTGAATTGCCCCCAAGGTCTCCCGATCTGTGAGATAATTTAGGGGGTAGTTAATGTGTTAATATGTAGACTAAATGTAAGTGCACAGTCCAGAGTTACCCCCAGACAGCTGCAGTATGGATGTACCCCCAAACCAGCCACAATCCCCCCCATAATCCCTCCCCCAGTCACTGCAATGGGTGTCACATATACACTGAGCCAGGTGTACTGGGGGATGCAGTATGGATATACCCCCAAACCAGCCACAATCCCCCCATAATCCCTCCCCCAGTCACTACAATGGGTGTCACATATACACAGAGCCAGGTGTACTGGGGCTGCAGTATGGATGTACACCCAAAGCAGCCACAATCCCCCCATAATCCCTCCCCAATCACTGCAATGGGTGTCACATATACACAGAGCCAGGTGTACTGGGGCTGCAGTATGGATGTACCTCCAAACCAGCCACAATCCCCCATAATCCCTCCCCCAGTCACTGCAATGGGTGTCACATATACACAGAGCCAGGTGTACTGGGGCTGCAGTATGGATGTACACCCAAACCAGCCACAATCCCCCCATAATCCCTCCCCCAGTCACTGCAATGGATGTCACATATACACAGAGCCAGGTGTACTGGGGCTGCAGTATGGATGTACCCCCAAACCAGTAACAATCCCCCCATAATCCCTCCCCCAGTCACTGCAATGGGTGTCACATATACACAGAGCCAGGTGTACTGGGGGCTGCAGTATGGATGTACCCCCAAACCAGCCACAATCCCCCATAATACCCCCTCCCCCAGTCACTGCAATGGGTGTCACATACAGTGGGTTGCAAAAGTATTCGGCCCCCTAAAGTTTTCCACATTTTGTCACATTACTGCCACAAACATGCATCAATTTTATTGGAATTCCACATGAAAGACCAATACAAAGTGGTGTACACGTGAGAAGTGGATCGAAAATCATACATCATTCCAAACATTTTTTACAAATAAACAACTGCAAAGTGGGGTGTGCGTAATTATTCAGCTCCCTGAGTCAATACTTTGTAGACCCACCTTTTGCTGCAATTAGAGCTGCCAGTCTTTTAGGGTATGTCTCTACCAGCTTTGCACATCTAGAGACTGAAATCCTTGCCCATTTTTCTTTGTAAAACAGCTCCAGCTCAGTCAGATTAGATGGACAGCGTTTGTGAACAGCAGTTTTCAGATCATGCCACAGATTCTCGATTGGATTTAGATCTGGACTTTGACTGGGCCATTCTAACACAGATATGTTTTGTTTTAAACCATTCCATTGTTGCCCTGGCTTTATGTTTAGGGTCATTGTCCTGCTGGAAGGTGAACCTCCGCCCCAGTCTCAAGTCTTTTGCAGTCTCCAAGAGGTTTTCTTCCAAGTTTGCCCTGTATTTGGCTCCATCCATCTTCCCATCAACTCTGACCAGCTTCCCTGTCCCTGCTGAAGAGATGCACCCCCAAAGCATGATACTGCCACCACCATATTTGACAGTGGGGATGGTGTGTTCGGAGTGATGTGCAGTGTTAGTTTTCCGCCACGCATAGCGTTTTGCATTTTGGCCAAAAAGTTCCATTTTGGTCTCATCTGACCAGAGCACCTTCTTCCACATGGTTGCTGTGTCCCCACATGGCAAACTGCAAACAGGACTTCTTATGCTTTCTGGTAACAATGCCTTTCTTCTTGCCACTCTTCCATAAAGGCCAACTTTGTACAGTGCATGACTAATAGTTGTCCTATGGACAGAGTCTCCCACCTGAGCTGTAGATCTCTGCAGCTCGTCCAGAGTCACCATGGGCCTCTTGACTGCATTTCTGATCAGCGCTCTCCTTTTTCGGCCTGTGAGTTTAGGTGGATGGCCTTGTATTGGTAGGTTTACAGTTGTGCCATACTCCTTCCATTTCTGAATGATCGCTTGAACAGTGCTCCGTGGGATGTTTAAGGCTTTGGAAATCTTTTTGTAGCCTAAGCCTGCTTTAACTTTCTCAATAAATTGATCCCTGACCTGTCTTGTGTGTCCTTTGGACTTCACGGTGTTGTTGCTCCCAATATTCTCTTAGACAACCTCTGAGGCCCTCACAGAGCAGCTGTATTTGTACTGACATTAGATTACACACATGTGCACTCGATTTAGTCATTAGCACTCGTCAGGCAATGTCTATAGGCAACTGACTGCACTCAGATCAAAGGGGGCCGAATAATTACGCACACCCCACTTTGCAGTTATTGATTTGTGAAAAAATGTTTGGAATCATGTATGATTTCCGTTCCACTTCTCATGTGTACACCACTTTGTATTGGTCTTTCATGTGGAATTCCAATTAAATTGATTCATGTTTGTGGCAATAATGTGACAAAATGTGGAAAACTTCAAGGGGGCCGAATACTTTTGCAACCCACTGTATACACAGAGCGAGGTGTACTGGGGGCTGCAGTATGGATGTACCCCCAAACCAGCCACAATCCCCCATAATCCTTCCCCAGTCACTGCAATGGGTGTCACATATACACAGAGCCAGGTGTACTGGGGGCTGCAGTATGGATGTACCCCCAATCCAGCCACAATCCCCCATAATCCCTCCCCCAGTCACTGCAATGGGTGTCACATATACACAGAGCCAGGTGTACTGAGGGCTGCAGTATGGATGTACCCCCAAACCAGCCATAATCCCCTATAATCCCTCCCCCAGTCACTGCAATAAGTGTCACATATACACAGAGCCAGGTGTACCGGGGGCTGCAGTATGGATGTACCCCCAATCCAGCCACAATTCCCCCATAATCCCTCCGCAGTCACTGCAATGGGTGTCACATATACACAGAGCCTGGTGTACTGGGGGCTGCAGTATGGATGTACCCCCAAACCAGCCACAATCCCCCATAATCCCTCCGCAGTCACTGCAATGGGTGTCACATATACACAGAGCCAGGTGTACTGGGGCTGCAGTATGGATGTACCCCCAAACCAGCCACAATTCCCCCATAATCCCTCCGCAGTCACTGCAATGGGTGTCACATATACACAGAGCCAGGTGTACTGGGGGCTGCAGTATGGATGTACCCCCAAACCAGCCACAATCCCCCCATAATCCCTCCCCAGTCACTGCAATGGGTGTCACATATACACAGAGCCAGGTGTACTGGGGGCTGCAGTATGGATGTACCCCCAAACCAGCCACAATCCCCCCATAATCCCTCCCCAGTCACTGCAATGGGTGTCACATATACACAGAGCCAGGTGTACTGGGGCTGCAGTATGGATGTACCCCCAAACCAGCCACAATCCCCCATAATCCCTCCGCAGTCACTGCAATGGGTGTCACATATACACAGAGCCAGGTGTACTGGGGGCTGCAGTATGGATGTACCCCCAAACCAGCCACAATCCCCCCATAATCCCTCCCCAGTCACTGCAATGGGTGTCACATATACACAGAGCCAGGTGTACTGGGGGCTGCAGTATGGATGTACCCCCAAACCAGCCACAATCCCCCATAATCCCTCCCCCAGTCACTGCAATGGGTGTCACATATACACAGAGCCAGGTGTACTGAGGGCTGCAGTATGGATGTACCCCCAAACCAGCCATAATCCCCTATAATCCCTCCCCCAGTCACTGCAATAAGTGTCACATATACACAGAGCCAGGTGTACCGGGGGCTGCAGTATGGATGTACCCCCAATCCAGCCACAATTCCCCCATAATCCCTCCGCAGTCACTGCAATGGGTGTCACATATACACAGAGCCTGGTGTACTGGGGGCTGCAGTATGGATGTACCCCCAAACCAGCCACAATCCCCCATAATCCCTCCGCAGTCACTGCAATGGGTGTCACATATACACAGAGCCAGGTGTACTGGGGCTGCAGTATGGATGTACCCCCAAACCAGCCACAATTCCCCCATAATCCCTCCGCAGTCACTGCAATGGGTGTCACATATACACAGAGCCAGGTGTACTGGGGGCTGCAGTATGGATGTACCCCCAAACCAGCCACAATCCCCCCATAATCCCTCCCCAGTCACTGCAATGGGTGTCACATATACACAGAGCCAGGTGTACTGGGGGCTGCAGTATGGATGTACCCCCAAACCAGCCACAATCCCCCCATAATCCCTCCCCAGTCACTGCAATGGGTGTCACATATACACAGAGCCAGGTGTACTGGGGGCTGCTGTATGGATGTACCCCCAAACCTGCCAGAATCCCCCCATAATCCCTTCCCCAGTCACTGCAATGGGTGTCACATATACACAGAGCCAGGTGTACTGGGGGCTGCAGTATGGATGTACCCCCAAACCAGCTAAATCCCCCCATAATCCCTCCCCAGTCACTGCAATGGGTGTCACATATACACAGAGCCAGGTGTACTGGAGGCTGCAGTATGGATGTACCCCCAAACCAGCTACAATCCCCCCATAATCCCTCCCCCAGTCACTGCAATGGGTGTCACATATACACAGAGCCAGGTGTACTGGGGGCTGCAGTATGGATGTACCCCCAAACCAGCCACAATCCCCCATAATCCCTCCCCCAGTCACTGCAATGGGTGTCACATATACACAGAGCCAGGTGTACTGGGGGCTGCAGTATGGATGTACCCCCAAACCAGCCACACTCCCCCCATAATCCCTCCCCAGTCACTGCAATGGATGTCACATATACACAGAGCCAGGTGTACTGGGGGCTGCAGTATGGATGTACCCCCAAACCAGCCACAATCCCCCATAATCCCTCACCAGTCACTGCAATGGGTGTCACATATACACAGAGCCAGGTGCACTGGGGGCTGCAGTATGGATGTACCCCCAAACCAGCCACAATCCCCCTATAATCCCTCACCAGTCACTGCAATGGGTGTCACATATACACAGAGCCAGGTGTACTGGGGGCTGCAGTATTGATGTACCCCCAAACCAGCCACAATCCCCCCATAATCCCTCCCCAGTCACTGCAATGGATGTCACATATACACAGAGCCAGGTGTACTGGGGGCTGCAGTATGGATGTACCCCCAAACCAGCCACAATCCCCCATAATCCCTCCGCAGTCACTGCAATGGGTATCACTATTGGGGAATGTGTGAATAGGAAATAGTGATGAAATAAAGGGAATAATTCTGCTGATCTCTGCTGCAATCAGGGCTATTATACTCACTGTAATTCCTCTATCCGGCTTGTTGGCAGAGCCGCCATCAGGACATTGAATTCAGGACCCCACAACTCATTGCATGTCAGGTTCAGCTTCCTCAGAGTCTGGTTATTCCTTATCCCGGTTGCCAGGTGGGGGCAGCAACTGGAGGGCAGCTTATTACCACCTAAGCTGCAGGAGAGGAGAAAGGTACGAAAACACCGGATAAGAACTGCATACAAGTACAATTTAGCCTTAAATGAGACATAATTTTGTCATTATATTTAACATGAATTTATACTTTTAATCAATCCCTAAACATGAAAATGCCATATATACATGTCCACAGCTAGAGGGCAGTGTAGCGAGTTTAATTTGGATTTCATCCAGATAATTCGTGCAGCTGAGTGGGTGTGCGCGGGGGGTAAACGGGGGTTGAAACGTACCCAGCAGCCGTCTTCTTTGATCCGCCCCACGTCGTGTCCCACACTACGTTCCAAGCTGCATCATGTGACTACTATGCTTCCTCTTTCAACCCGGAAGGAGAAAGCGTAGTGGTCATGTAACCGCGAATTGGAACACGGAAGACTGCATCTGAGTGACTTTAACCCCCCCCCCCCTCACCCACCCGCTCCACTGCACCAATTATCGGGATTAAATCTGAACGAAGCTCATTTGGAATTCATCTGGAGCTCAAGGCTATGCATCACTGCTAAAATATATAAATTAGCCATTATTGTGAGCTATACACACCTCCAGATGTGCTGGAATGCAATGATGTGTCAGCCTTTTGGAGGTGTGTTTAGCATACAGGGACAACAATGGTTAATTTGCATATTTCAGCAGTGATGCATTGTGGGAGAAATCTCAGAGCTCACTCCAACCTGAATTACTGCAAATACTTTTTGTTTTAAGAAAGCATTTTTTTTTGTTTACCATAAGATATTAGTAAGGGGGCTTTTTGATCCATTGTAGCCCCTTACACACTCCTGGGAGTTCTGGTTCACCATGTGCTTTCTGGGTAGTCTGTGACTATTAATTTGCTGTATACAATATGTGACATATGAATATTCCATTATTAACACGTAAAGGCCACAGCTGGAACCTCATAGATAATTGTGAACAATGTACAGCCCTGCTACAGTGGGTTCAGGCCTGTGTCTATGCAAAAAGGGAGCATGGAAAAATAGGTGGGAGGTCCCGTAATGTGCAGAAGACCCCAACTGACGCAACGGAACCAGTTACCGGGGCTGATTTTGGCTGAACGGCATACCACGGGAGGACAGTGAGGGACTCAGGCGTGGTTATAGGGCTGGAGGAAGCCTCGGGTAAGTATCAAATCTTCATATTCTAACAGCTCTGGATTCCTTTAACTATGCTTTGAAGCAAGTACTACAGTATTTTATAATTATAATCATATTTTGTAGCCAATATCGTTTTATAATGGAAAAATAACCTCACCCAGACTACTGGCTTGGTGTCTTGTAGCCACTATTTTACATCAGAGTCTATAAGCAGGCCTATTTGCATCCATATCTACAAGCTCACACAGGAGGGCACCTATCCCCCACACACTGTCAGAGGAGAGCACAGAGCTGTGAGTGCAGCGGCGTGACCCGGGGGTCGAGGCCATTTTTAAAAAAATTTAATTATTTTCCGGCAGAAGAACGGAGCGACATGGGACATGACAAGCGGCTCAATCATCTCAGGGAGGTACGCTTCTTCCAGTATGTTTGTTTTATTTTGCAGTACCGTTCCACCTCAGGTTCACTTTATTACCAAGTATTGTCCACGTTACCAATGGCAGCTTGAGGTCTTTTGTGGTAGTTGTGGATCAGGCCCTTTATCTTCTCAGACAGTAAAGCTGCCCATTCTTCCTGGCAGAAACCCTCCAATTCCTGTAAATTCTTGGGCTGTATTGCATGAACTGCACATTTGAGGTCTCCCCTAAGTGGCTCAATGATATTGAGATCAGGAGACTGAGATGGCCACTCCAGAACCTTCACTTTATGTTGCTGTAGCCAATGGCAGGTCCACTTGGTCTCATGTTTTGGATGATTGTAATGTTGGAATATCCAAGTACATCCCATGCTCAGCTTCCCAGGCTGATGAGTGCAAATGTTCCTCCAGTATTTTTTGATAACTTACTGCATTCGTATTGCCATCAATGCTGACCACATTTCCTGTGCCTTTGCAGCTCACACTTCCCCAAAACTAGTGGTGCTCAGATACTCCCGATCACAGATTCAACTTAATCCGGCCACGGCAGTCTCCAAATCCGGATGAGTCATAATTGTGATCCGGATTTCAAACAGACTTCCGAATTTGACTTGGATTTTCGCCATGATTTGCCTGTAAAATCCGGCCGTGATCACGGATTAGACTTTAATGTTAATAGTAAAGCCCTCATACATGCTACAATCCCCTAAATCGCATGGATTATAAAGGTGAAAAGTGGCAACAACATAAAAAAAAAATCAAAAATAACTTTTAGTTTTTGAGAAAATCGATTCTAAAGTTAAATTAACACTTTAAATGTGGCTATTAATTGGTAATAATTGGTTTTAAACACAGAAATACACTTTAAGCAATAACATCCTAGCAATCTGTCCCTAGTAAACTGCAAGCATGCAGGCAGGTGATGATGAGTCCCAATGGCACCTGGCGGTACCACTAGAGGAGGATGAGTGGAAACTCAGCGGAAGCAGGAGGAGGACTAAGCAGTCAGCGTGGCAGCACAAAAGACTATGGCACCTCACTGGTGGTACCACAGCATGATAATGCTGCCCAAAAATTACATGCATCCATGGACCCTGGCGGTGGGAACACAGACTGCAGTAGGGAAATGCTGCAGCAGGAGGAGCAGTGTGTGTCAGCACAGCAGCAGCATATGAGGTCATGGGACATGACAGGTATCACCACAGCAAAAAATTAAATGAACCAGGTTCTAACTTGCGTTGGAAAGGCAGGCATTATAAAAATTCCCAGCCACTTCATGTCCCCCTGTGTCTGACAGCAGGTGCCAGGAACTCACCTTCCACCCAAGCCTGGTTCATTTTGAGGTAGATGAGTTTGTCCACAGAGTCGTTGGACAGCCGAGAGCGCTTCTCGGTGACCACTGGAAGGGGGGCAGGACAGGACTTCCAGGGCATACTGGGCAAGCTCCCTCCAGATCTCCAGTCTCTTGACCCAGTACTCCATGGGGTCCACAGGGCTGTCGGTGTCAAGCCTGCTGAATGACACCATGCCGGTCAGTCACTGTTGCTGGTCGGAGGAGGATGCTGTGTCTGACATCTTCGTCTTCCCCCCAAGAGGACATGCCTGTCCTCGTCTTCCTGCACCGTGTCCTCCTGAAACCGCACCCCCCCCCCCCCCCACATAACAGCAGCAGCGCTCTGCTTCTCCCCTTCAGCACTCAGGTTAGGGACCTCCAACTCCTCCTCCACTACCTGTAAGTCATCGTCCTCCTCCTGTGAGGTGGACTGTGCTGCTTGCTCCTGATCCAGCTGGCTTAGGGCTGCCTCCCCCTCTTCCATCAGATCACACATTGCCCTGTCCAGCAGGCAAACCAGGGGCACCCACTCACAGATGGATGCCCGCTCCCGGCTCACCATCTTGGTTCCCTGCAGGAAGGGAGCCAAGACCAGGCAAACCTGCTGCATGTGTTTCCACTGAGCTGTGGAGATCACCTGCAGGTTGGTGGTGCTGTCGTAGATGTTTTCCTCACACATGTACCTGCGAAGTGCCATCCTGTGCTGCCACAGCCGCTCCAACATCGCCAGGGTTGAGTTCCAGCGAGTTGGGACTTCTATGATCAGGTGGTGTGATGGCAGGCCCTCCTGATGCAGCAGCTCGGCCAGGGTTGCAGAGGCAGTGGCGGAGCGGCGAAAATGGGGCACCAGCTTCGGCGCATCTTCCAGCAGCTGGTGCATCCCCGGGTAGGTGCGCAGGAAGTGCTGCACCACCCAATTGAGGATGTTGTCCAAGCAGGGGATGTGTTGGAGTTCTCGCCTGTGAAGTGCAGCCACCAGGTTGGCCCCATTATCGGATGCCACGTAACCGACTTTGAGGCCTCTGCGGGTCAGACACCTCCGCTCCTGCTCCCTGAGGGTGGCCAGGATGTGGATGGCCGTAAGCTTATCCTACCCCGGGCTGACCAATTTCAGCAGTGCTTGGCAGTGGTGAGGCTTTGTGTTGCTGCTGAGGTGGGCTTGCTTGCTGCGGGGTGGGGAAGGAATGGGATCAGATCAGAGATGCCTGCTGCATCCCCCTGATCCCGCATGGTGGCACCACCAACTGGCCTGCTGTCGTGCCAGCTGCTGCGTTCTCATCCCCTTCCACCAATGTCGCCCAGTGCGTGGTAACGAACAGGTAGTGGCCTGTCCAAAATTGGGTGCTCCACGAGTCCATGGTGATGTGGACCCGCTCCGAACGGGCCACGTTTGCCACCACAAACTCGTGCAGTGGTGGGATGGCGGTCCCTGAAAAGTAGTGGCAGTTGGGGATTTGCCACTCTGGGATCCTAAACTGGAGCAGTGAGCGCATATTACTCCCCTCCTGCACCAGGGAGTACGGAAGGAGCTAGAAACACATGGCCCGGGCCAGCAAGCCGTTCAGCTTCTGGATGCACCGGTGACCAGGAGGCAAAGGCTTGGTCAAACCCTGAAAGCTGTCGTTCAGCAGGGTCTGCCGATGTCCAGCAGGAGGGAGCAGAGGAGGCCAATAAGGACTGACTGGCCTCACCAGCCTCAATGTCGGTGGCATGAGCTGCCGAAAGCGCACTCGAGGGAGAAGTGCGTTTTTGTGCTGCTGCCGGGGCTTGACGACCATGAGGGAGAGATGCTGCTGCTGCTGCTCCTGAAGGCTGTACAGTGAGTCTCCTGCTCTGACCACCCCCTTCCTGGTCCTTTAACCTCTTGAACCCTGCAAAATCATCACAGTGATGGCTCATCAGGTGGGCCTGGAGGGATGAGGTACCCATCTTGGCCGCGTTGCGCCCACAGCTCAAGATTTTTTTGCAGGAGTTACACACTGCATAGCTTACATCCAGGGTGGACACATGGAAAAAATTCCATATAAGGGATTTAAACCCCCCCCCCCCCCCCCCATGGTGCACAGAGGGTGCGGCGACTCTCCCTCTGGTTGGAGGTTGCGTGGTGGTGGTGGTGCTGCTGCTGATGCCGGCTGAAGCAGCGGGCTGTGGCTCCTGCCTTCCATGCCCACTGCTGGACCTGTCCCTGCCTGACATGTGGCGGCGATGCAATTACCTACGCTCCTGTGCCTCATCCTCCTCCGAGCTGCCTTCGGAGACCTCAGACGCATAAGGATGGTCCTGCCAATCATTCTCGTCGTCAGACTCAAACACTTCATCTCCTGACCCCCCCCACCACCTCTTCCGTGCCAACATCCTCAGACTCAATCCCCTCCTCATCCTCAAAATCTGCTTTTTCTGGGCTGTACCCAACCTCCTCCACATCAGTCCCCATGACCTCATCATAGACAGCCATATAGATGCTCCCAGATGCCGGACTGAGGGACAGAACGCTTTCGTCCAGGGAGGTCTGACCACTGGCTGCTGGGGTGGATGTCACAGTAAGCGGGGGGTGTTGGCTGCTGCTGCTAGTGCCGGTCACAGAGAAGGTCTGGGAACAAGTAATGCCTGTGAGTGACTCTCCTGAATGACCACACGGCAACCCAAGGTACTGAAAATGGTTGCCAACGGCGTCGGCTGTGCTGCTGATGGTCGCCTTTCTGCTGCATCTCCTACAACTGAGCACCCTCTCATCTGACGGTGGAGCAGTCCTAGACGTGGCGGCGGGACCGCACTCCCTCTCCTGCCACGGCCCCTGCCAGACATTCTCTATGCACAATATTTGACGGTGGAAAGTGTGCTGCTTTTTACTGTCAATAATATGTGTGTGGGCTGGGGACAGACGGAATTTAAAAAGGGCTTTATTTGTTGATTTTTTTTTTTTTTTATTAAACAGACAGAAAAGAAAAAAAATTTGCAGACGATGCAAATACTGAATACAGTGATAGAGCAGTAAAATCACTGAACATGTGCTTGCCTGCACTACACACAGAACTGTAATAACTGCACACACTGGCATAGTACACTGTCACTGACTACACTGAATGACTTCAACTAACTTAAGTTGATCACTGGCTGGCTAGCTAAATACAGGTATCAAATACAGTAACAGAACACAAAAATCAGTGAACACCTGCCTGCCTGCACTACACACAGAACAGTAACCGCACACACTGGCACAGTACACTGTCACTGACTACACTGAGTGACTACAACTAACTAAAGTTGATCACTGCAGGCTTGCTAGCTAAATACAGTAGTACAGCACTGAAATCAGTGAACCTGTCTGCCTGCATTAAGCACAACACTCAGTACACAGTCACTGACGACTACACTGACTACAACTAACTGAAGTTCTCGATCACGGATTCAGATCCTGATGTCGGATAGTGGAAAAATGCTTGTGAATCATGGCTATGCTGTGATGACGAGGTTGTGATGAGCACCGTTACGCCAAAACATCAGTGACCCATCACCATGTCTCACAGTAGGAATACTGTACCTTTCATTATAGGCTTTGTTGACTACTCTCCAACTGTAATGTTTATAGTTGTGGCCAAAAACTTCAATTTTAGGGTCATCACTCCAAATGACTTTGTGGCAGAAGGTTTGAGGCTTGTCTCTGTGCTGTTGGCATATTGTAAGTGGGATACTTTGTGCCATTTGTGCAGTGATTGCTTTTTTTCCCAGCAACTTGACCATGCAAGCCCATCTTTATTTAAGCGCCTCCTTATTGTGCATCTTGAAACTGCAACACCACATTTTTTCAGAGACATTTCGCCTTAAGTTATTTGTAGGTTTTTCCTTACATCCCGAACAATTTTCTGGCAGCTGTGGCTGAATTTCAGTTGGTCTACCTGACCGTGGTTTGGTTTTAACAGAACCCATCATTTACCACTTCTTTATTAGCGTTTGAACACTGCTGATTGCCAGCACCTATTCAGTAAGGAGACATTGGGCAAGACTCTCTAACACTGCTATTGCCTATAGAGCACATCCTATTGGCTGCAGCTGTGGCACATTGAGACCACCAGGAGAAAAGCGCAATATAAATGATCTGATCACAGGTGAGGATGGTTACCTTAAACAGCCATTAAAGCCAAGTTGTGTGCATGTTATCAGGCAAATCACCGGGGTATGTAATGTTTAATCAGGGTAGATTGTGTAGTGATTAGGATTTTAAGAAATGAGTAAACACAGCTGGTTGACAATAAATGGCTTCAGCAAACCACTAACAACCAATCACGAGTGAAAGAAAAGTTTGTGTTTGTATTCTCTGAAAAATGGTTAAGAAACCATAATTTCTGCCAGGGTATGTAAAATTATGAGTACAACAGTACATTGTTGGTGAGTGGTTTGAGACATTACCAATACTGCTGCCTGTTCACATGGAAAATTACAGCAAAATAAGAAACACTAGGAGGAGGTCCCTGCCCTTGTGAGCTTACAATCTAGAGAGTAGTAGGTTGGACACATTAGGAAAGGAGGCAGAGGGCTTAGCAGATGAGGCAGTAAGCCTCCAATGCTATCTATAGCAAGTTATAGGCTAGTCTAAATAGGTGTGTTTTAAGAGAGCATTTGAAGGTTTCCAGGCTCGGAGAATGGTGGACTGGCTGTGGGAGAGAGTTGCAAAGGAGAGGTGATTCTTGTGAGAAGTCCTGAATGAAGGAGTGAGAGGAGATGACCAAGCTAGAGGACAAGAGGGTCTCCTAGGGGGAGTGAAGATTTAGGGATTCTCATTCCAGTGAATGAGAATCACAACACAATCACCCGGAAAATGCTGCATGCAGCGCATTTGCAATTGGTGGAAATCACATTTATGCCCCAATTGCCACAGCGATCAGAGAAGCAAGGGTTCAGCAAAGGTTCAAGGTGAGCTGGTATCTGAAGGTTAACAAAGAAATATATAGAGGTATATGATAGTGTTAGGAGTTTAAACAGGATTCTTTGGGTAATAAGTAGCTATTGGAGAAATTGGCAGAGAGGGGCAGCATCAGAGGAGCGGGAGGAGAGGTGGATGAGGCAGGCATCAGAGGTCAGTAGGGATTGGCAGAGAGGAGCAGCTTCAAAGGAGTAGGAGGGGAGGTGGATGAGGCAGGCAGCAGAGGTCAGTAGGGATTGGCAGAGAGGGGCAGCATCAGAGGAGTGGGAGGAGATGTGGATGAGGCAGGCAGCAGAGGTCAGTAGGGATTAGCAGAGAGGAGCAGCATCAGAGGAGCGGGAGGAGATGCTGAACTTTGAATTCAAGTGAAACCCGGATCGTTGCTATCTGGATTTCACCCTGCTAATTACATTCACCTGGGTGGGAGGGGGTGTCAATCTTACCTAGCTGACTTCTTCTTCGGTCCGTCCCTCGGCGCCTCCCACGCAGCGGCCATGTGACTACAAACACTTCCTCCTTCCGGGTTGAAGGAGGAAGTGTATAGCCATGTGATGCCAGATTGAACCACATCATGGGAGGCGCCGAGGGATGGACCGAAGAAGACGTCAACTAGGTAAGATTGACCCCCCCCTCCCGCCCAGGTGATTGTAATTAGCAGGGTGAAATCCGGATAGCAACTATCCGGGTTTCACTCCAATTCGAAGTTGAGCATCCCTAGCTGCAGTATGGATGTACCTCCAAACCAGCCTCAATCCCCCATAATCCCTCCCCAGTCACTACAATGGGTGTCACTATTGGGGAATGTGAGAACTGAATATGGTGATAGAATGGTGGGAAATCATTTTGCTGCAATCAGGGCTGTTATACTCACTGTAATTCCTCTATTCGACTTCTTGGCAGAGCCTCCATCAGGACACTGAATTCATCACCCCCCAGACTGTTATCAGACAGGCCCAGATTCCTCAGAGTCTGGTTATTCCTTATACAGGATGCCAGGTGGGGGCAGCAACTGGAGGGCAGCTTATTACTAGACAAACTGTAGGAGGAAAGAAGAATGCAACCAAAACATTGGATAAAAACTGCATACAATTTGTATGATTTAAAATTAAATAAATTAAACATTTGTTACAATATATTTAACATGAATTTACAGTGGGTTGCAAAAGTATTCGGCCCCCTTGAAGTTTTCCACATTTTGTCACATTACTGCCACAAACATGAATCAATTTTATTGGAATTCCACATGAAAGACCAACACAAACTGGTGTACACATGAGAAGTGGAACGAAAATCATACATGATTCCAAACATTTTTTTACAAATAAATAACTGCAAAGTGGTGTGTGCATAATTATTCGGCCCCCTTTGATCTGAGTGCAGTCAGTTGCCTATAGACATTGCCTGATGAGAGCTAATGACTAAATAGAGTGCACCTGTGTGTAATCTAATGTCAGTACAAATACAGCTGCTCTGTAAGGGCCTCAGAGGTTGTCTAAGAGAATATTTGGAGCAACAACACCGTGAAGTCCAAACAACACACAAGACAGGTCAGGGATCAAGTTATTGAGAAATTTAAAGCAGGCTTAGGCTACAAAAAAAGATTTCCAAAGCCTTGAACATCCCACGGAGCACAAGCGATCATTCAGAAATGGAAGGAGTATGGCACAACTGTAACCCTACCAAGACAAGGCCATCCACCTAAACTCACAGGCCAAACAAGGAGAGCGCTGACCAGAAATGCAGTCAAGAGGCCCATGGTGACTCTGGGTGAGCTGCAGAGATCTACAGCTCAGGTGGGGGAATCTGTCCATAGGACAACTATTAGTCGTGCACTGTACAAAGTTGGCCTTTATGGAAGAGTGGCAAGAAGAAAGCCATTAACAGAAAGCATAAGAAGTCCCGTTTGCAGTTTGCCACAAGCCATGTGGAGGACACAGCAAACATGTGGAAGAAGGTGCTCTGTTCAGATGAGACCAAAATGGAACTTTTTGGCCAAAATGCAAAACGCTATGTGTGGCGGAAAACTAACACTGCACATCACTCTGAACACACCATCCCCACTGTCAAATATGGTGGTGGCAGCATCATGCTCCCCCCCTGCATCACTTCAGCAGGGACAGGGAAGCTGGTCAGAGTTGATGGGAAGATGGATGGAGCCAAATACAGGGCAAACTTGGAAGAAAACCTCTTGGAGACTGCAAAAGACTTGAGACTGGGGCAGAGGTTCACCTTCCAGCAGGACAATGACCCTAAACATAAAGCCAGGGCAACAACGGAATGGTTTAAAACAAAACATATCTATGTGTTAGAATGGCCCAGCCAAAGTCCAGATCTAAATCCAATCGAGAATCTGTGGCAAGATCTGAAGACAGCTGTTCACAAACGCTGTCCATCTAATCTGACTGAGCTGGAGCTGTTTTGCAAAGAAGAATGGGCAAGGATTTCAGTCTGTAGATGTGCAAAGCTGGTAGAGACATCCCCTAAAAGACTGGCAGCTGTAATTGCAGCAAAAGGTGGTTCTACAAAGTATTGACTCAGGGGGCCGAATAATTACGCACACCCCACTTTGCAGTTATTTATTTGTAAAAAATGTTAGGAATCATGTATGATTTTCGATCCACTTCTCACATGTACACCACTTTGTATTGGTCTTTCACGTGGAATTCCAATAAAATTGATGCATGTTTGTGGCAGTAATGTGACAAAATGTGGAAAACTTCAAGGGGGCCGAATACTTTTGCAACCCACTGTATATTTTTAATTAATCCCTAAAAATGGAGTACATATTACTTTGGCGCCGCTCAGTTCGGCGCGGGGAGAGCAGGATGATGGAACTCCCTGCTGCCGCTAAACTCCGAGGCGGCGTTAAATACTATTCCCCCTCTGAGTTGTCGCAACTCCGATGGAGATGTAATTCGGGGTCTGGCAGCCACCGGAGCAGCGAATTACCGCTACGCACCCCGAGCAGAATAGCATTGCTGCTATGACGACGCCCAGCTTCGGCTCTCAGAGCCGTGCGCCGAAATGAACAGATCCGCAACAATGAAAATGCCATCGATACATATGTCCTCAGCTAGAGGGCAGTATAGTAATATTGTTCATATGGAATAACGTTTACACACCACAATCCTATCAATTTAATCATTTGTATACAATAAGTGACATATGAGTATTCCATTATCACCACTTAAATGCAGTAGTTGGACCCTCATAGATAATAGCGAACAATGTACAGCCCAGCTACAGCGAGTTCAGGTTACCTTACACTGCAGACTGACTCACACAGGAGTGCACCCATCCCCCACATGGTCAGAATAGGGTAAATGTATGTATTCTGTTCCATCTATGTCAGTGTTACAGGGGGTGCCTCTTACATGAAACTCCATCCTTTCCTAAGTAAAAGTGTTCCTAACAATAACAATAATATTTTTATAGCACTTTTCTCCCTGGGGACCCTGCATTATGCAGGTTTTTAGCTTTTTTTTAAAGCTGTCCAGAGAAGGAGCCTCTCGTACTGATTGTGGAAGTGAGTTCCATAGAGTAGGGGCTGCATAGGAAAAGGCCCGAGCAGCAAATGTTAAAGGGACTCTGATCTCTACTTAAAATAAAAAGTTTCACTTACCTTGGGCCTCCTCCAGCCCACCGTAGGCGGCGAGGTCCCACGGCGTCCTCCTGGCTCCTCTCTGTGTGCGTCCGCCGGCCCCCGTTACCGGCGACACCCGGGCCGGCTCTTCCTGGTTAATGACGCATGCGTCATCACACCGGCCGCTTTGCGTCATCACGCCGGCCGGCATGACAGGTCTGCACATGCGCGGGAACCCGGACGCCGTGGGACCTCGCAGCCTACGGTGGGCTGGAGGAGGCCCAAGGTAAGTGAAACTTTTTATTTTTAGTAGAGCTCGGAGTCCCTTTAAAGGGAATGTCCAAGCAAAATAAAAAAAATGAGTTTCACTTACCTGGGGCTTCTACCAGCCCCATGCAGCCATCTTGTGCCCTCGTAGTCACTCACTGCTGGCAGCTTGCCGACCTCGGAGGTCGGCGGGACGCATTGCATACATTTTTACGCATTCCCGCTAGTGCAGGAACATTAACACATACATTTGTACGCATTACTGGTTCAATGCGTAAAAATGTATGTGTTAATGTTCCTGCACTAGCGGGAATGCGTAAAAACGTACGCAATGCGGCCCCCGACCTCCAAGGTCGGCAAGCTGCCAGCGGGGGACTGGAGCAGCAGTGAGTGACTACGAGGGCACAGGATGGCTGCATGGGGCTGGTAGAAGCCCCAGGTAAGTGAAACTCATTTTTTTATTTTGCTTGAACCTTCCCTTTAAGTGTATCCTGGGAATAACCAGATCCTAAATTTACAGTGCATCTGTGCATTTTATGTTACAGCCTTATTCTATAATGGATTATGTATTTCCTCAGAATTCTACACGTTACAACCCATAGTGACAACATGAAAAAAAAAAGTTTACTTGAGATTTTTTGCAAATTTATAAAAAATTGAAAAATTACATGTACATGGGTATTCACAGTCTTTGCAAGGAAGCTCAAAATTGAGCTCAGGGGCATCCTGTTTTCCCTGATCACCCTTAAAATGTTTCTGCAGCTTAAAGGACCTCTTCCGCAAATGAGGAAAAAAATAAAAAGTGGTTTATGCATAAACTATTAAACATCCTTCTAAAATAGTGTAAATTTTTTTTTTTTTTTTAAATGAATGGTTTCATCAATACAACATGTAATGTGAATAGTGACGGATGACGGCTGGGAGGCTAATCCATTTGTTAGGGTTTTTTTTTTTTTACTTTCTTTTCACAAACATAACTCCTGCCTAAGTAGTGTTCAGTGGTATAACCCACTTCTAGCAGGAATCACCGTTATAGACCTAATGGCTGAGCTCTGCTGAGCTGCTGAATATAAGTTTACATTGTTGCTAGGCAACCAGACAACGGTGCAGAGACTCTCTTTGTGAAGAGTCATAAGCTGCTGGGAGAATCAGTCCCATCTACACCATAAGATTCTTTGTCAGATTCGATTCAATTTGATTTGATTCATTGATTTGATTTGATTCAATCTGACATTTCCAATTCATGATTCGATTCAGTTTGAATCGAATTGAATGGAATCATGAATTGGACATGTCAGATTGAATCAAATCAAATTGAATCGAATCTGACAAAGAATCATATGGTGTAGATGGGACTGATTCATTCTCCCAGCAGCTTATGACTCTTCACAAAGAGAGTCTCTGCACCCGGGTTCTGGTTGCCTAGCAACAATGTAAACACATAGGCCTCAATTCACTAAGCTTAACTCCTGTCTTTAATAACTCTTCTGAGCTGTTTTACAGTTATCACCATGGTGATATAATTGTGATAACTGTAAAACAGCTCAGAAAAGTTATTAAAGACAGGAGTTAAAGGGGCACTATGGTTAAATAACTGGTTATAATGTCATTTAATATAAAATATGTGCAAGTGTAGCAATGTTTAACACATATATTGTGGCAGAAAAAAAGTCTATTTCAATATTACATTACCCTTAGTTACAGATGAGTGTCGTCAGCAGAGGAAATTATCTGACGCCAAATCAGCACATTCCATTGTGCAGTAGGAGGCAGCTTATCAGCTGTTTGAGCTGCTGTTTTAATCCCCCCTTTGATGTTTTGTGAGAGGACTCCTCCAACTCCTATAACGTCTCACTCGAGTAGTTTTATTACTCATCTCAGCCGCGGTCCGTCTCAGGACTTTGACATACTGCTCTGATGAAAAGCATGCAGGACACAGATTCAGCTCAGAGAGCTGGTCTCCACAGCAACGGACAACAATGTGTCCGTTCCTGAGCCAGCTGGGATGCCTCAGCCAGGAGCATTTTTTTCATCAGAGCCGTATGTCAAAGTCCTGAGATGGACCGCGGCTGAGATGAGTAATAAAACTACTCGAGTGAGACGTTATAGGAGTTGGAGGAGTCCTCTCTTGAAACATCAAAGGGGGGATTAAAACAGCAGCTCAAACAGCTGATAAGCTGCCTCCTACTGCACAATGGAATGTGCTGATTTGGCGTCAGATAATTTCCTCTGCTGACGCCACTCATCTGTAACTAAAGCTGGCCACTAATGGACCAATTTCTAGCGAAAAATCGTTCGATCGATCCGAAATTCTAGGTCGGCAGTGATCGAATTGCCAGTAAATAATCTCCATTAATGGTTATGATCGATTATAACCGAGTGAAAAAAAAGTCGTCCGACTGAATTTTCGTCGAACGAAATTTTGAATTGTAAAGACGATCGTGATCGATAGATAGCAAAGATTGGTTCGTTGATGGTGTAGTGAACGATTTTTCTTCCGATCAGAATTTCTTATCGCTCGAACGATTTTTCGCTAGAAAATTGGACCATTAGTGGCCACCTTAAGAGTAATGTAATTTTGAAATAGACTTTTTTTCTGCCACAATATATGTGTTAAACATTGCTACACTTGCACATATTTTATATTAAATGACATTATAACCAGTTATTTAACCATAGTGCCCCTTTAAGCTTAGTGAATTGAGGCCAAATTCAGCAGCTCAGCTGAGCCGTTAGGTCTATAATAGTGATTCCTGCTAGAAGTGGGTTATACCACTGAACACTACTTAGGCAGGAGTTATGGTTGTGAAAAGAAAGTAAAAAAAAAAACACCCCTAACAAATGGATTAGCCTCTCAGCCGTCATCCGTCACTGATTACATTACATGTTGTATTGATGAAACCATTCATTTTTAAAAAAAAACTTTTTACACTATTTTAGTAGGATGTTTAATAGTTTATGCATAAACCACTTTTTATTTTTTTCCATATTCGCGGAAGAACCCCTTTAATTGGAGTCCATCTGTGGTAAATTCAGTTGATGGGACATGATCTGGAAAGGCCCACACCTGTCTATAGAAGGTCCCACAGTTGACAGTTCATGTCAGAGCACAAACCAAGCATGAAGGCAAAGGAATTGTCTGTAGACCACCAAGACAGGATTGTTTTGAGCCACAAATCTAGGGAAGAAAAAATTCTGCTTCAATAATGTCAATGGGAACTGTATTCTAAAAGAAAAAAAGCCAGATACTTATCTAAGGAGAGGGAAGGATCTGATCTATAGAGCAGTGGTCCTCAAACTAAGGTCCGCGGGCTGAATGTGGCCCCCTGAGACTTTTTTACCGCCCCCCCCCCCCCCACACACAAAATGTATTACTTATAGATGGGGTCAGCTACGTCTTTAAATATTGGTGGTCCGCATATAGAATAGCAGTGCTGGCACCACCCATCCACATGGAAGCCAAAAAGCAGTAATCTGCTGGTTTCCAATCAAATTCCACATCAGGTGACACTGCTGTCCACTTGGACTGCAGGTTGCCACCTGGGTATGCTTCACTGTCTGGCCCGCAAAGACCTCTACACCATTTTATGTATACTTCTGCCCCCCAGCAGTCTGACGTATGTTGACCCGGCCCTCAACCCAAAACGTTTGGGGACCCCTGCTGTAAAGTCTTCCTGCTCCTCTCCCGATGCACTCATTGTGGCGGTAGCTCCTCCGCTTAAATCCCCCACCACGGGGAACTTCAGAAGTCTTCAGGAGCCGAGTCCTCCCAAAGACAGGAGGCTCCTTATTGCACTTGCGCATGTGCAGTATGGAGTGGCCCGAGTACTCCCAAAGCCTCCCTTTGGCGGCGGAGACAGCAGCATTTGACCAAATTTATTGAATGCTGCTACGGGGAGCCAGTGCTGCAACGGGGACTGGGAAGGCTCTATAGGACCCATGGCCTTCCCTCTCCTTAGGTAAGTATCTGGCTTTTTTTAGATAAAGGTTCCCATTGACTTTAAAGGACATAGTGAGCACAGTGGCCTCCATTATTTGTAAGTGGAATAAGTTCAAAACCACCAGGACTTTTCCTAGAGCTGGCTGGCTGGCTTTAGTCAGGGAGGTGACCAAGAACCTGATGGTCACTTTTTTTCAGAGCTCTAGAGGTCCTCTGAGAGGAAAACCTTCCATAAGGACCACAATCTCTGCAGCAATCCACCAACCAGACCTGTACGGTATAGTGGGCAGACAGAAGCCACTCCTTAGTAAAAGGCACATGGCAACCCACCTGGAGTTTGCCAAAAGGCACCTGACGGACTCTAAGATTATGAAAAACAAAATCCTCTGGTCTGATGAGACAAAGATTGAACTCTTTGGTGTGAATGTGTCATAGGCATGAGCCAGTAAAATATGCCACATAACATTGTGTGATGTCTATGCTTAAAGCCTACCAGAGCCGAGCTGTAATAAAAGTGTTATACATATCTGGGGCTTCCTCCAGCCCCGTGTGCAAGGATTGCTCCCACGCTGTCCTCAGTCTTCTCCAGCTCCGGTACCAGGTCCCGTAAGTTCTGCCAGTCGCAGCCAGTCTGCGCAAGATAAGTGCGACCTCAAGTATCTCTACAGCAGGTGCCCCAGTTCTGGGCCTTCAGCCTACCTCAAGATCACCTATTAATATTCTCCATGGATGAGTTTTTTAAACTCTCACGATCACAGCTGTACAGAAATTGAGGGATATGTGGTAAGGGCGTAGAGACCAGCCGAGGAATGTGTCTCCGAGTTCTGTAGATGAGCAGTATACATTAAAGGAATGCTTTCCTTGATCTGTAGCTTTCCAATAAAATCTTAGCCACCCAGTACCGGATACCCTTGAAGATGCCATGACACTGGCTATTTGGGTGGACCAGCGACTTTGTCAACAAGGTCTCTCTAATATCTCTAAAGCAAAAATGATGACTGTAACCTGGTCTGATCACAGACCACTGTTTATTCAGCTTTCCTCTCTCCTCCTAAAATATGACCGAGGAAGTCATAGTTTAAGTGGAGGATGGACAATTCCTCATTCTCCGATGCAGACTATTAAGAAAATTCAGTCATACATTACTGAATACATTTCTGAGAAGGAGGAGTCTCTTCAGACATCACTTTATGGGAAGCACTAAAGCTACTGTACATGCAGGAGTACAAGTTTGGTATCTTATTAAAGGACAACTGAAGTGAGAGGGATATGGAGGCTGCCATATTTATTTCCCTCTATCCTGCTGATCCTATGCCTCTAACACTTTTAGCCATAGCCCCTGAACAAGCATGCAGCAGATCAGGTGTTTCTGACATTATTGACAGATCTGACAATATTAGCTGCATGCTTGTTTCTGGTGTGTGATTCAGACACTACAATAGTTAAAGAGGAACTCCAGTGAAAATAATATAATAAAAAAGTGCTTCATTTTTTACAATAATTACAGTATGTATAAATGATTTAGTCAGTGTTTGCTCATTGTAAAATCTTTCCTCTCCCTGATTTACATTCTGACATTTATCACATGGTGACATTTTCACTGCTAGCAGGGGATGTCAGTGGAAGGATAAGCTGTTTTTTTTTTGGCAGTTGGACCCAGCTGTGCATTTCCCACAATGCAATGAGGTTCACAGACAGGAAACTGTCAGGGTGATGGTCCTGACATCACACTGTGGGAGGGGTTTCACCACAATATCAGCCATACAGCGCCCCCTGCTGATCCGTTTGAGAAAAGGAATAGATTTCTCATGGGAAAGGGAGTATCAGCTACTGATTGAGATGAAGTTCAATTCTTGGTCACGGTTTCTTTTTAAGTGCTTTGTAGACTTTCTACATAACCTTTATACCTAAAGCTCTTCTCCTAACCGGCCAAAGCCGGATAGGTTTCTGGAGGTGATACCACTCCCACAAATTCCATCAGAATTTAAAGACAGACTAAATGAGGATAATTCCTAAGAGTAGGGGATCCTGGCACGAAAGTCCTTGAAAGTTTCCAAGACTCCAGGCCCTGAAGGCTTTTTAGGTTTACTCTGTAAAAAGTATGCAGTTGAATTAGGTCTGTTTCTAGTGCAATTATACAATAAGTCTAGTCATGGCTTCACAGCGCTTCCCTACAAGCTGATCTAGCAATAATCCCCAAATCAGAGGTTGAACCCCTGGAAACCCATCAATTCCATCCTATGTCATTACTAAATACAGATCTTAACCACTTCCCGACCGCCCCCAGCCGATGGGCGGCGGCAAAGTCCGGGCCCAAACGACCGCAATACGCCCATCGGCGGGGGCGGCTGCGGGAGCGGCTATGCGGCGATCGCGTCATTCGTGACGCGATCAGCCGCCGGGGACTGGCTCCGCCCACCGTTCGCTGTAACCCGCCGCCCGTTCGGAAGCGCCGGCGGGTTACTAGCACCCGGATCGCCGCTGAAACATTGTATAATAGGCTTTGTAATGTATACAAAGCCTATTATACTGGCTGCCTCCTGCCCTGGTGGTCCCAGTGTCCGAGGGACCACCAGGGCAGGCTGCAGCCACCCTAGTCTGCACCCAAGCACACTGATTTCCCCCCCCTCTGCCCCCTGATCGCCTACAGCAACCCTCAGACCCCCCCTGCCCACCCCCCAGACCACTGTTTGCACCCAGTCACCCCCCTAATCACCCATCAATCACTCCCTGTCACTATCTGTCAACGCTATTTTTTTTTTGCAACTATAAAAGCACTGGAGGGCGCTGCCTAGACTCTATTTATAACAAATTATTTTCGTGGTATTCTCCACAGAATCGTCTGCCTCCTGCTGCAACTATCCAGGACAGGGTTACCCCCTATTCCCTATCTCAACAAAAAAGGATCAAAATTATGCAGCAATAGGAAGTGCGCTGGACATAAATGTATTATAATAAAAAAGAAGTAAAAGAAAGTATTTATTCTGCGGGCAATAGAATTCATATTGACGCGAAATTATTTTAGATATGGGGAGGATCTCTACCTCCAGAGGAGCGGGACGGCAATGGGGACCAGGTTCGCGCCGGGGTACGCTAACCTCTTCATGGCCCATTGGGAGGACACCCATGTGTACGGGCGTGGGGGACCTGGCGCGGACCTGGTCCTTTGGAAAAGATTCATTGATGACGTCCTGCTCGTCTGGAGGGGCTCTGAGGAGTCTTTAAGGAGATATATAGCTGAATTGAATAACAACAGTGTTAATCTGAAATTTACATCCGAGATAAGCGATATACAGATCAATTTTTTGGATATAAATATATATGTAGAGAATGCGCGTCTGAAAACACGCACATACACTAAAACCAACGGATGTGAATAGCTATATTCTAACCACCAGCTGCCATTTCCCCCCATGGCTGGACACTATCCCTAAAGGCCAATTCATCCGCCTGAAAAGAAACTGTACAGAGAACGGGGAATACCAAAAGGAAGTGGAGGGCCTGTCAGCAAGGTTCAGGGAAAAGGGCTATATGGAGAATACTATAGAGGCAGCTAGAAAGGAAGTAGAGGGACTGGAACGAAAAGACCTTCTAGTCAAAAAAGTGGGAGGGAACCCACAGGACCACTCCTTGAGATTAAGTCTAAGGTATGGCCCAAGGAGTAAAATGATACAGAACATTATAGTCAAACATTGGACGACCCTGAGACAGGACAAATTCCTCCACGAAATATTACCGAAAAACCCTCCAATTACGTATAGAAAATCTAGCAATATAGGCTTGAGGGTGGCAATGGCGGCTGGTGACTATATAAACAGAATTGGAGATAATAAGAATGGGGGATTTGTAAAATGTGGGAGGTGCGTAAATTGTAAGAAAACAAAAGGTTATAAGAAGATAACTGAGATTGAGGGAGGGGGGGAGAACTTTAAGATCAGAGAATTGATCACTTGTGACACTCGAGGAGTGATCTACTGCCTGATTTGCCCGTGCGGGAAGAAATATATAGGTCGCACCAAGAGGACATTGTCCAGTAGGGTTGGAGAACACCTGAACAACATAGGGAAAGGGTGGGAGGGACATCCACTGTCCAAACACTTTAGAAATTTTCATAATTGTTGTGTTTGGGATGTGGTATATTTTGGCTTAGAAGTGGTACATAGAGATATAAGGGGTGGAGACTATATAGCCAAAATGTCGAGACAGGAGAGTAGGTGGATTTACAATTTAGATACCCTAGTACCAAAGGGATTAAACGAGGAATTGGAACTATTTGGCTTTATGAATTAGGAAATTAATTGAAGTTCTAATGATCCCTTTTACTTTGAATTGTTGTCCGCTGTGAGTGTTCTGGTTCCCCAATAGTATGCTGGATCCCCTGATATGAACCTTTTTTCTTTTATTTTATTTTATCTTTTATATGATATATTATATTTTATTTATCTTTTGTTGTTTGACACTTTTAATAATGAGAGGTTTTTATAAATGTGAACCCTGGTTGTGGGATACATAGATAATAATGCTATATCAGTAAAACACAGTGGGGGGGTATTAAGTGAGCCTATTTATTGACTAGAGGAATAATAACCAAAAAAGATAGTCACGCAATGAGATCTGCAGGATATGCCATTACCCAGAGGATACCACTTTAAGTACTTAATGGTGGGAGTAGCCAAGAGCCGAACATCTGCATATATAAATGGCGACTTCATATTGGCCTCCAGATTCTGATGAAGACGGCCGAGCCGTTGAAACATGTCAATCTAACACTAAACAGTTACCAGGGGCGCCCCGTTTTAACTGTGGAACGGCTAATCTTTCTTCCCCCTACCAAGGTCTAACAGCTCGACAAAGTTTGGAACATACAGTGACGACTGCGGAGGGTGGAACGCAAGGAAGTAGCTGAAGTGACCCGAGTGAGACGCATAAGGAAGTGACGTCACAACTCAGGAGCGGAGGATCGGAAGTCGCAATTGGAACCGGCGAGATTGAACAACTCAGGCTCAGAACAAGCCACCGGAACGGCTCTCCTAAGGTGGACCTGTGCGGAAGAAACCTGCTTGCAGAGCAGACCCTGTTGAGGATTGGAAATCCGTAAGTTATACCCGGACAGTATCACGGGAAGTGGTGAGACCGGTGATATAGACTGGCCCTTATGTTACTGTCTGTGCAAGCTGGAACTTTTGCAGCCGGTAGGCTAGATAGCCACACACAGCTATAAATAGGACTGAGCAAAACCTATAAAGCACCACATAAGTTTTACATATTTTTGAACAAACCAGCAAATCATTTGGGAAAGATAGGGAAACAAAGTCTCTCAAACAACCCTATTTTGAACTTTTTTGCATGGTCTTATATATATATATATATCCCTATGTGCTATTAACATCTAGCCTTATTTTATCACGTGATTTGATATTTTTAAGGGGAACCAGCACGCTCCTTGTGTGTGAGTGTGTATGTGTATGTATGTGTGCGATATATTACTGTTTTAAGATTGTTTAAAGACATAGAGATCTAAATAAAATCTTTTTTATTATAATACATTTATGTCCAGCGCACTTCCTATTGCTGCATAATTTTGATGCTATTTTTTTTTATCCCCCCCCCCTGCCCACTGCCCCCTCCTGATCACCCCCCCACCCCTCAGATTCTCCCCAGACACCCCCCCCCAAGACCCATCCCCTGTGTACTGTATGCATCTATCCCCCCTGATCACCTGTCAATCACCCATCAATCACCCCCTGTCACTGCCACCCATCAATCAGCCCCTAACCTGCCCCTTGCGGGCAATCTGATCACCCACCCACACCAATAGATCGCCCGCAGGTCCGACATCAGATCACCTCCCAAGTGCAGTGTTTACATCTCTTCTCTCCTCTAAACACCTACTAATTACCCATCAATCACCCCCTATCACCACCTGTCACTGTTACCCATCAGATTAGACCCTAATCTGCCCCTAGGGCACCCAATCACCCGCCCACACCTAAGAACGCCCTCAGAGCCCAGCCCTGATCACCTCGCCAGTGCATTGCTTGCATCTATTTCCCCCCTCTAATCACACCTTGAGACACCCATCAATCACCTCCTGTCACCCCCTAGCACACCTACCCATCAGATCAGGCCCTAATTTGCCCCGTGTGGGCTCCTGATCACTCGGCCAAACCCTCAGATCCCCCTCAGACCCCCTTCCGATCACCTCCCCAGTGCATTGATTGCATCTATTTTCCCCTCTAACCGCCCCCTGAGACACCCATCAATCACCTCCTGTCACCCCCCTAGCACTCCTATCCATCAGATCAGGCCCAATACATCCTGTCATCTAAGAGGCCACCCTGCTTATGACCGGTTCCACAAAATTTGCCCCCTCATAGACCACCTGTCATCAAAATTTGCAGATGCTTATACCCCTGAACAATCATTTTGAGAAATTTGGTTTCCAGACTACTCACAGTTTTGGGCCCGTAAAATGCCAGGGCAGTATAGGAACCCCACAAGTGACCCCATTTTAGAAAGAAGACACCCCAAGGTATTCTGTTAGGTGTATGATGAGTTCATAGAAGATTTTATTTTTTGTCACAAGTTAGCGGAAATTGATATGTATTTTTTTTTTTTCACAAAGTGTCATTTTCCGCCAACTTGTGACAAAAAAAAAATCTTCTATGAACTCACCATACTCCTAACAGAATACCTTGGGGTGTCTTATTTCTAAAATGGGGTCACTTGTGGGGTTCCTATACTGCCCTGGCATTTTAGGGGCCCTAAACCGTGAGGAGTAGTCTAGAAAACAAATGCCTCAAAATGACCTGTGAATAGGACGTTGGGCCCCTTAGCGCACCTAGGCTGCAAAAAAGTGTCACACATGTGGTATCGCCGTACTCAGAAGAAGTAGTATAATGTGTTTTGGGGTGTATTTTTATACATACCCATGCTGGGTGGGAGAAATCTCTCTGTAAATGGACAATTGTGTGTAAAAAAAATCAAATAATTGTCATTTACAGAGATATTTCTCCCACCCAGCATCTGTATGTGTAAAAATACACCCCAAAACACATTATACTACTTCTCCTGAGTACGGCGATACCACATGTGTGGCACTTTTTTGCACCCTAACTGCGCTAAGGGGCCCAAAGTCCAATGAGTACCTTTAGGATTTCACAGGTCATTTTGCGACATTTGGTTTCAAGACTACTCCTCACGGTTTTGGGCCCGTAAAATGCCAGGGCAGTATAGGAACCCCACAAATGATCCCATTTTAGAAAGAAGACACCCCAAGGTATTCCGTTAGTAGTACGGTGAGTTCATAGAAGATTTTATTTTTTGTCACAAGTTAGCGGAAAATGACACTTTGTGAAAAAAAAACAATTAAAATCAATTTCCGCTAACTTGTGACAAAAAAAAAAATCTTCTATGAACTCACCATACTCCTAACGGAATACCTTGGGGTGTTTTCTTTCTAAAATGGGGTAATTTGTGGGGTTCCTATACTGTCCTGGCATTTTAGGGGCCCTAAACCGTGAGGAGTAGTCTTGAAACCAAATTTCTCAAAATGACCTGTGAAATCCTAAAGGTACTCATTGGACTTTGGGCCCCTTAGCGCAGTTAGGGTGCAAAAAAGTGCCACACATGTGGTATCGCCGTACTCAGGAGAAGTAGTATAATGTGTTTTGGGGTGTATTTTTCCACATACTTATGCTGAGTGGGAGAAATATCTCTATAAATAGACAATTGTGTGTAAAAAAAATTAAAAAATTGTCATTTACGGAGATATTTCTCCCACCCAGCATGGGTATGTGTAAAAATACACCCCAAAACACATTATACTACTTCTCCTGAGTACGGCAATACCACATGTGTGGCACTTTTTTGCAGCCTAACTGCGCTAAGGGGCCCAAAGTCCAATGAGCATCTTTAGGCTTTACAGGGGTGCTTACAATTAGGCACCCCCCAAAATGCCAGGACAGTGAACACACCCCACAAATTACCCCATTTTGGAAAGTAGACACTTCAAGGTATTCAGAGAGGGGCATGGTGAGTCCGTGGCAGATTTCATTTTTTTTTGTCGCAAGTTAGAAGAAATGGAAAGTTTTTTTTTTTTTGTCACAAAGTGTCATTTTCCGCTAACTTGTGACAAAAAATAAAATCTTCTATGAACTCACCATGCCTCTCACTGAATACTTTGGGATGTCTTCTTTCCAAAATGGGGTCATTTGGGGGGTATTTGTACTATCCTGGAATTTTAGCACCTCATGAAACATGACAGGTGCGCAGAAAAGTCAGAGATGCTTGAAAATGGGAAAATTCACTTTTGGCACCATAGTTTGTAAACGCTATAACTTTTACCCAAACCAATAAATATACACTGAATGGTTTTTTTTTTTAATCAAAGACATGTAGCAGAATAACTTTCGCGCTCAAATGTATAGGAAATTTTACTTTATTTGAAAAATGTGGTCCTCAAGTGGTTAAATGCTTAGGTGCAATTCTTGCTTCCCAGGTTAACCTGTTTTTGGGATCTATTGTGCATAATAAAGATCAGGTGCGTTTCATCCTGGGAAGGCATGCTCCAGATGCAGCATTGCAGGCTATTGAAGTGATTGAAGTGCTACGCGACAGGAAAGGTTGTGGCCTATATAAGGATTTCAATATGGGACTACCTAAACAGCATCTTAGGAAAATGGGGATTTGGATTTAAGTTATGTCTTGGATTAGAGCCCTTTACTCTAGACCAAGGGTGTCAAACTCAAATACAAAGTGGGCCAAAACTGAACACTGGGACCAATTCATGGGCCAACCCCAATGTTTATTTTGCCACCTCTCCCTCCCCTATACAGTTCCCTAGTGTTTAGTGGCCCCTCTTTCTCCTACACAGTTCCCCCATGTGTAGTGGCCTCTTCCCACCCCTAAATAGTTCCCTGGTGTCTAGTGGCACCCCTCCCCCTGTTCTATACAGTTCTTTGGTGTCTAGTACTTTCCCCCTCCCTCCCCTATATGGCTTTCCCGGTGATCTACAGCTTCACCTCCAATGTAGCAACCCTGGTGGTGTAAAGTGGGCCAAACTAAATGCAAAGTGGGGAAACCACTTGAGGGTCAAATTGATGGCTCTGTGGGCCAGATATGGCCCACAGGCCAGAGTTGAACTTGTATACTCTAGACATTCAGCCAAGGTCCACGCAGGTTGCATACAGGTTTTACAGTTATCGATATACGTTGAGGTACCCACCAGGTTTTTCCCTCGCCCCATCCTTTTTATTTCTGCCATGGAACCCTTAGTGATAGTCATTAGAAACAACAACATCAAGATTTCTGGTTTAAAATTTACTGGGGTTCAGCACAATGTGAATGTATTCACAAACAATCTCCTCTTGTTTTTTTACTGACAGTTTGACTTCTAATTCAGTCGGGGGAATCATAAACTGAGGAATAAGAGTTGGATGATTTTTGTGCTAACCCCACAGCCCTGCAAGTGAGAACATGTTGTCCATTTCTGTAGACTGTCATTGTGTCTGTTGGCATATATTATATATTATGGGGAGTCCGTTCTGCCATTCAGCCGCGATCAGCCCCGGTAATAGGCTCAGTCGGGAACAGTCTGGGTCACTGTACATGCACAGTACCCCAGACTGACGTGACTGAGCCTATTACTGGGGCTGATCGCGGCTGAACGGCAGACCGCAGGAGGACGGCCAGGGACTCACACGTGTTTAAGGGGCTGGAGAAAGCTCCGGGTGAGTATAAAATATTTAGCGTCCCTCAGCTCTGGTTTCCTTTAAGTCCGCCAGGAGAAAAGCACTATATAAAGTTTGTTTGTCTTGTCTATTGTTCACTTGTGCTTTTTGTCCCACGACTCTTAACCTGCTGGGCGTTTCAATTCCCGCGGCCGTGTTTTTTCGCCCAATTTTATTTTCTTATCATGTAGCTAGCCTAGCGCTAGCTACATGATTCTCCCCTTCCTCCTCTCTCCCTCCCACCTTTCTGATCACCGCCGGCGATCACGCCCATAAGGAAATCCCGTTCTGAACGGGATTTCCTTAAGGGCTTCACCCATCACCATGGCGACGAACGGAGTGACGTCATCGACGTTGTGACGTCACTGGGACTCCCGATCCACCCCAAAGCACAGCCTGGCGCCGATTGGCCAGGCTGCGCAAGGGGTCTTTCGCGTCGGGTAGCGGCGGATCGGCGGCGAACGGGGCAAACACGTAGCTAGCAAAGTGCTAGCTGCGTTTTTGAAAAAAATAAATTATCAAAATCGGCCCAACGGGGCCTGAGCGGTGCCCTCTAGCGTCTCTGGACGAGCAAGGGAGGTTAAGGTAGCCATGCATCTAATGATTCAATCAACAAAGCGATCGACTTTAAGAAATCGACTTCAGTATGGTTGATTGAAAGTTGATCGACTAATAACCCATAGACTACAAATGATATCCTATGCGACTCACCTTCACATTCGATTTGACCGATGTTGTGTCTCCATGCTTTGAATGCAAAAAAATTGATTCAGAGTGGATCAAATGACATGTGGACAGCAGCCGATTCCTGCGTGATCAACCATTATCTCGCATCCTGCTCAATCGATTAAGCTGGTCGATTCTACATGAAATCGGCCACTTTTTATTGATTGGGAATTCTGGAACACACTCAATTGTCTCTCAATTATATAAAATGATCAAATCGAATAGTCGATCATACAGCCAAATCGCTAGATGTATGCTACCTTAAGAGGAAATTTTGTAAAACTCTGCTGTGTAGTTGTGCCCAGGTTACAGCTGGAATGGTTGATGTCAGGAATACCCAAACTCTTATTACTGCTATTGGTCTTATTAAGGCTGTTATTTGGGTTAAAGCGGATCCGAGATGAAAAACGAACTAAAACAAGTAACTTGTCTATATATCTTATCTAAAGTTTAGATAGTTTACACGTGAAATCTAGCTGCAAACAGCTTCAACAGTTAATGACTATTTATTACTGAGATACAATGAGGGCAGCCATGTTCTGTTTGTCACATTACACACAGGCAAGCTGATAGCATCTCCAGCCCTCAGCCTGTGAAACCTTAAGTCTCCCCACCTCCTCTGCCTCTGAAATCTCTGGCTAGTAACCTCCTCCTCCTCCTGCCCAGACTGAGCTCCCATAAGCCCTTGCTACATGAGTATGACAATGCCAAAACACTGTGAAAAGCTGTTGGCAAGGCTTGTTTAGTTTATAGGGAATTTAAGTATTAAAACAAAACAAAAAAGTATTTGGCTTGAGGAATGCCCTATAAAATATATGAAAGGAACACAATTATGCAATGAGTAAAAGTTTATCTCAGATCCACTTTAAGAGTTTTAAAACCAAATCCTCTCTGCGGGTGAAATATTTCCTGTTGGACTGAGTCTATGCGGTGTCCTAGGAATTGGGATTGTGTGGGATGGTTCTAGTTTTTACTTTTCCTTATTTATGATCCATCCTCATGTAGAAAAGGTTTTGATCACAATCAGTTTGTGTCTTTCTACGTTCTCCCTTGATTGAGCAAGTATCAGCAAATCATCTAAATATGATACAATCGCTGTACCCTGAAGCCTGAGGGGCCCTGTTATCTCTGCATTACCTTGACGAACACCTTGGGAGTAGAAGCTATCCCAAACGGAAGAGCTGCGAATTGAGTGCAAGGCTTGATTTTCTGCTTTTTCTATATACCTTAACCTCCCTGACGGTATGATTGCTGCGGCTGCGCGGCCGCCAGGGTTTTTTTTTTAACCTTTTTTTTTTTTTTTTAGCATGTAGCTAGCCTAGCGCTAGCTACATGCTTCCCCCCTCCCTGCGGCGTCCCCCCGTCACCTGCGATCGCCGCCGGCGCCGCTTGCCCATAAGGAAATCCCGTTCTGAACGGGATTTCCTTGAGGGCTTCCCCCGTCGCCATGGCGACAACCGGAGTGACGTCACCGACGTCATCGTCGTCGTGACGTCACACGGAGTCCCGATCCACCCCATAGTGCAGCCTGGCGGCGATTGGCCAGGCTGCGCAAGAGGTATGCGGGGGGGGGGGGCCCTGTTTAGCAGCGGGTAGCGGCGCATCTGCGGCGGGCAGCGGCGATCGGACCAAACACGCAGCTAGCAAAGTGCTAGCTGCGTGTTTGAAAAAAAAAATTATGCAAATCGGCCCAGCAGGGCCTGAGCGGCACCCTCCGGCGGCTTACCCCGTGTCCAGCACGGGGTTACCGCTAAGGAGGTTAAAGGACAACTGAAGTGAGAGGGATATGAATGCTGCCATATTTATTTCCCGTCAAAGGAATACTATCGATTAACAACTTTTTTTTTGTAATGCTGTATGTTAGGGCCCACATTACCACAAGTACTAGGAGCAATTTCCTCCCTCACACATCTCTGCCTCTCTGCTGTAAAATCATCTGTCAGTTTTAAATATAAAAACAGGCTCTGCAGATACAGTCAGGCTCTGCAGGACTAGACCATGTCCCTGCACAGGGGGGTTGCTATCAACTCCTCAATGTATAGTTTATTTATCACCTTGTTGAAAAAATCTTATTCAGATGGTGGTAAGGGGTTAAAGATTCCTGCAATGTGTGTTTATGGTCTTCTGTTCTCCGTCTGATATAGATCCCGATAATGTCTTTGTAAAGTGTGTCTCTCCCTCTCAGCATGGACACCACAAAGCAGCCTAGGAAGTAGATGCAGCCTAAAATGTAACATCACAAGCAGCCAGTCAGGAGTGGTGTTTACACATCTCCCTGACTGCTAGTTATATTACAACAATATTCCAGCACATCTAGCTACCTGTTAGCTCTTCAGATCAGTCTCCTCCTCCTATTGTCTCCTGCATGCTGTGACGCAGTGAAGTACACTTGTGTGCTGTGTGAGGAATGAAGGATGATTTGTAACTTCCTAATGACCGCGTCACGCCAATGGGCGTGAACGTGGCGGCAGCCCCAGGACCGCCTGTCGCCGATTGGCGTCAAGTCCTGGGGTGGGGTTTTGCAGGAGGCTCCGCTCCATCATCAGTAGTCTATTTACAATGTACAGCGCTGTGTCCCCTCTGGAGGCACAATAGCAATCGGCTGTCTTAGGCTGACGCCTATAACAGCCGATCGCGGTGATTGGCTGGCAGGGGAGGGAGGCCTGTGATAAAAAAAATACTTTCATTTATTGTAAAAAAAAAAATAAGAAAAATAAGAGCCCACCATCAGAAATCTCTGTTGGTGGGCAGAAAAGGCGGGGGGGGGGGGGGGGGGGGGGGGAATCACTTATTCATCTGGGTGAATAAATAAAGTGCCCCTAGCAGTAGTGGTAATGTGTACCCTAATATTGGGTATTAAAAAAAAAGTTGTTTTAATTGCTAGTGTTCCTTTAAAGAGAGTCTGAAGTCATTTTAAAAAATCAGTTTTTACCTCTTATTTAGTTTAGGGATCATTGCCAGACCTAAAACGCCGCCTTCCCGCAGGCGAACGAGGGTTTTATTACCCTCCTATCCCCAGGGCAAAAACCAGGGAGCGTTTTCTGGTAGAGGCAGAGCTTTCTACAGTAGCTCTGCCTCTCCTCGCATGAATCCCCGCTGATCTCCGCCTCTCCCCGCCAGTCTTCACTGAGAGGGGCGGGAGAGAGTCAGAGATCCACAGTGGATTGACGCGAATGGAGGCAGAGCTACTGCTCTGCCTCCCTGGGCAACAAAATCCACGACTTTAAAAGTCGTGGATTTTTGCCCACTGTTTTGAGGGTGATAAAACCCTCGTTCAGCCGTGGTAATGCAGCGTTTTAGGTCTGGCAATGATCCTTTAACTAAATAAAAGGTAAAAACTGATTATTAAAGAGGCTTCAGAGTCTCTTTAAGTGATACCAGTTGCCTGGCTGTCCCACTGATCCTTTTAGCCATAGACCCTGAACAAGCATGCAGCAGATCAGGTGTTTCTGACCTTATTGCCCCTGCTTTGCATCGCTGGAGGTAGAATGGAGGTAGAAACAGCCTGGCCTACATCACTTGGTTGACACAGCTGAACCCCCCCCCCACCGCGCACCAATACATTTTCTGGATGGGCGGGCTTTGGCGGATTACTTCACAAAACTGCTATAAGCCCTTGCACCACAGGCGCCCACTGCTTCCTCCTGACCACAGCCCAGTCACGATAAGTAGTTCCATCTGCTATCCAATGTATGTTGTAACTCATGAATGCATCTGCACCTAATTGTATGCTGAATTTTCTCAATTAAACTGCATAGTGCAGGATCTCCGCTCTCCTTTGTGTGCATGTTGACGCAGTGATTGCTTTAAAGCCAAACGCTGTTGATTCCCAGGTTCTTTTAACCACTTGAGTACCAGCACCTTCTGCCCCCTTAAAGTGTAACCATCGGGCATAAAATCAATTCTTTATTTTTATCTGGTAGACAAGTAATAAGGATGCTAACCAGGCAATCCAAAAGTTAAAATCTCTGTTACTTTTCTTGTTTATAAATGATCATTCCCCAGTTTACCTGACTCTTATTTGGTATGTTTCAGCACAAAGGAAGTTGCAGGGCATACTGGGTTGTCTTTTTTTTTCTTCTTTATTTCCCCTCAGACTTAACTAATGTACAGAAGCAAAAAAAGGACAACCCAGCATGCCCTGCAACTTCCTTTGTGTGTACCAAATAAGAGTCAGGTAAACTGGGGAATGATCATTTATAAACAAGAAAAGTAATAGTGATTTTAACTTTTGGATTGCCTGGTTAGCATCCTTATTACTTGTTTGCCAGATAAAAATAAAGAATTGATTTTTGATTTTATGCCCGACAGTTACACTTTAAGGACCAGAGACTGTTGGTACAGTAAACGGACGCTTCCCGACGAATCACTGCTAAAATCCGCCGCTCCCGTCGTCCCCGCCGCAGGCTGCTCTCTCTGCCGTCTCTATGACGGCAGAGCGCTGTGCGCCGGTCAGGAGCCGCTTTCATTGGCTCCTGACCCTGTCACTCCATTTAAGCCAATGGGAACGGCTTACATGAATGACAGGGCCAGGAGCCAATGAAAACGACTCCTGCCCGGCTCACAGTGCTCTGCCGTCATAGAGGCGGCAGGGCAGCTGATTGCGGCGGAGACAGAGCGGCGACAGCGGCGGGGACGACCGGAGGCGTGGTGAATGGGACGTAGAGTTTACGTCCGGTCAGAACCGCAGCACTCCCTGCCCGCCGTAGATTTCAACTACGCCGGTCCGCAGGTAGTTAATGAACAATTCTATATTTTTGCCCATGGGGTCACGTAACATCCCTGCATGCTCAAATGATAAATCTGACTGCTTGGAGTACTGCAATAATGATGCATCCAGCTTTGGACACATCACCCATTTGTTTTGATCGTCCCCTTCAAAGGGAAATCCTGGAGGCCAACCAGAGGCCCAAGATCCCCCTCCTGCCTCATGCGTGATGTTCTGACATCATCCGTGTGCACCCGTGATGCGTACCACCAGGAGGCTTGTGGGATCCTCTAACATCCTCACTGCAGCTCATCTGCTTGGACACATGAGGAGACCCTCATTGCACCACTTCCAGCAAAGACTTACTGGTGTCAGCTTGAGGGAGAACCTAAGGGAGCCCATATGGAGGATCAAAAAACGCTTCAGCACAGGTCAGACGTAGTCTTAAAATAATCGTATTAGTCTTAAAATAGTCGTAGAATGTTAAGCTATAGGCTTGCGACATACCAGCGGTTCTGGATGCTTGCCTGGCTACAGGGGCATAGAGGTAATTTGCGTATTCAGCAGCAGTGCATTGTGGGTAACCACAGATGTTCACTTTATGCTGAATTATTGTAAATTCCTTCTGTTTTAAGAAGACAAACCAACCTGTGACTCTCCATAATTCCCTTGGCTCTTTTACATTTTGTATTTTGGGCTCATCTGCCCAAATCTCTTCTGCCCTTGTTAAAGAGACATTGAAGCAAGTCAAAATCCACGTTTTTAACTGTTAAGCACTATAGCTAGTGCTAAAACACTGCATCGCCGTGGCAACACGAGGGGTTTATAACCCCCAAATCCCATTGTCTAATTGCGGGGAATGCTTCCTGCTTTAGGCAGAGCTTAGGGCTGTAGCTCTGCCTCTTCGCACGTCAATCCCCGCTGATCGCCGCCTCTCCCCGCCCCTCTCAGTCTTCCTTCATTAAGAGGGGTGGGGGAGAGGCGGAGATCCACAGTGGATTGACGTGTATGGAGGCAGAGCTGCAGCTCAAAGCTCTGCCTCCCCGGGCAGCAAAATCCATGACCAATAAAAGTTGTGCATTTTGCAGAGGGGATTTGGGGGTATAAACCCCTGGTTTTGCCCTCGGGGGTGCGGCGTTTGAGCACTAGCTATAGTGCTTAACATAAATAGATGTTAAAAACGTGGATTTAGACTCGCTTCAGAATCTCTTTAACTGTGTCCTGGCTGCCCCGAGACACTAGAAAATTGAATTAGGAGGGCAGGGTGGGTGGCTTTTAATTGTTCTTGTTAGTTGCGTTTCCCAAGAGGAAGGAGCCTAAAGTTTCTTATATTCCATCCATACCCTGGAATGACTAGAGAAAATTCTGCTGATCTCTGCTGCAGTCAGGGCTGTTATACTCACAGTAATTCCTCTATCCGGCTTGTTGTCAGAGCCGCCATCAGGACACTGAATTCAGGACCCCCCAGCTCGTTACCAATCAGGTTCAACTTCCTTATTGTCTGGTTACTCCTTATCCCGGATGCCAGGTGGAGGCAGCAACTGGAGGGCAGCTTATTATCCCGCAAACTGCAGGAGAAGAGAAGAATGTTACCAGAAAACTGCGTAAAACCATCTGCAAAAAAAAAACTTCCTGTTCTCTTTGCTGAAGTTTACCATCCAGCCTCAGACCCTGGGGCAGGCTTCACACTGCAATTTGGCAGCAGCAGTGCAGCCCACACACCAAACCACCAAAAACAGGCCTTCAGGGATTACTGTGTTAGTACTGCGGTAATCCCTGTCTGGTAGTGACGCTCACTTCCAGTTGGGCAATCGATGACATGCGCAGAGGCATATTTCTAAAATACGCTTCTGCGCATGCATGACGCTGAAAACTGTGGTGGGTTTTTTAAAGACAGGTGTGTTGCCATAGACTTACAGGTCACCACAGGAGCCGCACGGTAACGTAACTTTGGAAGTGTGTTAAGTAGGGCACTTCCGGTGCAGCGTACCTCAACGTATGGAGTGTGAACTCCCCCATAGACTTACATTGCCCGGGGGCGTGGTGTGGTACATTTAGCGCACCACAACACCCCCAGTGAGAAGGGTACAATTGGTACGATCTGCAATCTTCTATAGAGATTAGGTATCTGCCACCAATTTGAAATAGCAAGTGGATTTACCAAGTGACTGTGATTCAACTGTAAATGTGTTCTGTGAAGCTGAATACTTTACTCTAGCTGTATTCCTAGTAGGAGTCCCTTGCCTTCCAACAGCCAACTGAGTAAAGCAGCCTGTGAACTGGCAAAGGGGCTAAATTACACATCCAAAGCTCTGACTTAAATATCACTGGCTAACAGTAGATTATCTATTGCTCAAACATAGCATGGAGTGTGAGTCTTTTGATGGTATGCATTGTTTCAGTCTAGGTGATCACTCCCAATCAATACAAGGCCATAGCAAGACACCGAGTTGGCACAGAACATAAAGGAAGATGTCAACAATAATTGTGACATCTTCCGCGTTGCCCGGGTATGTATTTGGCTGGTGTTGGCTCTGCCCACTTTTTCTAGCCCTAACACATAATTGCACAGCCAGGCAACGGGGGAGAGCACGTATGAAAACTATGCAATTATAACAACAAGAAGCATGTGAGTGTGATTTTAACATAAAGATGCAATTTTTTTCCCGGTTTCACGCTATGAGAGCATTTTTTTTAGATACATGTTGCAAGACATTGGGAAAATCATCTGGCAGTCTACACAACTCCCATATGAGATGGCACCAGGATCCTGAGGCTCCAAGGCTTCCTGGATATGTGCGCATTTGGCCAATCTAGCAGTGGACAAATTATCTGGTGAGTCTGTATGCTATCAGGTGTCTATGGTGGAGGATCATATCATATGGGATTGGAGTCTGCACATGAACTTCAGAAAGATATATATGGATGTAAACCACACTATTGCTTAATAATCTCTTTAGGTATAGTTCCTATAAACTTCAATTTTAGGGGGGAAAAAAAAAGATACATTTATTATGATTTCAAATTTACCCTAAATTCCTGATGGTGTTCAGAGCTGGTGCAAGTTTCTTCAGTCCTTCATCCTGAATATCACAACCCTCCAGCTTCACTTCTTCTGTCTCTCTGCAGCTTTCCAGGACGTAAGAGACCACAGAGCAGTCCAGAGGGGTGAGGCGCACACCTGATAGGTCAATAAGTTTGTGTGACCCGACACAGTGTGACACCAGAGCCTTATTCCTGCTCTCGTACAGACAGTGGAAGACATTGAGAAGCCTCCTGGTATATTGCTTGTCTTTGATGTCGCATCTTTCTTCTTCTGCAATGTTCTGCTGTAACCTGGTGATCACTTGTATAGAAGCCTGAGGAGACAATTGCCCTACGTAAGACCTTAACATGGATCTGGTAGCGCTGTCAGAGAGACCACAGAGGAAACGGAAAAATACTTCAACACGACCGTCTTTATAGGAATAAGCTTTATTAAGCGATAATGTTAATTCATCGGGTTTATAGTTGATAAAATGAACGAAAGCAGCAAAAAACTCCTGCAGAGTGAGATGTAAGAAGGAATAATCCACATCAGGAGGGAGACCAGACTCCATCATGAAACATGAGAAGAGATGTTCATCAGATGTTACATTGAATGATTCCAGATGGCGATGGTCAAACACAATCATGTGATTCATGACTCCATGTTCTGCCATCCACCCCAGAGATGTCAGCAGTTCCTGGGCAATGAGACGGTCATCTCTGTTCTGGTTGTGATTGGCCAGAATGTTGGAGACAAAAGCTACAAAGAGTTGTGTCACAGTTTTGGGCAATGATGTCACCAGCTGGTCAGTATTTGCTGGTCGGTTTCTGTAGCACATTGATAACACGGTACAGATGATCCAGCAGTAGGCCGGGATGTAGCAGAAAGTGTACAGTGTGTCATTCTCCTGCACATGCTGAAAAGCCTTCTGTGCCAGTTCCTTGTTCCTGAAGAAATTTTCAAAGTAGGCCAGCCTATCTGCATGGAGGAATCCCAGGACCTCAGTTACTCTCTGGAAGACACGAGTATCCACTGATGCCAGTCTGGTAGGACGGCTGGTCATCAGTACAGAACAACCCTTAAGTAGACTCTGCCTGACCAAACTACCCACAATCACACCAACATCTCTTTGTTTTGGGTTGCAGGTCTGTTTAAAGTCCATTTGATGAATACTTTCATCTAAACCATCAAGTATAAACAGAAGCCTCTCCGGATGACATAAAATATCCTCCAGGTGCTCCTCCAGATGTGGATATTTATGGAGAATCATCTCCTCTAAGCTGATCTCAGCCAGTTTATTAAGTTCCCGGAATCTGTAGAAAAAGACAAAAGCAAATCTCTGGTAGAGTTTTCCAGTCACCCAGTCATAGACAAACTTCTGCATCAGTGTGGTCTTTCCTATTCCCGGCACTCCACTCACCATTACCGCATGAGGGATACATTGTGACTGGGGGCTCCACCGGAACAGCCTGCTGGGGGAGATGTGTTCCAATCCAGTCTGCACTTCCTTCAATAATTCCTCATGTTTTATCCCCGTCTGTATGAGCTCATTCTGAGGACGCTGCCTGAACTGGTCAGTGGAGACAACAACCAGGTTCACATAGCGCTCATTGATGAGGAAGCTTTGTTCCCCCAGGTTAGATCCAGGTGGTCGGTGCTCCACTAGAGTCTGACTTCTCTCCAGCAGATGCTGCTTGTGCTTTTCTTGTATATCTGAGGAGAAATGAACAGTATAATTATTGAAAACATGATGTGTGGAGGAGAGATTATTATATCCATACTAGTTTATGTCACTGCAATTACTGGAATATTATGTTCCTATAGGTACAATCTCTAAGGGAGGTATGACTCAATGGGTCAGATTTATCAAAGCATTACTGACAGTTTTTTCTTCTAAAACTGTTCTAACCAGCAGAGGAACTGTTCTGCATGATACTAAGAAACTTCACAAACCCTACTTAATACCGGCAGTTTAGCGTGGATTTCTAGAGCTGCACTACAGTTAAGAATAGTTCAAAGCCATTCCTAAACTGGTGCAGATTAAGAAGTGTTCAATAGCAGTTCTACAGATAGTGCAGGCTAGGCACGATTTGTGAAGGGCTCCTCCCCCCTGCTGAACTCCTCCTCAGAGCCTGCTGACAGCAGATGTATTGGTTACCTCAGCAACAGTAATTCCCCTCACACACTGCACTGCCTGAGAGATCTTCCTAACTCCTCCTATTCATAACAGTTTAAGAAGGAATCTGAACTATTTAGTGATTTCTTAGGATGTCTGAGACAGTTCTGAACAGATTTCTAAAAACCTACTAATATTTTGTCTCAGACACTCTTGATAAATGTCGCCCAATGGGCCTTATGCAAAAAATGATGGCAATACTTCCGTGCACAGACAGCGCATGGCAATATTACACTTCTTACCAGCAGCAAGTAGCGTGACCACCGATATAGTAACACGTGTTACTAATAAGTGTTACCTTTAGTGATGCTTGTTACCATTGTTGAGTACTGCAAGTTGCGTTAATAGTGCACCTCACGGTACTTGCTGCCGGAAGTCAGGGTAATATTGCTGTCTGTGGCAGTATTACCACAATTCTGTGCATCAAGTCCAATGTCATGTGGGCTTCAGGTATGGAAAGAGATAAGTATGTGCTTTATATCAGTGTTTCTCAACATTTTATTGGTATGTACCACTTTTAAAACCCTGTACTCACCAAGTACCCCTAGCATAGTAACCATTATCACAAGTACTCCTTGACAAATAAATATTTAATCGTAGTACATGAAAATTGGTTCTAAACAGTTTCCAAGCATTTACTATTGCTTTTAATGACCTAAAACACTAATTTTTCTAAAACTCGAAATTTGTTATTCTCGGTTAAGTATATCGGTTAAGTATATTAAGTATATCAAGCCCCTTGGGTTAAGCGCACCACACGCTGAGAACCTAGGCTTTATACCATAACAAAGATTATAAACACTGTCGGGAACATTAATACATGTCTACATGAAAAAAAGCTGTTAATTAGGGTACATGCCGGCCTAAAAAAAAAAAAAAAAAAAAATCTGTATACTCTGTGAGGTATCTTAGGTATCAGGCATTCTGATGGTGGGGAGAAGATAACATTCACGCTGGTTTTCACTGATCCAAAGGTCAGCAAGTGAGCAACTATTATTGTGTATTTACAATGCATCACTTTTTCAACATTCTGTTATGTTATAGCCTTAATCCAACATGGATTAAATTATTATTTTTTCCTCAGAATTCTACACACAACATCCCATAATGACAATATGAAAAAGTTTACTTGAGGGGTTTGCAAATGTATAAAAAAAAAAATGTACCTAAGCATTCACAGCCTTTGTTGTGACACTCAAAATTGAGCTCCCCTGGTCATCTTTGAGATGTTTTTCCAGCTTAACTGGACTCCAACTGTGATGCATTCAGTTCACTGGACATCATTTGGAGAGGCACACACCTGTCTATAGAAGGTCCCACAGCTGACAGTTCATGTCAGAGCACAAACCAAGCATGAAGTCAAAGGAATTGGCTGTAGACCTCCGCAACAGGATTGTCTCCAGGCACAAATCTGTGGAAGGTTACAGAAAAATTTCTGCTGCTCTGAAGGTCCCAACAAGCATGAGCTTTTGCATGATAAACTAACTCAGTAAAGGACCAGCCTTTACTGCGTTGCCATCATAACATTGGGCACAGTGATATCTGAACCCTCTATAAAGTAATTGCAGATTGACAGTATATCTTGAAATGAAGCAGAGCACTCAGTGTTAGATTTTATATAAAAACTGTATTTGCCTATCGTACAGCATATACAGTAGCAAGACAAAGTATGTGAACCCTTTGGATTTATATGGATTTCTGCAAAAATTGGTAAAAAAAAGTGATCCGATCTTCATCTAAGTTACATCAATAGACAATCACAGTCTTCTTAAACTCATACCACACAAATTATTAAATGTTTCCATGTTTTCATTGAGTACGCCATGTAAATATTCACAGTGCAGGTGGAAAATGTATGTGAACCCCTAGACTAATGACATCTCCAATGAAGGGGACCCTCCGTGGCCCCGAAACAATTGTCATATGTTGCACATGCAATAAGGAATAAACTTCCTGGAATATTTATATTGGTGTGCTAGCCGTACTTAGATTACCAAGAGATAATTGGAGTGAGGTGTCAGCCAGCTGGAGTCTAATTAATGAGATGAGATTGGAAGTGTTGGTTACAGCTGCCCTGCCCTATAGAAAACAAACACCAGATTTGAGTTTGCTTTTCCCAAGAAGCATTGCCTGATGTGAATGATGCCTCGCACAAAAGAGCTCTCAGAAGACCTATGATTAAGAATTGTTGACTTGCATAAAGCTGGAAAGAGTTATAAAAGTATCTCCAAAACCCTTGCAGTTCCTCTGTCCATGGTAAGACAAAAAGTCTAGGAGTGGCCGTCCTGTAAAGATGACTGCAAGAGCAGTCATTAGGGCAGCACAGTGGCGTAGTGGTTAGCGCTCTTGCCTTGCAGCACTGGGTCCCCGGTTCGAATCCCAGCCAGGTCAACATCTACAAGGAGTTTATATGTTCCCCCGTGTCTGTGTGTGTTTCCTCCGGGCACTCCGGTTTCCTCCCACATCCCAAAAACATACAGATAAGTTAATTGGTTTACCCCAAAAATTGGCCCTAGACTATAATGCATGCACTGCACGATACACACATAGACATATGACTATGCTAGGGACTAGATTGTGAGCCTCCCTGAGGGACAGTTTGTGACAAGACAATATACTCTGTACAGCGTTGCGTAATAAGTCGGCGCTATACAAAATCTTAAATAAATTAATAAAATAAAGAGCACAGTGCAGAATGCTCAATGAGGTGAAGAAGGATCCTAGAGTGTCAGCCTTACAATAGTCTCTGACATATGCTAACATCCCTGTTAGCGAATCTATGATACGTAAAACACTAAACAAGAATGGAGTTTATGGGAGGATATTACAGAGGAAGCCACTGCTGTTCCAAAAAGAACATTGCTGCACGTCTAAAGTTTGCAAAAGAGCACCTCCTGGATGTTCCACGCAGTACTGGCAACATATTCTGTAGACAGATGAAACCAAAGATGAGTTGTTTGGAAGAAACACACAACACTATGGGCTTGATTCACAAAGCCGTGATAACTCATAGCACGGTCGCGCTAGTGTTTTGCACGCGTTATAAGGTGCGTAACAGTTTGCACCCGCTGACGCAAATTTTTGTGCGCAAACCGTTATGCATGTTAGAACACGCGCAAAACGCTGGCACAGCTTTGTGAATCAAGCCCCATGTGTGGAGAAAATGAGGCACAGCACACCAACGTCAAAACCTCATCCCAACTGTGAAGTATGGTGGTGGGGGCATCATGGTTTGGGGCTGCTTTGCTGCATCAGGGACTGGACGCATTGCTATAATCGAAAGAAAAATGTATTCAAAAAGTGTAAGATCCACTACACGTGTGCAGCGTTTCCGGGTCTCGGCGGGCCGCTGACGTCACTGAAGCGCAGGGTGGCCTTCAGACGCCATTGGATAAGCGGAGGACGCGTTCCCAGTACGCGCTCCGCAGATGTAAACAGTAGGTCACGTGTGCCTGCGTGTCAGCTGATCTGCTGACACGCTAAAAGATTATTGGTTTAGTTTCAATTCTGCTTTGTGTTGATTGGTTAGCTCTTGTTTTTAAACTCAGTGAGTGCCCCGAGGCATCGCCCGTGATAGCATTAGCTGTGGCTTGTTGCTGGGTATGCGCTCACTATCTGATTGATTCCTGTTGCCGACCACTGCTTGGTTTCCTGACTACGCTTATCTCTACTGGATTTCCTGTTGCCAACCTTGCTACTGTACCTGGACTACGCTTGCTATCTGCCTATATTGACCTCTGCTAGGACACGGACTTGCATGAACGCTGCCTGGACTGACCTCGGCTGTTCTAGACTACGCTATCTCTGAAAGTATTATCTGGACTGCCTTGCCATTCTGGAACATCTATCTCTGCAGTCATCTGATTCATTTGTCTGGATTGCCTCATCCTCCAGGTCTCAAGTGACGGTATATGTATACCTGTGAATACTGTGCCGATTGCATTGCTAGAGTTATCAGGATCTGTTGGTGGATTACTATCTGTCAGTCTGTATGCTACATCTACCTGCAGGGTGTGTTGTATTGTGCTAGGTAGGAGATTTCGCAGGTGTTATGGGCTGAGCTATAGGTCAGTCATATGGGCATACAGCCTGACCTATAGTCATTGACCAGACAAGCCTGACAAAAAGTTTATCAAGACATTTTGCAGGAGAACTTAAGGCCATCTGTCCACTAGCTGAAGTTCAGCAGAAGATGGGTGTTACCACAGGACCATGAACCAAAGCATTGAAGTAAAGCAACAACAGAATGGCTTAAACAGAAGAAAATACACCTTCTGAAGTGGCCCAGTCAGTATCCTGACCTCAACCCAATTGAGATGCTGTGGCATGACCCCAAGAAAGCTATTTACACCAGACATCCCAAGAATATTCCTAGTCAGGTCAACATCTGCAAGGAGTTTGTATGTTCTCCCCGTGTCTGTGTGGGTTTCCTCTGGGCACTCCGGTTTCCTCCCACATCCCCAAAACATACAGATAAGTTAATTGGCTGCCCCCTAAATTGGCCCTAGACTATGATACATCCACTACACAATACATACATAGACATATGAATATGGTAGGGACTAGATTGTAAACCCCTCTGAGGGACAGTTAGTGACAAGACAATATACTCTGTACAGCGCTGCGGAAGATGTCAGCGCTATATAAATACTTAAATAAAATAGCCAGGGAACTGGTATTGCTTAAAAGGAAATATGGCAGCTGCAGCGAGCGGGGAGCTTCCTTCTTCCTCTGCTCGCCGCTTGACTCATTGCAATGCCACCTTGTATACTTCGGAGGGCACAACTGCAGGATGGAAGTGATGCGCGAGTAGGTAAACGCCCCACTCGCTGCCGCTATACAATTTAACAACTTTTTGTGCAAAGTAGCTGGAGGGGTAGCGCAGACGGGGGACCCAGGTGAGAAAGGGGGGGAAACGACCCCCCCCCCCCGCTGCCACCCCTGTCCTGCCTGCTATACCCTTCCAGCATGGCAACCCCCTCTCCCCCACGGCTGGGCATACGTTTCAACGGACTGGAAACATTTGCTACAAAATGCATTTTCAGGAAAAATGGGGGGAGAAAAAAAAAAGTTTACAAAAACGGATCCGTTTGAAACAGATCCGATCTGCAGGCGGACCAGTGTGGACCGAGCCTTACAACAGAGGCATCGTCTAGACTGACATGCATAACAGCCTTTTGTTTTAACAATGTTCCCATTATAGGGAGTGCTAGAGGGCTGAGATTTTAGTTTGCTATTTGCAATATAACGTCCGATATTCTTACTTCTTCTAAAAACATAATTTAGCTTCTCCGGAAGAATGGCTTTCAAAATAGGATCGCTTAGCAGTGTAGGCCAAAAACGATTAAATATCTCTTAACACTCTATAGATTGCCCAGAATAGTTGATAATGATAGGAAATTTCCTATCAAAAGTAGTGGTCTCTATGGAATTCTTACTATTCTCATTATTTGCTATACAGTCTAATTGTGGCTGATTTTTTTATTTGCAGCATCAATTAGTCCAGGTGGATAATGTTTTTCAGTAAATCTTTTTTTAAGAACCTCTGACTGCATATCGTAATCTTCATTGCAAATACAACTGCGTTGGATACGTTTAAAATGGCCAAAGGGGACATTTCTCAACCCCAGCTTGTGGTGGGCACTATGATGATCTAAATACCCATTTCTACCTGTAGGCTTGAACTAATTAGTGGTAATAATAGTCGCAGTGGCTGGATCGATCTTTATTACTAAATACAAAAAGTGAATCTCCGAGGAATGTGTTTCCATAGAAAAGATTAACCCAAATGTATTGGAATTTGAATAATGGACATATTGCATAAGATCATCAGTAGGGCCCTCCCATACACATAGAATTTCATCGATGAAACGACACTAGAGGACGAGGTTCGCACGATATGGGTTGCTCTCGGACCAAACCAATTGGTCTTCGAACAAACCCATATGTAAATTGGCAAAGACCGGTGCAAACTGCGTCCCCATCGCCGTTCCCCGTAATTGCAGATAATACTGTGGTAATCCAAAAACCTAAAATAATTAGTTTTAAGAATAATCTCTATAGAATCCAATATAAATTGTTTCTGGTTTAAATAAAACCTTTACTAAAAAAAAAAAAATACCCTGGGGGGTACTTACCTCGGGAAGGGGAAGCCTCAGGGTCCTGATGAGGCTTCCCCCATCCCAGTAGCTGCAGGCAATCCAGCGCTGGCTCCCCTGAAGTGTCCTGCAATCCTTCCCCGACAAGCCTGACAAGGAGAGAATTATTTATCTCTCCGGGATCCAACGCTGGCGCAGTAGCGGTTCTTCCTTCGGGTAAGGCGCAAATAGCTGAACCCGAACGTATCCGCTCTACTGCGCAGGCGCAAAAGGACTCACGCAGTAGAGCGGATCGATTGGGTTCAGCTTTTTGCGCCTTACCCGAAGAGAGATTCACTAGTACGCCTGCACTGGATCCTGGCGAGGTAAATATTTACATCGCCGCACTTCGGGGAACCCGGGCAGGATAACGCAGGCACGGAGGAGGACGGGCGAAGCCTCATTAGAATCCAGAGGCTTCCCCCTCCCAAGATGAGTACCCCCCAGGAGATTTTTTTTTTATTACAGGTTTTCTTTAATACCATTAATGGATCACCCGCCAAATAGTACTCGATGGTTTTCAATCCCCGATCATGTGGAATGTTCGTGTAGAGGGCACACACGTCAAGTGTGGCCCATCTAAACAAATCGTGTATCCACTGTACAGGTAGTTCCTGGTTAACAAGCGAGATAGGGACTGTAGGTTCGTTCTTAACCCGAATCTGTTCTTAGGTCTGAACATTGTGCCATCTCTGTCATCTGTACCTCCTCTGTGCCTCTAGTGTCCCCTCTCGGTGTCACCTCTGCCCTTTGTACCTGCTTAAACAAGTTTAAAAGCCATTTTTTCTTTGAATTTTTTAAAATCAATTTTCTCAAAAACTACAAGTCCAATTTAAAAATAAAATTGACTTGTTCCCATGGAAACACAGAATCCATGCCGTTCGTAAGTCGGGCGTTTGTAAGTCGGGAACTACCTGTAATTACATAGTTACATAGTTATTTGATTCAGAATGCTAAGTGTGTGGGTCGTATCCTCAAGATAAGAAGGCAGCTGCACTACATATTTTTGAAGTTGTAAATCTACATAATGTGACAGGCCACTGTATGCCAGCGATAATGGGTCTTCCCGGTGGATTGGTTGTACACTTATGCACTTTAGGCAAATAATAGAAAAATTGTATCTTAGGTGTTTTTATATTCAAATAACGACATTCATCTATACTCAAGATGCCATCGTCAAGGCCTAATTTAATGTGATCTCTACAATTATTGAGGAATCAGTTGGATTGAATGTTAATAAATTGGAATAACTACGTAGACGTATTAGGTGTTCTCTTTATACAAAGAGATTCCACTTGACGAAAGGTTAAGAGGGTTTATTTTAGCACAAAAGACTTTTGGCGCTCTGGCTCTCCAGACACCTTTTGAAGCACCTGTCATTGACCTGAGGAAGCGGCTTGGACAGCGAAACGCGTTGTCTTTTGTGCTAAAATAAACCCTCTTAACCTTTCATCAAGTGGAGTCTCTTTGTATAAAGAGAACACCTAATACACTACACGAGCTCCTCCTACCCCCTTCGGATAATGATCTTGTATTACCCCACCCGTGGGGTTCTTCGTGACCTACGAGAAGCGAAGCCTTTTTCTAAGGAGCAGCGACCATCGATCATAAAGACCGAGTGGGGACGGGACTTCCCCACACGCCTACACAAGTGGTTGCCTTCAAGCAACTTACACTTGTGAGTATAATTACTCTTAATTTTTAATCTCCTTATCCGAGGATAATACACCATAAGGGCTCCTGGTACCCTGCAGGTTTTTCTCTTTCTTTATCTACACTGTCCAGTATGTAGACGTATAGCTTCGCCCATATAGTTGGATCTATCCTGCTTAAAATCTAATATAAATCTTTGCTTCAAATTTATTCAAGATCTATTCATTTCCATATTTTTGAATGCAGTGTGTATTATGCAATTGGAGGTGCTATCTCTCCCCTGCATTTGCCTATTCCATTCAATTGAAATCTTCCCTAATGATTGATTAGTCCATCCCTTACATTTTTGCATATTCCCACCCAGGTGATGTGGATTGGCCATTTTTGAAATAATGAGTGTGAAATGTCCCTATAAAATGAAGAGCCACCATAGTGTATTTTAATAGCCTGATGAAACAGAGATTGCAGTCTCTGAGAACGCGTCGCATTTTAAATAAATGATTTCCCCTTTTCTTATATATCTAAGAGTCCTCTGGCCTCCCTGTTTTTAGTTGTCGCTGCAGCGGTGCTTAAAGAGACTCCGTAACAAAAATTACAACGTTTTTTCTACCATCCTACAAGTTCCTAAACCTGTTCTAATGTGTTCTGGCTCACTGCAGCACTTTGTACTATTACAGACTCTGTAATAAATCAATGTATCTTTCCCCTGTCAGACTTGTCGGCCTGTGTCTGGAAGGCTGCCAACTCTTCCCTGCTGGTCTGTTTATGCACACCCCTCCAGGCCCCTCTATGCACACTCCAGTGTGTGTGTTATTTACATAAGCCAGCAGCTTCTCTGCTATCTTATCAGTGATAGAAGAGTGCTGGATAAAAATCCTCCTCTGTTAGGCTGTGAAAGGAGCTGGGCTGACACATACTGAGGAATTAGACAGGAAGAAAGGATCAGCCTCACAGCCTGTCACTAGTATTCAGTGCAGGAGAGCTGCAGGGGACAGAAGGTAAAAACACACAAGTGATCTCTTGAGATACAAAAGGAAGGCTGTATACAGCCTGCTTGTGTATGAATGTATTTTCTATGTGTGGACATGCTGTACATCAACCTACTTCCTGTTTTGGTGGCCATTTTGTTTGTTTATAAACAAACTTTTTAAAACTGTTTTTGACTACTTTTAATGCGGCGGGGAGCGGCGAAATTGTGACAGAGGGGAATAGGAGATGTCCTCTAACGCACTGGTATTACTTTTGTGCGATTTTAACAATACAGATTCTCTTTAACAAGCGTGCAACACTGCTATTGTGCATATGACTACCAGCTACGCATGACGTAGGGATGCCGCTCTCTGTTTCTTCCTGCACTGACCTCGAGGAGAGCGTGTGCCTACGCCGAACGATCTAGCTCACTAGCAGTTGCACTGTGGATCATCCCAGCCAGCGGTCAAAGAGCCCAGCCTGCCTGCAGCCCCCAATGGATAATGCACCAGTGTCTTGGCCACAGATCAAAAAGGCACGAATGCTGAGAGAGGCTGCCTTTGACAGCCACTTTTAACCAGGTGAGATCTGTCTGGGACAGGGTGAAGTTTTTATATATTTTACTGTCACTTCGAGCGCTCTCTCCTATGTGTGTTTTTATTGCATCTGAAAGGACACTGACACACGCATGCACAGCCACAAGGGGCACCACACTCACCCGAAGAGAACACCGGAAGCTTGGATTGGCTCCTGGAAGAACCGCATCTGCTGCTGGATACTGAACTGGCCAATTGCATAACAACCCTATATTACATTCTCACCAAAGCACATTTTATAGGATCACTATCGAAAAAAAGTGTAAAATACATGTAAACACATACAAATAAGAAGTATATTTCTTCCAGAGTAAAATGAGCTATAAATGACTTTTCTTCTATGTTGTTGTCACTTACAGTAGGTAGTAGAAATATGACATTACCGACGGGTTTTGGGCTAGTCCATCTCTTTATGGGGGAGTTTCAACATGGCCTTTATTCTTTATAAAGACAATCCCTGAAAACGATTTATACAAAGATGCTGGCCAGCCTCCCTGCTCACCGTACACTTTTTTGGCAGTCGAACGGAGCAACTGCCAGCCACTAAGTGCTTTTGAAACTAAACAAAATCCTGAGAATCCCCCAAGAGGAGATGGGCTAGTCCAAAACCTGTTGGTTCTGTCAGATTTCTACTACCTACTGTAAGTGACATCAACATAGGAGAAAAGTAATTTATGGCTCACTTTACTCTGGAAGAAACATAACTCTTATTTGTATGTGCTTACAAGTATTTTAAATTTAGTGATTTTCGCAATATTGGTCTTATAACCACTACACATAAAAAGCTCCTCCTTCCCATCCTTTCATTTCCTCTCACTGAGGCTCCTCGAAGGAATTCAACATATTAGTCACTTTAACTGAATAGAAGTGCATTTTCTATCTCACATTTACAAAACATATCAAAGCAAGATGCCAACAGCACAAACAGTAAATATCTTCTCTGATGGGTTTATAGATAAAAAGCCAAGAACAGAATAATTTAGGCAGAATGCATTCCCTTCATTATGGAGAGTGAAATCATTAACCAATCACAGCTTCCGATGCACCTCTCAGAGTGACAGGAATCTATTCCACCTCTAAATATTCAATGTATTACTATTAACATACAGAAAAAAACAATGTACATTTCAATGTTTCCATTATGTTACTTTTCCCCATTGTGTCTTTTCTTATATACAGTGGGATGTGAAAGTTTGGGCAAACTTGGTAATCGTCATAATTTTCCTATATAAATCATTGGCTGTTAGGATAAAAATTGTCAGTTAAATATATTATACTAGTAACCTTAGCCCGTTTAAAAACGGGCTAGGTCTGTCTGTACTCCGCGCCCGTCGCTCGTGCACGCCCGCCCCTTCTGGCCCCGTCCTCCCTCCGCTCTACACGGTCTCTGCGTCCCTGCCTGCACGGACACACACACACACAGGAAGTCAGGCACAGGGACGCAGAGACCGTTGCATATTATTATAGAGGATAGGAGACACACACAGTGATATTTTAAAAATGAAATGAAGTTTATTGCATTTGCAGAAAGTGTGCAATAATTGTTTAAATAAAATCAGGCAGGTGCATACATTTGGGCACTGTTGTCATTTTATTGATCCCAAAACCCTTAAAACTAATTATTGGAACTCAGATTGGCTTGGTAAGCTCAGTGACCCCTGACCTACATACACAGGTGAATCCAATTATAAGAAAGAGTATTTAAGGGGGTGAGTTGTAAGTTTTCCTCCTATTTTAAATTTCTCTGAAGAGTAGCAACATGGGGGTCTCAAAACAACTCTCAAATGACCTGAAGACAAAGATTGTTTCCCATCATGGTTTAGGGGAAGGATACAGAAAGCTGTTTTAGAGATTTCAGCTGTCTGTTTCCACAGGAACATATTGAGGAAATGGAAGACCACAGGCCCAGTTCAAGTTAAGGCTTGAAATGGCAGACCAAGAAAAATCTCAGATAGACAGAAGCGATGAATGGTGAGAACAATCAGAATCAACCCACAGACCAGCAATAAAGACCTACAACATCATCTTGCTGCAGATGGAGTCACTGCATCGTTCAACCATTCGGCGCACTTTACAAAGAGATGCTGTATGTGAGAGCGATGCAGAGGAAGCCTTTTTTCTGCCCATAGCACAAACAGAGCCTCCTGAGGTATGCTAAAGCACATTTGGACAAGCCAGCTTCAGTTTGGAATAAGGTGCTGTGGACTGATTAAACTACCATTATTATTATTATTATTTAGTATTTATATAGCGCCGACATATTATGCAGCGCTGTACAGTGTATATATATATATTGTATTGTCACTAACTGTCCCTCAAAGGAGCTTACAATCTAATCCCTACCATAGTCATATGTCTATATTGTGTAGTGTAAGTACTGTAGTCAAGAGCCAATTTTTTAGGGGGAGCCAATTAACTTATCTGTATGTGAGTTATATGGGCATAACATAGCATGAGTTATATGGGCATAACATAGCATGGAGGAAATAAAACATAGCATTCCAAGAACTGCTTATTATTACCAGTGCTGGCACCTGGGAGGTTTGATATATATATATTGTTGAGCATTTGTATATATTTTTATTCCAAGAAAAACACCTGCTATCTACAGTAAAATATGGTGGTGGTCCCATCATGTCTTGGGGCTGTGTGGCCAGTGCAGGGACTGGGAATCTTGTCAAAGTTGAGGGACGCATGGATTCCACTAAGTATCAGCAGATTCTGGAGACCAATGTCCAGGAATCAGTGACAAAGCTGAAGCTGCCTCAGGGCTGGATCTTTCCACAAGACTACGACCCTAAACATTGCTCAAAATCCACTAAGGCATTCATGCAGAGGAACAAGTACAGCATTCTGGAATGGCCATCTCAGCCACCAGACCTGAATATAATTGAAAATCTGTGGTGTGAGTTAAAGAGAGCTGTCCATGCTCGGAAGCCATCAAACCTGAATGAACTAGAGATGTTTTGCAAAGAGGGATGGTCCAAAATACCTTCAACCAGAATCCAGACTCTCATTGGAACCTACAGGAAGTGTTTAGAGGCTGTAATTTCTGCAAAAGGAGGATCTACTAAATATTGATTTCATTTCTTTTTTGTGGTGCCCCAATGTATGCACCTGCCTAATTTTGTTTAAACAATTATTGCACACTTTCTGTAAATCCAATAAACTTCATTTCACTTCTCACATATCACTGTGTGTGTCTCCTATATAATATATTTAACTGACATTTCTTATCGTAACAACTAACGATTTATACAGGAAAATCATGACGATTAACAAGGTTACCCAAACTTTTGCAGCATCCCACTGTGTGTTCACAACGCATTTATGTCACTCAAGACAAAATAGAATTCAGACTTTCCCATTAACTTCAATTCCCAGGAGAAACCCAATCAGCTCCTTTTTTTATTTTCTGATTTTCATACACAGAACAGCTATACTCACCTCTGAGCTCTGCAGGCAGGGTGTGGCCATGTTCATCCAGCATAATCTGCTGCACCAGATCATCACCTGCAGTACAGAAATACATCTCCTTTCAGAATACAAAACTTTAAGGATAGCATTAAAAAGGAATGCAGACCAAGATAACAATATCAAAAAACTATTTAAAAAAAAGCATCATATCAAAAAAGCTTTTTTTTTATCAAAAAACACCCATATAAAACCTATAAACATGGTTGCAAGGTGGCCACCTCACATCAAAGGCAAGGTACTGTCAAAATAACCCACACAGCACCACACACAGCACCACACACAGCACCACACACAGCACCACACACAGCACCACACATAGCACCACACAGCACCACACAGCACCACACACACGCTGAGGAACCGCTGCAGTGTCCAACAAATGAGCCGCTAAGCAAGGGTCTCACTAGGTAGCCAAATACATATAATGCAAATCTGCCGTAGACTGTAGCTTAGTACAAATCCAGCAACTCAATCCAAAGATATCACAAAGTCCCAAAGTTTGCAGACTGGGTTTAGAAGGCATATAGGCCTGGTGCACACCAAAACCCGCTAGCAGATCCGCAAAATGCTAGCAGATTTTGAAACGCTTTTTCTTATTTTTCTGTAGCATTTCACCTAGCATTTTGCGGTTTTGTGAAGCGTTTTTGGTGTAGTAGATTTCATATATTGTTACAGTAAAGCTGTTACTGAGCAGCTTCTGTAACAAAAACGCCTGCAAAACCGCTCTGAACTGCCGTTTTTCAGAGCGGTTTGCGTTTTTCCTATACTTTACATTGGAGGCAGAAACGCCTCCGCAATCCAAAAAATGCCTTACCCCGGGAGTATGCGTTTCTGCAAAACGCCTCCTGCTCTGGTGTGCACCACCCCATTGAGATACATTGACCAAGCATATCCGCAGCCGCAAGCAGCTGCAAAAACGCCGAGAAAACCGCTCGGTGTGCACCAGCTCATAAAGTGTTCTCAAACATTCCCTTTCGAAGTAATAAGGAGGGTAGCAAAGTTCATGCATAAAGCTTGAAATAAGCAGCAGAGATATGACAATGGAGTGTTAAGCTGGTTGTTAGTGCATTATATAGCAATAAGCATGACAGTGATGCAGTTTAGTATGCAGCAAGGTCCAGCTGAATTCCTTGGTCAAATGCATCCAGATAGAGGCTAATTTGTATCTGTTCACAAGCACTTTACTAGTCATCTAGTCAGAGATGAATCCATATGTCACTCCCATGGAGAAATATGGTTAATTATGCTCTACATCTGCTGCAAAGTCAGTGCCGGAACCAGGTGATTGCTAGGACTACGGACCATTGTGTGTGTGCGGAAGATGTCAGCCGCTCAGTGGAGGGGTTTTACCTGATTTAACAAAGGCTTTTGCAATGGACATTGTGCAGAATCCATCTCCTTCACTCCCATAGACAAAACACAATGAGGTTTCCTGGACAGAGATGTCGGCATACTGATGGGTTTAGGCCCTGCCCCCTGAACCCGATAGGACAGTTCTATTATAAATTAAAAGAACCCATTCTCTGTTTTCTGTCCTTGAATGGACAGGTCAATTTTATTTTTTTATTTTATTTTTATATTTATTTTTATATTTCTATTTGTGCAGTTTTTTTACCTTAATTTTTATATTTTCTTGCATATGTTAGACGGGTTCAGCCTCTCCCGTCTGGGTAGCAAGCATTGCAGCCCCTAATGGGGGTTTAAAGATGCTGGTGGCTCTCCCTCCATGAGCTGCGTTTGTGCTCCTCTGCCGCTGGCTTCCGCCCTCTTTGTGTGACGCGGGGAAGTCTTGCAGGGAAGTCTTGCGATGTCTCGTGCGGCTGTCCCTGATTGGTGGAGGAGGCGGTAGGTCACTTCCGGAGGAAGCAAAGTTGTTTAAAAGACGCCAGAGCGGGTGTCAGCGTGTCTGCTGCGGTACCGCTCTGCTCGGTGGATAACTACAAGCTCTCTGGTATTACTGGCCGCATACTTTGGAGACGTGTCAGCGTGTCTGCTGCGGTACCGCTCTGCTCGGTGGATAGCTACAAGCTCTCTGGTATTACTGGCTGCATACTTTGGAGATGTGTCAGCGTGTCTGCTGCGGTACCGCTCTGCTCTGTGGATAGCTACAAGCTCTCCGGTATTACTGGCTGCATACTTTGGAGACGTGTCAGCGTGTCTGCTGCGGTACCGCTCTGCTCGGTGGATAGCTACAAGCTCTCTGGTATTACTGGCTGCATACTTTGGAGACGTGTCAGTGTTTATGCTGCGGTACCGCTCTGCTCGGTGGATAACTACAAGCTCTCCGGTATTACTGGCCGCATACTTTGGAGACGTGTCAGCGTGTCTGCTGCGGTACCGCTCTGCTCGTGGATAGCTACAAGCTCTCCGGTATTACTGGCTGCATACTTTGGAGACGTGTCAGCGTGTCTGCTGCGGTACCGCTCTGCTCGGTGGATAGCTACAAGCTCTCCGGTATTACTGGCTGCATACTTTGGAGACGTGTCAGCGTGTCTGCTGCGGTACCGCTCTGCTCGGTGGATAACTACAAGTTCTCCGGTATTACTGGCCGCATACTTTGGAGACGTGTCAGCGTGTCTGCTGCGGTACCGCTCTGCTCGGTGGATAACCACAAGCTCTCCGGTATTACTGGCCGCATACTTTGGAGACTGTGTCAGCGTGTCTGCTGCGGTACCGCTCTGCTCGGTGGATAGCTACAAGCTCTCTGGTATTACTGGCTGCATACTTTGGAGACGTGTCAGCGTGTCTGCTGCGGTACCGCTCTGCTCGGTGGATAGCTACAAGCTCTCCGGTATTACTGGCTGCATACTTTGGAGACGTGTCAGCGTGTCTGCTGCGGTACCGCTCTGCTCGGTGGATAACTACAAGCTCTCTGGTATTACTGGCCGCATACTTTGAAGACGTGTCAGCGTGTCTGCTGCGGTACCGCTCTGCTCGGCGGATAACCACAAGCTCTCCGGTATTACTGGCCGCATACTTTGGAGACGTGTCAGCGTGTCTGCTGCGGTACCGCTCTGCTCGGTGGATAACTACAAGCTCTCTGGTATTACTGGCCGCATACTTTGGAGACGTGTCAGCGTGTCTGCTGCGGTACCGCTCTGCTCGGTGGATAACTACAAGCTCTCTGGTATTACTGGTCGCATACTTTGGAGACGTGTCAGCGGGTCTGCTGCGGTACCGCTCTGCTCGGTGGATAACCACAAGCTCTCCGGTATTACTGGCCGCATACTTTGGAGACGTGTCAGCGTGTCTGCTGCGGTACCGCTCTGCTCGGTGGATAGCTACAAGCTCTCTGGTATTACTGGCTGCATACTTTGGAGACGTGTCAGCGTGTCTGCTGCGGTACCGCTCTGCTCGGTGGATAACTACAAGCTCTCCGGTATTACTGGCCGCATACTTTGGAGATGTGTCAGCGTGTCTGCTGCGGTACCGCTCTGCTCGGTGGATAGCTACAAGCTCTTCGGTATTACTGGCTGCATACTTTGGAGACGTGTCAGCGTGTCTGCTGCGGTACCGCTCTGCTCGGTGGATAGCTACAAGCTCTCCGGTATTACTGGCCGCATACTTTGGAGACGTGTCAGCGTGTCTGCTGCGGTACCGCTCTGCTCGGTGGATAACTACAAGCTCTCCGGTATTACCGGCCGCATACTTTGGAGACGTGTCAGCGTGTCTGCTGCGGTACCGCTCTGCTCGGTGGATAACTACAAGCTCTCCGGTATTACTGGCTGCATACTTTGGAGACGTGTCAGCGTGTCTGCTGCGGTACCGCTCTGCTCGGTGGATAGCTACAAGCTCTCCGGTATTACTGGCCACATACTTTGGAGACGTGTCAGCGTGTCTGCTGCGGTACCGCTCTGCTCGGTGAATAACTACAAGCTCTCCGGTATTACTGGCCGCACAGTTTGGAGACGTGTCAGCGTGTCTGCTGCGGTACCGCTCTGCTCGGTGGATAACCACAAGCTATCCGGTATTACTGGCCGCATACTTTGGAGACGTGTCAGCGTCTCTGCTGCGGTACCGCTCTGCTCGGTGGATAGCTACAAGCTCTCTGGTATTACTGGCTGCATACTTTGGAGACGTGTCAGCGTGTCTGCTGCGGTACCGCTCTGCTCGGTGGATAACTACAAGCTCTCCGGTATTACTGGCCGCATACTTTGGAGATGTGTCAGCGTGTCTGCTGCGGTACCGCTCTGCTCGGTGGATAGCTACAAGCTCTCCGGTATTACTGGCTGCATACTTTGGAGACGTGTCAGCGTGTCTGCTGCGGTACCGCTCTGCTCGGTGGATAGCTACAAGCTCTCCGGTATTACTGGCCGCATACTTTGGAGATGTGTCAGCGTGTCTGCTGCGGTACCGCTCTGCTCGGTGGATAACTACAAGCTCTCCGGTATTACTGGCCGCATACTTTGGAGATGTGTCAGCGTGTCTGCTGCGGTACCGCTCTGCTCGGTGGATAGCTACAAGCTCTCCGGTATTACTGGCTGCATACTTTGGAGACGTGTCAGCGTGTCTGCTGCGGTACCGCTCTGTTCGGTGGATAGCTACAAGCTCTCCGGTATTACTGGCCGCATACTTTGGAGACGTGTCAGCGTGTCTGCTGCGGTACCGCTCTGCTCGGTGGATAACTACAAGCTCTCCGGTATTACTGGCCGCATACTTTGGAGACGTGTCTGCTGCGGTACCGCTCTGCTCGGTGGATAACTACAAGCTCTCCGGTATTACCGGCCGCATACTTTGGAGACGTGTCAGCGTGTCTGCTGCAGTACCGCTCTGCTCGGTGGATAACTACAAGCTCTCCGGTATTACTGGCCGCATACTTTGGAGATGTGTCAGCGTGTCTGCTGCGGTACCGCTCTGCTCTGTGGATAGCTACAAGCTCTCCGGTATTACTGGCCACATACTTTGGAGACGTGTCAGCGTGTCTGCTGCGGTACCGCTCTGCTCGGTGGATAACCACAAGCTCTCCGGTATTACTGGCCGGATACTTTGGAGACGTGTCAGCGTGTCTGCTGCGGCACCGCTCTGCTCGGTGGATAACTACAAGCTCTCCGGTATTACTGGCCGCATACTTTGGAGACGTGTCAGCGTGTCTGCTGCGGTACCGCTCTGCTCGGTGGATAGCTACAAGCTCTCCGGTATTACTGGCCACATACTTTGGAGACGTGTCAGCGTGTCTGCTGCGGTACCGCTCTGCTCGGTGGATAGCTACAAGCTCTCCGGTATTACTGGCTGCATACTTTGGAGACGTGTCAGCGTGTCTGCTGCGGTACCGCTCTGCTCGGTGGATAGCTACAAGCTCTCCGGTATTACTGGCTGCATACTTTGGAGACGTGTCAGCGTGTCTGCTGCGGTACCGCTCTGCTCGGTGGATAACTACAAGCTCTCCGGTATTACTGGCCGCATACTTTGGAGACGTGTCAGCGTTTCTGCTGCGGTACCGCTCTGCTCGGTGGATAGGTACAAGCTCTCCGGTATTACTGGCCGCATAGTTTGGAGACGTGTCAGCGTGTCTGCTGCGGTACCGCTCTGCTAGGGGGATAGCTACAAGCTCTCCGGTATTACTGGCCGCATACTTTGGAGACGTGTCAGCGTGTCTGCTGCGGTACCGCTCTGCTCGGTGGATAGCTACAAGCTCTCTGGTATTACTGGCCGCATACTTTGGAGACGTGTCAGCGTGTCTTCTGCGGTACCGCTCTGCTCGGTGGATAGCTACAAGCTCTCCGGTATTACTGGCTGCATACTTTGGAGACGTGTCAGCGTGTCTGCTGCGGTACCGCTCTGCTCGGTGGATAGCTACAAGCTCTCCGGTATTACTGGCTGCATACTTTGGAGACGTGTCAGCGTGTCTGCTGCGGTACCGCTCTGCTCAGTGGATAGCTACAAGCTCTCCGGTATTACTGGCCGCATACTTTGGAGACGTGTCAGCGTGTCTGCTGCGGTACCGCTCTGCTCAGTGGATAACTACAAGCTCTCCGGTATTACTGGCCGCATACTTTGGAGACGTGTCAGCGTCTCTGCTGCGGTACCGCTCTGCTCGGTGGATAGCTACAAGCTCTCTGGTATTACTGGCCGCATACTTTGGAGACGTGTCAGCGTGTCTGCTGCGGTACCGCTCTGCTCGGTGGATAGCTACAAGCTCTCCGGTATTACTGGCCGCATACTTTGGAGACGTGTCAGCGTGTCGGCTGCGGTACCGCTCTGCTCGGTGGATAGCTACAAGCTCTCTGGTATTACTGGCTGCATACTTTGGAGACGTGTCAGCGTGTCTGCTGCGGTACCGCTCTGCTCGGTGGATAGCTACAAGCTCTCTGGTATTACTGGCTGCATACTTTGGAGACGTGTCAGCGTGTCTGCTGCGGTACCGCTCTGCTCGGTGGATAGCTACAAGCTCTCTGGTATTACTGGCTGCATACTTTGGAGACGTGTCAGCGTGTCTGCTGCAGTACCGCTCTGCTCGGTGGATAACTACAAGCTCTCCGGTATTACTGGCCGCATACTTTGGAGACGTGTCAGCGTGTCTGCTGCGGTACCGCTCTGCTCGGTGGATAGCTACAAGCTCTCCGGTATTACTGGCCACATACTTTGGAGACGTGTCAGCGTGTCTGCTGCGGTACCGCTCTGCTCGGTGGATAACTACAAGCTCTCCGGTATTACTGGCCGCATACTTTGGAGACGTGTCAGCGTGTCTGCTGCGGCACCGCTCTGCTCGGTGGATAACTACAAGCTCTCCGGTATTACTGGCCGCATACTTTGGAGACGTGTCAGCGTGTCTGCTGCGGTACCGCTCTGCTCGGTGAATAGCTACAAGCTCTCCGGTATTACTGGCTGCATACTTTGGAGACGTGTCAGCGTGTCTGCTGCGGTACCGCTCTGCTCGGTGGATAGCTACAAGCTCTCCGGTATTACTGGCTGCATACTTTGGAGACGTGTCAGCGTGTCTGCTGCGGTACCGCTCTGCTCGGTGGATAACTATAAGCTCTCCGGTATTACTGGCCGCATACTTTGGAGACGTGTCAGCGTTTCTGCTGCGGTACCGCTCTGCTCGGTGGATAGGTACAAGCTCTCCGGTATTACTGGCCGCATACTTTGGAGACGTGTCAGCGTGTCTGCTGCGGTACCGCTCTGCTCGGTGGATAGCTACAAGCTCTCCGGTATTACTGGCCGCATACTTTGGAGACGTGTCAGCGTGTCTGCTGCGGTACCGCTCTGCTCGGTGGATAGCTACAAGCTCTCTGGTATTACTGGCCGCATACTTTGGAGACGTGTCAGCGTGTCTGCTGCGGTACCGCTCTGCTCGGTGGATAGCTACAAGCTCTCCGGTATTACTGGCTGCATACTTTGGAGACGTGTCAGCGTGTCTGCTGCGGTACCGCTCTGCTCGGTGGATAGCTACAAGCTCTCCGGTATTACTGGCCGCATACTTTGGAGACGTGTCAGCGTGTCTGCTGCAGTACCGCTCTGCTCGGTGGATAGCTACAAGCTCTCCGGTATTACTGGCCGCATACTTTGGAGACGTGTCAGCGTGTCTGCTGCGGTACCGCTCTGCTCGGTGGATAACTACAAGCTCTCCGGTATTACTGGCCGCATACTTTGGAGACGTGTCAGCGTGTCTGCTGCGGTACCGCTCTGCTCGGTGGATAGCTACAAGCTCTCTGGTATTACTGGCCGCATACTTTGGAGACGTGTCAGCGTGTCTGCTGCGGTACCGCTCTGCTCGGTGGATAGCTACAAGCTCTCCGGTATTACTGGCCGCATACTTTGGAGACGTGTCAGCGTTTCTGCTGCGGTACCGCTCTGCTCGGTGGATAGGTACAAGCTCTCCGGTATTACTGGCCGCATACTTTGGAGACGTGTCAGCGTGTCTGCTGCGGTACCGCTCTGCTCGGTGGATAGCTACAAGCTCTCCGGTATTACTGGCCGCATACTTTGGAGACGTGTCAGCGTGTCTGCTGCGGTACCGCTCTGCTCGGTGGATAGCTACAAGCTCTCTGGTATTACTGGCCGCATACTTTGGAGACGTGTCAGCGTGTCTGCTGCGGTACCGCTCTGCTCGGTGGATAGCTACAAGCTCTCCGGTATTACTGGCTGCATACTTTGGAGACGTGTCAGCGTGTCTGCTGCGGTACCGCTCTGCTCGGTGGATAGCTACAAGCTCTCCGGTATTACTGGCTGCATACTTTGGAGACGTGTCAGCGTGTCTGCTGCAGTACCGCTCTGCTCGGTGGATAGCTACAAGCTCTCCGGTATTACTGGCCGCATACTTTGGAGACGTGTCAGCGTGTCTGCTGCGGTACCGCTCTGCTCGGTGGATAACTACAAGCTCTCCGGTATTACTGGCCGCATACTTTGGAGACGTGTCAGCGTGTCTGCTGCGGTACCGCTCTGCTCGGTGGATAGCTACAAGCTCTCTGGTATTACTGGCCGCATACTTTGGAGACGTGTCAGCGTGTCTGCTGCGGTACCGCTCTGCTCGGTGGATAGCTACAAGCTCTCCGGTATTACTGGCCGCATACTTTGGAGACGTGTCAGCGTGTCTGCTGCGGTACCGCTCTGCTCGGTGGATAGCTACAAGCTCTCTGGTATTACTGGCTGCATACTTTGGAGACGTGTCAGCGTGTCTGCTGCGGTACCGCTCTGCTCGGTGGATAGCTACAAGCTCTCTGGTATTACTGGCTGCATACTTTGGAGACGTGTCAGCGTGTCTGCTGCGGTACCGCTCTGCTCGGTGGATAGCTACAAGCTCTCTGGTATTACTGGCCGCATACTTTGGAGACGTGTCAGCGTGTCTGCTGCGGTACCGCTCTGCTCGGTGGATAGCTACAAGCTCTCCGGTATTACTGGCCGCATACTTTGGAGACGTGTCAGCGTGTCTGCTGCTGTACCGCTCTGCTCGGTGGATAGCTACAAGCTCTCTGGTATTACTGGCTGCATACTTTGGAGACGTGTCAGCGTGTCTGCTGCGGTACCGCTCTGCTCGGTGGATAGCTACAAGCTCTCCGGTATTACTGGCTGCATACTTTGGAGACGTGTCAGCGTGTCTGCTGCGGTACCGCTCTGCTCGGTGGATAGCTACAAGCTCTCCGGTATTACTGGCCGCATACTTTGGAGACGTGTCAGCGTGTCTGCTGCGGTACTGCTCTGCTCGGTGGATAGCTACAAGCTCTCTGGTATTACTGGCTGCATACTTTGGAGACGTGTCAGCGTGTCTGCTGCGGTACCGCTCTGCTCGGTGGATAGCTACAAGCTCTCCGGTATTACTGGCCGCATACTTTGGAGACGTGTCAGCGTGTCTGCTGCGGTACTGCTCTGCTCGGTGGATAGCTACAAGCTCTCCGGTATTACTGGCCGCATACTTTGGAGACGTGTCAGCATGTCTGCTGCGGTACCGCTCTGCTCGGTGGATAGCTACAAGCTCTCCGGTATTACTGGCTGCATACTTTGGAGACGTGTCAGCGTGTCTGCTGCGGTACCGCTCTGCTCGGTGGATAACTACAAGCTCTCCGGTATTACTGGCCGCATACTTTGGAGACGTGTCAGCGTTTCTGCTGCGGTACCGCTCTGCTCGGTGGATAGGTACAAGCTCTCCGGTATTACTGGCCGCATACTTTGGAGACGTGTCAGCGTGTCTGCTGCGGTACCGCTCTGCTCGGTGGATAGCTACAAGCTCTCCGGTATTACTGGCCGCATACTTTGGAGACGTGTCAGCGTGTCTGCTGCGGTACCGCTCTGCTCGGTGGATAGCTACAAGCTCTCTGGTATTACTGGCCGCATACTTTGGAGACGTGTCAGCGTGTCTGCTGCGGTACCGCTCTGCTCGGTGGATAGCTACCAGCTCTCCGGTATTACTGGCTGCATACTTTGGAGACGTGTCAGCGTGTCTGCTGCGGTACCGCTCTGCTCGGTGGATAGCTACAAGCTCTCCGGTATTACTGGCTGCATACTTTGGAGACGTGTCAGCGTGTCTGCTGCGGTACCGCTCTGCTCGGTGGATAGCTACAAGCTCTCCGGTATTACTGGCCGCATACTTTGGAGACGTGTCAGCGTGTCTGCTGCGGTACCGCTCTGCTCGGTGGATAACTACAAGCTCTCCGGTATTACTGGCCGCATACTTTGGAGACGTGTCAGCGTGTATGCTGCGGTACCGCTCTGCTCGGTGGATAGCTACAAGCTCTCTGGTATTACTGGCCGCATACTTTGGAGACGTGTCAGCGTGTCTGCTGCGGTACCGCTCTGCTCGGTGGATAGCTACAAGCTCTCCGGTATTACTGGCCGCATACTTTGGAGACGTGTCAGCGTGTCTGCTGCGGTACCGCTCTGCTCGGTGGATAGCTACAAGCTCTCTGGTATTACTGGCTGCATACTTTGGAGACGTGTCAGCGTGTCTGCTGCGGTACCGCTCTGCTCGGTGGATAGCTACAAGCTCTCTGGTATTACTGGCTGCATACTTTGGAGACGTGTCAGCGTGTCTGCTGCGGTACCGCTCTGCTCGGTGGATAGCTACAAGCTCTCTGGTATTACTGGCTGCATACTTTGGAGACGTGTCAGCGTGTCTGCTGCGGTACCGCTCTGCTCGGTGGATAGCTACAAGCTCTCCGGTATTACTGGCTGCATACTTTGGAGACGTGTCAGCGTGTCTGCTGCGGTACCGCTCTGCTCGGTGGATAGCTACAAGCTCTCTGGTATTACTGGCCGCATACTTTGGAGACGTGTCAGCGTGTCTGCTGCGGTACCGCTCTGCTCGGTGGATAGCTACAAGCTCTCCGGTATTACTGGCCGCATACTTTGGAGACGTGTCAGCGTGTCTGCTGCGGTACCGCTCTGCTCGGTGGATAGCTACAAGCTCTCTGGTATTACTGGCTGCATACTTTGGAGACGTGTCAGCGTGTCTGCTGCGGTACCGCTCTGCTCGGTGGATAGCTACAATCTCTCCGGTATTACTGGCTGCATACTTTGGAGACGTGTCAGCGTGTCTGCTGCGGTACCGCTCTGCTCGGTGGATAGCTACAAGCTCTCCGGTATTACTGGCCGCATACTTTGGAGACGTGTCAGCGTGTCTGCTGCGGTACTGCTCTGCTCGGTGGATAGCTACAAGCTCTCTGGTATTACTGGCTGCATACTTTGGAGACGTGTCAGCGTGTCTGCTGCGGTACCGCTCTGCTCGGTGGATAGCTACAAGCTCTCCGGTATTACTGGCCGCATACTTTGGAGACGTGTCAGCGTGTCTGCTGCGGTACCGCTCTGCTCGGTGGATAGCTACAAGCTCTCTGGTATTACTGGCCGCATACTTTGGAGACGTGTCAGCGTGTCGGCTGCGGTACCGCTCTGCTCGGTGGATAGCTACAAGCTCTCTGGTATTACTGGCTGCATACTTTGGAGACGTGTCAGCGTGTCTGCTGCGGTACCGCTCTGCTCGGTGGATAGCTACAAGCTCTCTGGTATTACTGGCTGCATACTTTGGAGACGTGTCAGCGTGTCTGCTGCGGTACCGCTCTGCTCGGTGGATAGCTACAAGCTCTCTGGTATTACTGGCTGCATACTTTGGAGACGTGTCAGCGTGTCTGCTGCAGTACCGCTCTGCTCGGTGGATAACTACAAGCTCTCCGGTATTACTGGCCGCATACTTTGGAGACGTGTCAGCGTGTCTGCTGCGGTACCGCTCTGCTCGGTGGATAGCTACAAGCTCTCCGGTATTACTGGCCACATACTTTGGAGACGTGTCAGCGTGTCTGCTGCGGTACCGCTCTGCTCGGTGGATAACTACAAGCTCTCCGGTATTACTGGCCGCATACTTTGGAGACGTGTCAGCGTGTCTGCTGCGGCACCGCTCTGCTCGGTGGATAACTACAAGCTCTCCGGTATTACTGGCCGCATACTTTGGAGACGTGTCAGCGTGTCTGCTGCGGTACCGCTCTGCTCGGTGAATAGCTACAAGCTCTCCGGTATTACTGGCTGCATACTTTGGAGACGTGTCAGCGTGTCTGCTGCGGTACCGCTCTGCTCGGTGGATAGCTACAAGCTCTCCGGTATTACTGGCTGCATACTTTGGAGACGTGTCAGCGTGTCTGCTGCGGTACCGCTCTGCTCGGTGGATAACTATAAGCTCTCCGGTATTACTGGCCGCATACTTTGGAGACGTGTCAGCGTTTCTGCTGCGGTACCGCTCTGCTCGGTGGATAGGTACAAGCTCTCCGGTATTACTGGCCGCATACTTTGGAGACGTGTCAGCGTGTCTGCTGCGGTACCGCTCTGCTCGGTGGATAGCTACAAGCTCTCCGGTATTACTGGCCGCATACTTTGGAGACGTGTCAGCGTGTCTGCTGCGGTACCGCTCTGCTCGGTGGATAGCTACAAGCTCTCTGGTATTACTGGCCGCATACTTTGGAGACGTGTCAGCGTGTCTGCTGCGGTACCGCTCTGCTCGGTGGATAGCTACAAGCTCTCCGGTATTACTGGCTGCATACTTTGGAGACGTGTCAGCGTGTCTGCTGCGGTACCGCTCTGCTCGGTGGATAGCTACAAGCTCTTCGGTATTACTGGCCGCATACTTTGGAGACGTGTCAGCGTGTCTGCTGCAGTACCGCTCTGCTCGGTGGATAGCTACAAGCTCTCCGGTATTACTGGCCGCATACTTTGGAGACGTGTCAGCGTGTCTGCTGCGGTACCGCTCTGCTCGGTGGATAACTACAAGCTCTCCGGTATTACTGGCCGCATACTTTGGAGACGTGTCAGCGTGTCTGCTGCGGTACCGCTCTGCTCGGTGGATAGCTACAAGCTCTCTGGTATTACTGGCCGCATACTTTGGAGACGTGTCAGCGTGTCTGCTGCGGTACCGCTCTGCTCGGTGGATAGCTACAAGCTCTCCGGTATTACTGGCCGCATACTTTGGAGACGTGTCAGCGTTTCTGCTGCGGTACCGCTCTGCTCGGTGGATAGGTACAAGCTCTCCGGTATTACTGGCCGCATACTTTGGAGACGTGTCAGCGTGTCTGCTGCGGTACCGCTCTGCTCGGTGGATAGCTACAAGCTCTCCGGTATTACTGGCCGCATACTTTGGAGACGTGTCAGCGTGTCTGCTGCGGTACCGCTCTGCTCGGTGGATAGCTACAAGCTCTCTGGTATTACTGGCCGCATACTTTGGAGACGTGTCAGCGTGTCTGCTGCGGTACCGCTCTGCTCGGTGGATAGCTACAAGCTCTCCGGTATTACTGGCTGCATACTTTGGAGACGTGTCAGCGTGTCTGCTGCGGTACCGCTCTGCTCGGTGGATAGCTACAAGCTCTCCGGTATTACTGGCTGCATACTTTGGAGACGTGTCAGCGTGTCTGCTGCAGTACCGCTCTGCTCGGTGGATAGCTACAAGCTCTCCGGTATTACTGGCCGCATACTTTGGAGACGTGTCAGCGTGTCTGCTGCGGTACCGCTCTGCTCGGTGGATAACTACAAGCTCTCCGGTATTACTGGCCGCATACTTTGGAGACGTGTCAGCGTGTCTGCTGCGGTACCGCTCTGCTCGGTGGATAGCTACAAGCTCTCTGGTATTACTGGCCGCATACTTTGGAGACGTGTCAGCGTGTCTGCTGCGGTACCGCTCGGCTCGGTGGATAGCTACAAGCTCTCCGGTATTACTGGCCGCATACTTTGGAGACGTGTCAGCGTGTCTGCTGCGGTACCGCTCTGCTCGGTGGATAGCTACAAGCTCTCTGGTATTACTGGCTGCATACTTTGGAGACGTGTCAGCGTGTCTGCTGCGGTACCGCTCTGCTCGGTGGATAGCTACAAGCTCTCTGGTATTACTGGCTGCTTACTTTGGAGACGTGTCAGCGTGTCTGCTGCGGTACCGCTCTGCTCGGTGGATAGCTACAAGCTCTCTGGTATTACTGGCCGCATACTTTGGAGACGTGTCAGCGTGTCTGCTGCGGTACCGCTCTGCTCGGTGGATAGCTACAAGCTCTCCGGTATTACTGGCCGCATACTTTGGAGACGTGTCAGCGTGTCTGCTGCTGTACCGCTCTGCTCGGTGGATAGCTACAAGCTCTCTGGTATTACTGGCTGCATACTTTGGAGACGTGTCAGCGTGTCTGCTGCGGTACCGCTCTGCTCGGTGGATAGCTACAAGCTCTCCGGTATTACTGGCTGCATACTTTGGAGACGTGTCAGCGTGTCTGCTGCGGTACCGCTCTGCTCGGTGGATAGCTACAAGCTCTCCGGTATTACTGGCCGCATACTTTGGAGACGTGTCAGCGTGTCTGCTGCGGTACTGCTCTGCTCGGTGGATAGCTACAAGCTCTCTGGTATTACTGGCTGCATACTTTGGAGACGTGTCAGCGTGTCTGCTGCGGTACCGCTCTGCTCGGTGGATAGCTACAAGCTCTCCGGTATTACTGGCCGCATACTTTGGAGACGTGTCAGCGTGTCTGCTGCGGTACTGCTCTGCTCGGTGGATAGCTACAAGCTCTCCGGTATTACTGGCCGCATACTTTGGAGACGTGTCAGCATGTCTGCTGCGGTACCGCTCTGCTCGGTGGATAGCTACAAGCTCTCCGGTATTACTGGCTGCATACTTTGGAGACGTGTCAGCGTGTCTGCTGCGGTACCGCTCTGCTCGGTGGATAACTACAAGCTCTCCGGTATTACTGGCCGCATACTTTGGAGACGTGTCAGCGTTTCTGCTGCGGTACCGCTCTGCTCGGTGGATAGGTACAAGCTCTCCGGTATTACTGGCCGCATACTTTGGAGACGTGTCAGCGTGTCTGCTGCGGTACCGCTCTGCTCGGTGGATAGCTACAAGCTCTCCGGTATTACTGGCCGCATACTTTGGAGACGTGTCAGCGTGTCTGCTGCGGTACCGCTCTGCTCGGTGGATAGCTACAAGCTCTCTGGTATTACTGGCCGCATACTTTGGAGACGTGTCAGCGTGTCTGCTGCGGTACCGCTCTGCTCGGTGGATAGCTACCAGCTCTCCGGTATTACTGGCTGCATACTTTGGAGACGTGTCAGCGTGTCTGCTGCGGTACCGCTCTGCTCGGTGGATAGCTACAAGCTCTCCGGTATTACTGGCTGCATACTTTGGAGACGTGTCAGCGTGTCTGCTGCGGTACCGCTCTGCTCGGTGGATAGCTACAAGCTCTCCGGTATTACTGGCCGCATACTTTGGAGACGTGTCAGCGTGTCTGCTGCGGTACCGCTCTGCTCGGTGGATAACTACAAGCTCTCCGGTATTACTGGCCGCATACTTTGGAGACGTGTCAGCGTGTATGCTGCGGTACCGCTCTGCTCGGTGGATAGCTACAAGCTCTCTGGTATTACTGGCCGCATACTTTGGAGACGTGTCAGCGTGTCTGCTGCGGTACCGCTCTGCTCGGTGGATAGCTACAAGCTCTCCGGTATTACTGGCCGCATACTTTGGAGACGTGTCAGCGTGTCTGCTGCGGTACCGCTCTGCTCGGTGGATAGCTACAAGCTCTCTGGTATTACTGGCTGCATACTTTGGAGACGTGTCAGCGTGTCTGCTGCGGTACCGCTCTGCTCGGTGGATAGCTACAAGCTCTCTGGTATTACTGGCTGCATACTTTGGAGACGTGTCAGCGTGTCTGCTGCGGTACCGCTCTGCTCGGTGGATAGCTACAAGCTCTCTGGTATTACTGGCTGCATACTTTGGAGACGTGTCAGCGTGTCTGCTGCGGTACCGCTCTGCTCGGTGGATAGCTACAAGCTCTCCGGTATTACTGGCTGCATACTTTGGAGACGTGTCAGCGTGTCTGCTGCGGTACCGCTCTGCTCGGTGGATAGCTACAAGCTCTCTGGTATTACTGGCCGCATACTTTGGAGACGTGTCAGCGTGTCTGCTGCGGTACCGCTCTGCTCGGTGGATAGCTACAAGCTCTCCGGTATTACTGGCCGCATACTTTGGAGACGTGTCAGCGTGTCTGCTGCGGTACCGCTCTGCTCGGTGGATAGCTACAAGCTCTCTGGTATTACTGGCTGCATACTTTGGAGACGTGTCAGCGTGTCTGCTGCGGTACCGCTCTGCTCGGTGGATAGCTACAATCTCTCCGGTATTACTGGCTGCATACTTTGGAGACGTGTCAGCGTGTCTGCTGCGGTACCGCTCTGCTCGGTGGATAGCTACAAGCTCTCCGGTATTACTGGCCGCATACTTTGGAGACGTGTCAGCGTGTCTGCTGCGGTACTGCTCTGCTCGGTGGATAGCTACAAGCTCTCTGGTATTACTGGCTGCATACTTTGGAGACGTGTCAGCGTGTCTGCTGCGGTACCGCTCTGCTCGGTGGATAGCTACAAGCTCTCCGGTATTACTGGCCGCATACTTTGGAGACGTGTCAGCGTGTCTGCTGCGGTACCGCTCTGCTCGGTGGATAGCTACAAGCTCTCTGGTATTACTGGCCGCATACTTTGGAGACGTGTCAGCGTGTCTGCTGCGGTACCGCTCTGCTCGGTGGATAGCTACAAGCTCTCCGGTATTACTGGCCGCATACTTTGGAGACGTGTCAGCGTGTCTGCTGCGGTACCGCTCTGCTCGGTGGATAGTTACAAGCTCTCCGGTATTACTGGCCGCATACTTTGGAGACGTGTCAGCGTGTCTGCTGCGGTACCGCTCTGCTCGGTGGATAGCTACAAGCTCTCCGGTATTACTGGCCGCATACTTTGGAGACGTGTCAGCGTGTCTGCTGCGGTACCGCTCTGCTCGGTGGATAACTACAAGCTCTCTGGTATTACTGGCCGCATACTTTGGAGACGTGTCAGCGTGTCTGCTGCGGTACCGCTCTGCTCGGTGGATAGCTACAAGCTCTCCGGTATTACTGGCCGCATACTTTGGAGACGTGTCAGCGTGTCTGCTGCGGTACCGCTCTGCTCGGTGGATAGTTACAAGCTCTCCGGTATTACTGGCCGCATACTTTGGAGCATCTCTTGGATTATCTGCTCTTTCAGCTTCCAGAGGTACTTTTAATATGAAGAATATGCAGGTAATGTTTCCTTTTTTTTATCATGCTGCATATTAAGTATCTCATATCTGACACAAAACGCATATAATCCCTTAACTATGTTACAATAACGACCATTAAGGCAATAAGGTTAATTACTAAAGTGTCGCACAAGTGGAATCAGTTCTCCTTTATCCCCCATGTATTTATTTTTCTACCTTCTTAGCCTCTACTTCATATCCCTAATGTTACTCTATCTGATTCGTATTCAAGACTATCTACATTTCATATAGTTTATTTACACTAAAATTCGAAAAATGGACTGTTCCAACATGTTTCCTTAATAGACACAATATGGAAATCAGTTACAAGATGTCATTCCACATAAGATATCGATATCAACAAAGCTCCATTTTTGCTATCCCTAAAACTCGCTGTCTCTAGCTATGAGAATGGTAGGTCTTTGACCTCTGCGCCTTTCTCTATGAGCTGCTGGGAATACTACCTTTCTCCTTCCACCCATTACTATGGGCAGTGGATGGAGATAAGTAGCTCTTGGAATTTCTCCTTCATTTTAATGTTTATATTGTTCATTTTGTAAGCCAGTTTATATATGTAAACAGAAAATTGTGCAACATTTTATTGACACTATGTACCACTTTTCTGAAATAAAAATTTTATTGAAAAAAAAAAAAAAAAGTATCTCATATCTGTTGTCAGATGGATGAACTTCAGCTACAAGAGCAGGATTCTGTTTTGCAGGAGAGGTGACAGTGACTTGCTTGTCACTCTTTCCTATGTTTATCTGGGGTTTGAGCACAAGGGTGTCATTTAATTTATTTTAAAGGCACGGGGTATTTTTTTATAAGTAAACTTAAAAAAAGAAAAAAAAAAGAAAAAGAGAGCATTTTTCCTTATGAAAAGCGAATTTCTTAGTGGACCATATATATTTTTTGTGTCTCCACAGTCCGCATGAGGGAGAAGAAGGACAGCAGGGCCCATATGCAATTAGCTTTTTCTCCTGAGTTTTCTCCTAGGTGATATATTTAACCTGGTCAATAAAATTCCCTTTAAGCCACCAGAAAACAAGAAAATACTCAAAATAATTTTGATAGTACTTTTTCTTTTTTTGTATTAACAAGCTTTATTGATCAGATCAACAATTATACAAAGCTTTTAAAAGCAGAACAAATAAAACATAGGGTGTGCTGTCACAACAGCCTCCTTTAATGTTATTTAACATTATTTATATTCTTTGTATTAGTATATTCCAGTCCCCCTGCAAGATTTAGTTATTTAGCATTTCCCAACTGTAACTCCCTGCTCAACAGCCTTGTCTAGATGTTTCTGCAACAGTTGAGTTCAGTTAGTGAGGAGATCCTGCTGTGCTTGTAGTCGCATCATATTTTTACCTATGAATATGCTCTAAAAAACATCTTTGTATGCTTTCAACGCAAGTAAAGATACTACAGATTATACTTGGAGTCATTATTTCATCGAGTAAACTGCCTGTGGAGGTTTCTAAATCAGTGTGGAGTTATACTGCTATACAGACTGGGTCTTCTGGAGTATGCCTCACACATAAAGCGGGAATTCGAAACAGAACATAGGGTATTAACATACCAACTAGAAATCAAAAAAAATATGGGGGAGCATATGAAGGACATAGTATAGATAGTTGGGCCGTCCGACCTGGGAAATGGGGTACCTGGTACCTCCTTCTGAGATCCCAGGGGTCAGTCCATCCTATCTGTTCTTGGTGTAAGAATATATTGCTCCCTCTAACACATACATCAAACTAAAAGGAAGAAAAAAGGAAAAAAAAACAACATACATAAAAACAAGAGACAGAAAAAAAAAGAGAAAGAACGAACTATCAAGATACATTCCTGCATAAGGTATCTGGTTACAAGAGTCCTGAATAATTTCAATCCTGTACATCATACTATAATGAATAAACACATATGTCCGAGGGAAGTTAAGCACTCCTATATGTTTTCCAGGGTTCCCAAATGAGATCAAATCTTGTCATATTCTCAATGCTATAAAAATAAATCCGATCCATTATCATCATTAGGTCCAGACGTTGGGTAACTAGTGATAACTCTAGATCTGTGGTTTTCCATTTGAAGGCTATTGACCACTGAGCGGCTAGTAGCATGTATCTATATAAAGGCCTAAATCTGCCTGGCACATCATCATTAAAAGTATATAACAGGGCCTGGGAGGCAGATAACGAAACCGGAAAGCCAAACACCTCTCGGATCATGGTTTTCCATGAATCCCAGAACCGCTGTGCTCTGGGGCAGTCCCGAAAGACATGCAGTATCGTTCCTTCCATTCCACATCCTCTAAAACAAGTCGTTGGAATCGAGGGATAAATTTTATGAATTTTAGCCGGGGTGTAATACCAGCGAAACAAGATCTTGAGTGCCGTGTCCTTGACCATATTAGATTTGACTACACCAGAGACAGCTGTTCGGATATAAGACCAATCTGATGGCTCAAATTGAGTTCCTAAGTCGCGCTCCCAAGCTCTCATATATATTAGTTTATTCTCACTATCACAACCTATCAACTGGGCATATAGAGATGAGATTAATCCTTTTTGTCGTGAAAATCCAAAATAGAGTGATTCAAACTTTGTGGGTTTAAACTCTGGGGGTGAAGAAAAGATGGAGGAGAAGTAATGTTTTATCTGACAAAAGCGAAATACCTCCTCTGGGGGGGCATCTTGACTAAATCTGAGCATATTAAATGTAATTGGAACATCTCTAATCCAAAATGTATTGGCAGTTGAACGGCCTTTATCCCTCCACCAGGAAAACAACTGTGGGTTTCTAAAAGCCGGAATAAAGCGGGGATTACCAAAAATGGAGATCCTGGAGGAGGGAAAGGTCATAAGCTTATATGATGAGGCAATCGAGAACCATAGCTTTGTCAGTGACGAAACAATCCTGTTCTTGCTAGCAAGAGTTGATGTGTCTCTTTTAGTTACAACCGTGACCAATGTAGATAGGTAAAATGGGAAGATTGTGGTAGATTCAAATTGATACCAGGTGGGAGGGTTAGAATTTATTCCCCAATGTAAGATTTGACTGAGCTTAGAGGCTAAGTAATAATGCCATAGGCTGGGTAGACCAATACCACCCTGTAAAGGGGGTCTGTAATGGACTTGTGCTCGAATTCTAGCTGGTTTTCCGTCCCAAATAAATTTATTAATTTGTGACTGTATGCTAGATAACGATTTTTTAGTTATAGTTATTGGGAGCATGCGAAACAAATATAACAATTTGGGGAGAATAATCATTTTACATGCTACACATCTGCCTAGCCATGAAACCTTAAAGGAGGACCATGTTTTCAGAAGTTGAGTAATATTATTGACCGTATGTGAGAAGTTAGTTCCGTATAGATCCCCATAGTTGGGTGTAAGAAAGACTCCCAAATATTTAAATTTAGTTTTACTCCATTTGAACCCGTAAGTAGAGTCTAACCATTTAATTGTATGTGGATAAAGATTAATCGGGAGGGCTGTGGATTTAGCGGGATTTACCTTAAAGAGACACTGAAGCGAGACTAAATCTCGCTTCAGGTCTTATATATAGCAGGGGCACCTGTGCCCCTGCTAAAACGCCGCTATCCCGCGGCTTAACGGGGGTCCCTTCACCCCCAACCCACCCCCCGCAATACTTGGTCGTAAAATGGTCGCTGGGAAAACTCTTCCTGGAGGCAAGGGCTAACGGCTGCAGCCCTGCCTCCCAGCGCGTCTATCAGACGCGCATCGCCGCCTCTCCCCCGCCCCTCTCAGTGAAGGAAGACTGAGAGGGGCGGGGGAGAGGCGGAGATACGCGTCTGACAGACGCGCATGGGGCAGGGCTGCGGCGGTTAGCCCTGCTCCAACCAGGAAGCGCTCCCCCGCTGCACGGAGGGGGTTTGGGGGGACAGGGACCCCCGTTAAGCCGCGCTATAGCGGCGTTTTAGCAGAGGCACGCATGCCCCTGCTAGCTATGAGGTCTGAAGCGAGATCTATTCTCGCTTCAGACTCTCTTTAAGGCCAGAAAATTGGGCGAACTTATCTAATATTTGGAATAAATTAGGCATGGTTGTTATAAGTCTAGTCAAGAACAGGAGAGCATCGTCAGCATACAGAGTTAATTTGATATTGTCAATTCCATAACCATGGATGTCAGGATGTCGTCTAATCGCCACCGCCAGAGGCTCTAAAGCAAGAGCGAATAGCAATGGGGAGAGAGGGCAACCCTGACGGGTACCACGTTTGAGCTGAACAGGAGCGGATGATGCGCCAGGGATGCGGATCACTGTAGATGGGGAGTCATACAATGCTGAAACTGCTGTAATTATAGGGCCAGATAGGCCAAAGCCTTCCAAAGCAGCGGTCAGATACTGCCAACCCACTGAATCGAATGCCTTACTAATGTCTAAACCCAACATCATAAATCTAGAGTTTTTGAGTTCAGCATCCTGTAATATGTTAACAGCTAACCCAACATTATCAGAGCCTTGCCTACCTGGGATGAATCCAGTTTGAGTGGGAGCGACAAGATCCTGCACCATAGAGCCTAATCTAGAAGCTAGAATTTTAGCAAAAAGTTTGATATCATTGTTAAGGATAGATATAGGTCTGAATCCTGCCGGGGTAGAGTGATCAGTATCCGGTTTAGGGAGCAGGGTCATATTGGCCAATAGCATATCTGGGGGGAGTTTTTCACCTTGGAGAACAGCATTAAACATTGAGGTCAGAGGGTGCAATAGTGTATCAGCAAATTTTTTATAATATAAGGGTGAAAACCCGTCCGGGCCCGGGGCTGTAGAGGATTTAAGCAACTTAATTGAAGCTAATACTTCTATGGGGGTGATCGGAGCATTAAGAGTTTGCAGCTGATCTGGTGAAAGGGAAGGGCAACTGCAAAGTATCCAACCATGCTTTAAGTTCTGTATTGTTAGATGATATTTCGGTTCCTAGCAAATTTTTATAATAGTCCTCAAATATTTTTAAGACTTTAGGAGGTAGTACCTCCTCTCTGCCTCCAGGGTTTTTTTAATTTATAGACATGTGGGGGTTTATAGTATTGGTTTAATTTACGTGCAAACTGAGTAGAAGGGTTATTGCCTCGTAAGAGGAACTTTGCTTTGGAGAACTTCAACGCTTTAGCATGAGAGTTATCTAGTATAGAGTTCAATTCGGTTCTTTTCAGATTAATTTCATGTAAAATTTCTCTAGTTGTTGTGCCATAATGCCGTTTATATAGTAAGTCTAGCTCGGCAGTTAATGCCTGAATTCTTTGTGATTTTAGTTTCTTTGCTCGTGCTGCTTTTGCCATAAAGATACCTCTCAGAACTGGTTTATGTGCTGCCCATCTTAGAATAGGGGAGGTGTTATCCTCATTGTTAAACAAAAAATATTCCTCCAACTCTCCCATCACAGCGAGTCTATCTGAATCCTCAGCCAAAAGAGAATCGTTGAGTCTCCAGTTGCCGGGATTGAAGGGTATACTGAAACCAGTCAAGGTGGACTTAACCATATGATGGTCAGACCAGCCACAAGTAATAATATCCGAGAAGGAGTTAGAGGCAATTATTGGGGACAAGTAAATGTAGTCTAAGCGGGCATAAGACTGACGAGGGTGAGAAAAAAAGGTATATTGCCTACAGCCGATGTTATGGGCTCTCCATATATCTATAACTTTAGCTCTAGAAAGGAAGCTAGTGAGTCTTCTCGGGAAAGTTTGTGCGAAAGGGGATTGAACCGATCTATCCAGAAGTGGATTAGCTACCGCGTTGAAGTCTCCTGCAACTATCAAGTGTGTTGAGGACAGTCTATCCAGTTGGGATGATAAAAGTTGTAAGAAGGCAGTTTTAGAGGCATTGGGAGCATAACAATTGATCAGTGTGACAGCTTTACCCTCAAGAATACCTTTGAGAATTAAAATTCTGCCTTCCGGGTCCATGAAAGAATCAATATGTGTGAATGAGATGAGTTATGGAACACTATTGCAACTCCTCTAGCTTTTTTGGTAAATGAGGCATAATATGCCTTATTATATGCCCGGTGTAAAAAAGTGGGTGGTTTAGAGTTAATAAAATGTGTCTCTTGTAGAAACAAGACTGAGGCTTTTCAGGCTCTGATAATGTTGGAATGCTTTTCTACGTTTGACTGGCTCATTTAAGCCCTGGACATTATGTGTTATCATATTGAACATTCTAGGCATGAGAGAACTGTAATGATGAAGAATACAGCATTTACACTTAGTGGCTTATTATCTTTTAGAATAGACAGGACTCCTGTGGAATGAAAAAAGAGACTCAAGTATCCTAAGATTGCAGGAACATAGCTACTTAAACCAAACATATAAAACAGACATAAAATCAACATTATCTCTGGGCAATCACTCCTAACTGTCCCACGACTAGTAGGCCCAGAATCTCTCAGTGGCTTAACCAGGACCACACTGAGAGGGGGGGTAATACCTGTATCACTAGTCCCAAATTGGGTAGAAAACAGTTAAAGTGGGGCAGCGGTGAAGGACCGTTTCCCTGCCATTTTAGGTATTAGAGCACCATGAGCGGGGAGCGTTGTTAAATGGTTGTTTACGATATTTCTCCAATTGGGCGAGAGTGACTTGTAGGCCTAGTGAGTTCAAAAGAGAAACTCCTTGCTCCAGTGTAGATATGACATGGATTTTGCCGTCACGGGAAAGTAGAAGTTTAGTGGGGAATCCCCACTTGTACTGTAACTGTTGCTCTCTGAGAAAGGCTGTTAGAGGAGCCAGGGACCTGCGTCTCTGCAATGTAAACTGCGACAGGTCGGTGAAGACTTTGATGTTGCTGTATGGATCCGGAAGTTGCTTATTCTGGCGCATGTAAGAAGAAAAGGCATCTTTAACGTGGTAAAACTGAAAGCATGCTATGGTATCTCTAGGAATCCTCTCAGGTAGAAAGGTGGGCTTAGGCAGTCTGTGAGCCCGTTCTATGGTGTACTCAATGCTGGAAAACTGAGGCACTGCTGACCTGACCATTTCTATCAGATAGCCTTTCAATTGTGCGCTGTTCATCGATTCATCGATACCCCTGAATTTGAGATTACAGCGGCGATTACGGTCCTCTAGGTCAGCAATCTTCAGCTGAGTAGCCTCATTAGCTGAGTCATGGCGTTCAAGCTCAGTAACAGTCTTATTGTGTTCCTCAATTAACATGGAGACACTGTCTTCAGTGAGTGAAACACGAGCTCCCAGATCATCATGAAACTGTTGCATGGAATTTGCTGTAGTCAGTATCTTGTTTGACATGGAGGTTTCCAGAGCAATCATCATATCCTTAAGAAAAGCACGGTCTACTGGCTGATTGGAGTCAGGGATCTCTGCAAATGCACGGCTGTGGCCTGTGACTGCTGAGAGCAGGGAGAGAGCTTCTGCCTGTGAGTCTGCCGGGCCTGACAGCCTGGGTTTAGATTTGGCTGGGCTAAGAAAGGTGGGGGAGGGTACCCCCTGTTCAGAGGACTCTGAGGCTGATGGACTGCGGGGCAGGGCCACATTGGATGCCTGCTTTGCGGGTATTTGTGAGGCCACTCCGCGGCTGGATGCGGAATTTTGTACGCTTGCCGCCTGTTTATTGCTATGGGATGCGTTCGTCATGCGTACTGGCAATGCGGACTTACGCGTCCCGGAGGAGCCGGCGCCATCTTGCTCTCCATGCGGCCCAGGCCTTCTCCGCTTAAACATGTCGGGGATGCTGTGAGGTGCTGGAGGCTTCCATCTCCTCCTCCGCTGGGGTTTGGGACTGAATTTCCCCGTCTGGCATGCTGTGTGATGTCGCTTTAGCTGGCTGGGATCAGGAGCTCTTCACACTGCTGCCATCCACGCTGAGCTCCGGCCACGCCCCCTCTGATAGTACTTTTTCTTCTAATTTTTTGTACTTTTTTAGTTAAAAAGTGCTCGAAAGTTATTTTAAATGGAGGATGAAAAATTATCTCCTAGGAGAAGACTCTGAAAAAGTGAATGGCATACGGTCCCAGGAGTCTAAAGGTCACCAGTCCTCAAAACCGGTCCAGTCACGGTCAAGATCAAAATCTGCAAGAGGGCAGTCTGCTGTATACTCTTCTTATGATGCAAGCTCATCTAAAAGAAGATCACCTACCAAGCATAGGGTGAAATCTCATAAAGAGAAGAGGCAATCACCCAGGAGACATTCTTCTAGAAGGCGATCTCCTAGCAGGAGGCGTTCCACTGATCCATACTATTCAAGTGCATACTATGGATTGCGCAGAAGTCATTCACCAAGGCGTAGACACAGATCAAGAGGGAGGTCTCAGCAAAGGAGATATTCACCATATTGTGATTATTATGAATATAAATCAAGGAGACGATCTCATACTCTCTATAGTAAAAGTAGATCTCCTGTTCAAGCTCCGAAAGAACCTGGAAGGCATCCACAGCCAGATAAATCACTATGCTGGTCATGTGCACAGCCAGCCCTGCCAGATAAAATGGTCTGTGAGGCATGCTTCATGGAGCTTGGCAAGGATAAAGAGGAAGAATGTCAACAGGATATGTCCTTTATTCAACCAGCTGTACAGGAAACATTTGAGAAAATGGCAGCAGCTCAGCCGGCTTCATCAACTTCTCAATTGCAGCCTGAGGAAGAAGCACCGGGTAGCTGGACTACCTCCTGTTGAATTTGACTTTGCCTTAATTCCAGCTTTTGTAGCACAAATTAGATCAGCAATAAGCTGGGAAGAGGAGAAAGACACGCCTCAAGAGCCGGATAAATATTATCCCTATCTTGATAAACATCCCACTAACTTCCCATTCATGAAGGTTATAAAGGACATTTTTCTAAAAGAATGGAGTAGAGTGGAACAGAAACCATCCTTATCTAATAGATTCGCAAAACTGTATCTTTTAAGTTAGGAAGACTCAAAGATTATGGACTCTGCTCCTTTAATTGATGCCTCTATGAGACTTGCAAGACCTGTCACCCTTCCCATGGATGATGCAGTTTCTTTTTCTAATCCATTGGACAGGAAGGTAGACACAGATATTAAAAAAGCTTTCCTGGCAGCTGGGGCAGCATGTAAGCCTGCGGTAGCACTAACTTCCCTTGCCAAAGCCATAAATGTTTGGGTCGATAACATTGAAGTAGCCCTAAACTCAGATACGGATAGGCAAGATATTATCAAAGTTCTGGATGAATTAAAGCTTGCAAGTGACTTCATAGGGGAGGCTGCAATTGATACAATTAGATCTTCAGCCCGTTCAATGTTACACAGTGTAATAGCAAAAAGAACAGTGAAGAGGCGGCACACAAATGGCTTGCTAATTAAAGCATGTATTGATGGTGGAGCAACACTACATGTTACGAACCCTCACGGTTCTTCATCAGGTGTAAAATGAAACCAATCCCAACACCCACATTTATAATAGCACAAAACCACACCCCTTTGCTAGGGGGCGTGGTGGTCGTTAACTAGACACTGGCCACACCTTACTATCACAGCTACAAGCTCATTGCATAAACTCATCAATTCTTTAAATTCATAAATAGATCAAATATAAATACATATGAATGATACAAAATTACCCCAACTACAAAATGTAATTTATGTCGTTATTTCTAAGAACACTATCACCATAAGGGCACTCCAAAAAAGGCTACCCATCTAATAGACATTATAACTGACCGTAATCCTAGGGCACTCCACTAGGGCTACCCGTGGACTCCGACCTAAAAAAGAAAGGTGAAGAATGTAACAATAGTCACTACCACTCACATCTGTTGCTAATTACACCGCTAACATTGCATAGCCCCGTTACAAAAGGCACTATAAAAAGCATCATTACAAAAGGCACTATAAAAAACATATTGCACTATAAAAAAACATTTCCACTGCACATGCTCGTTCATCCCTCTTGGATGTATAACATCCAAATAATTGATCCACCGTGTTTCTTTTTGAAGCAATAGCTTTTCTTTATCGCCCCCACATTGTTGTAAATCTGAGGAGTCAAGTACCATCCATCTTAGGATGAGGCTATCAGCTGTGTAGAATGTAATTTGTTAGATATGAATTTGACAAATTCTGAGGTGTATTTTCTTTTGGATGCATTAGAGTTCATTCTCAAATTTAATTATTTCAAGTTCCATGGTGGGTTCTATTTTCAGAAACAAGGGGCAAGTATGGGTTTACCAGTTGCCCCCTCGGTGGCAAATATATTTGTGGAGTCCCTTGAGAAAAAATTCTTTTTTGAGAATCTGGAGTATAAAGAACATATCTATCAGTATTTTAGATTTGTTGACGATGTACTAATTTTATGGGAGGGACCTATGGAAACACTTGAGGAGATGGTGAGGGAGGCCAATATAGGCCACAGCACCATCAGGTTCACTATGGAAACGTCAATGGAGATGGTTAATTTCCTGGACGTTACCATCTCTAAACAGGGCAACAAGTTGAGTACAAAATTGTTTAAAAAGCCCACTGATCGCAACAATTTATTAAGGAAAGACAGTTATCATCATCCTTACACTACAAGAGCTATTCCTAAGGGCCAATTTTTAAGGGTCAAAAGGATCTGTTCCACACCAGAGGACTATGCTCTGGCAGGGCAAGAGTTGGTGGACAAATTTGTCACCAAGGGTTACCCACGGGAGCATGTAGTTAGAATCCAGGATGAAGTGAGGACGTTAAAGAGAGAGGATTTATTGAGAGGCAATAATAAAACAGGGAGTGGAGATAGACGGATACCATTTGTTATGCAGTTTGGGAAAAACACCCCATTGGTCAAAAAAAGTGGTGAGGAAGTTCTGGCCTGTACTTAGTAGTGATCAGGTGATAGGAGGTCTCTTCCAAGAGCAACCTTTGTTTGCCCTCAAAAGAGGAAAAACGATTCAAAACACGGTTAGGAAGGTAGATAGGGCCACTATCCCAATTAGACAGAACAAACAGAGGAATGGTACTTTTGCCTGTTGCAGTTGCAATGTGTGCTCAGCAATAGTAGGAGGCAACTCCATTTTTCACCCACACACAGGAAAGAAAGTGCAAATTGGAAGGAGGTATACTTGTGCCAGTACCCACGTCGTTTATGGTTTAAAATGTCCGTGAGGTATGATGTATGTAGGCATGACCACACGGGCAGTGCGTGTGCGAATTCAAGAGCACAAGCGATTTATCAGCAGGTTTTTGGAAGGAAAAGAAAAATATGAGACCTCTGTGTCTAGACATTTTCGGGATGCTAGGCACAGAGCCTCAGAGCTAAGATGGATGGTACTTGACTCCTTAGATTTACAACAATGTGGGGGCGATAAAGAAAAGCTATTGCTTCAAAAAGAAGCACGGTGGATCAATTATTTGGATGTTATACATCCAAGAGGGATGAACGAGCATGTGCAGTGGAAATGTTTTTTATAGTGCCTTTTGTAACAGGGCTATGCAATGTTAGCGGTGTAATTAACAACAGATGTGAGTGGTAGTGACTATTGTTACATTCTTCACCTTTCTTTTTTAGGTCGGAGTCCACGGGTAGCCCTAGTGGAGTGCCCTAGGATTACGCTCAGTTATAATGTCTATTAGATGGGTAGCCTTTTTTGGAGTGCCCTTATGGTGATAGTGTTCTTAGAAATAACGACATAAATTACATTTTGTAGTTGGGGTAATTTTGTATCATTCATATGTATTTATATTTGATCTATTTATGAATTTAAAGAATTGATGAGTTTATGCAATGAGCTTGTAGCTGTGATAGTAAGGTGTGGCCAGTGTCTAGTTAATGACCACCACGTCCCCTAGCAAAGGGGTGTGGTTTTGTGCTATTATAAATGTGGGTGTTGGGATTGGTTTCATTTTACACCTGATGAAGAACCGTGAGGGTTCGTAACATGTAGTGTTGCTCCACCATCAATACATGCTTTAATTAGCAAGCCATTTGTGTGCCGCCTCTTCACTGTTCGTATGACCTGATCCTCAGGGGGGTGACCTGAGCGAGGCGCAGCACCGGCAACGTAAGGAATATTCTTCCTTAAGTGGTTCCAGGACTGCGACCCATCCTATTGTGTAATAGAAAAAAGAGCCTTATGGCTAAAACCAATCATCAAGGAATAATTGGTGTAAGATACCGTTTGACGGCAAGCATCTCTTCAAGTCAGAAATGGATAGTGCTATAGCAAAGGTGACAGGAGGAAAATCTGGTCTTTTGCCACAAGATAGAAAGTCGAAACCTTTTCGTCAACAAGGAAGTAAGAGACAATCTTCAAACAGGTTTCAGCAAGAATGTTCCTATAGACCAGGCAAGCAATTTAATAAAAATTGGAAGGGGACGCAGTCGGCCTTTCTTAAATCAGGAAGATCTAAGCCTATGCCAGGAACAAATCAGAACCCGAAACCCTTCTGAAGGTGCGACCGCTCAGGCGGTTCCAGTGGGAGCAAGATTGCGTTCCTTCTGGGCCGTCTGGGTGGAAGCTGTCGGAGAGGCTTGGGTTTTGAGGACAATACAGAAAGGTCACTGCTGGAAGTTCAAAAAGTTACCTCCGAGGTCAAGATTTGTAGAGACAAGATTGCCTCAGAACGAGCAAAAAAGTCAAGTCCTATTGGAATATGTAGATTCTGTAGCTTAAAACAATGTGATTATTCCAGTTCCACACCAAAAGCAGTTCCTAGAAGCTTATTCTCCCTTATTCTTGGTCCTAAAGACAACAGGAGGATGGCTACCTGTTCTGGACTTAAAGTTTTTAAACGGCCATATAAAGCAGTGTTCTCCCCAGGGCTATTTAAGTGGGCGGGCCGCCCGGCTGTTTTGAGATCCCGCCCGCCTACCTTGCTAAAGCTGATGATGTCACGCAGGCAGAGCATTCCATTGCCTGCTATAAATCAGTGCTCAGTTCTCGCTTTACATTGCAGGAGCGCTCATCTGCCTGTTTGACCTCCTGCTTGTACATTGATTGGCTGGGCCGGTTGTAAGGGGCGGGGCTGGTTAACTGTCTGTCACCCACCATAACGGAAAGCCTCTTCTATGCCCTGCTTTGCTGGCTGCCTGTGTCTGTTAGCTTGCAGGCAGCTCAGCTAGTCACCAGGTACAAAAATGAACGGAGTGCAGGGAAACTAGTCCTGTCACAGTTACTTGAGGCTGGGGAGAGCCTGAAGCTGCAGACACTCTATCCCCCCTCCCCCCCAAAAATCAGTTTAAACAACGAGACAGAATAATAAAAAGCAGCTCTAAGCAGAGTATGACACAGGAGACTGGAACACAGAAGTTGTAGATTGAGCGCGTTACACAAGATACTAGCGTATCAGTCCACAGGCTATCAGAGGGCATTCACCAACAGCTACAGTTCCTGAGGGGGAGGGGAGCCATTATATAGAGTTCAACAGGTTGACAGCCGAAGGAAAGAAAGAGTTCCTGTGTCTAGTGTTGTTGGTGGAGATGGCCCAGAATCTCCTCCCAGATGGAAGCTGAATGAAGAAGTGGGTGCCAGGATGTGAGGTGTCATTTTCAATCCTCTGTGCCCTGGAGCACAGTCTGGATTTGTAGAGGACATCAAGGGCTTTTACGATTATTCTCTCCGCTGACCTGATGACCCTCTGTAGCTGGGCCTTCCTGGTGGCGGACACAGGATAACCTTTCGACCCCACTGCTGTCAATGTAGATTGGAGGAGGGGTGGGGGCATGCTTCCTGAAGTCTATGATCATTTCAACGGTTTTGGCCCTATTGAGGATCAGCCTGTTCTCCTTGCACCAGAGGCAAATTCTGTCAACCTGCTGACGATAGGCTTGCTCGTCATTCTTGGTTACAAAGCCAACGAAGGTGGTGTCGACAGCGAATTTGATGACCTTGACAGGTCTGCTGTGGATCTGCAGTTGTTAGAGTAGAGTGAGAACAGGATTTGTGACAGGACACAGCCCTGTGGGGCCCCTGTGTTGGTAACCCTTGGTTCGGAGGAGATCTAGCCCACCTTGATGACTTCGGATCTGTTGGTCAGAAAGTCCGTGATCCAAAGTTTAAAGGTCGGATGGACCTCGAGTGCTGCAAGGTTGTTCTGAAGGATGCGGGGCATATGATATTAAAAGCCGAGCTGTAGTCCAGTAGGAGGATTCTAGCGTATGAGTCAGGTTTGTCCAGTTTATCACTGATGAGCTCCAGGCAGATGTTGATGGCATCATCAGTGGACCTGTTTGCGCTGTACACAAACTGGAACGGGTCCAGTCTGGGCAGCGTGGAGATTTTAAGATCAGATGGGACCACCTTTTCCAAGGTCTTCATGATGACAGAGGTAAGGGCCACTGGCCTGTAATTGAGGTCGGAGATGCCCTGCTTTTTGGGGACAGGGATGATGGTGGACCTCTTGAAGCATTCAGGAACGTTTCACTCCTGAAGTAAAGATGGAGGTGAGGACAGGAGCTGGCTGCTGCGAGCACGTTTTTAGGCATGCTGGAGACACACCATGAGGGCCAGGGGCTTTTCTGGGGTTCAATGCAGTCAGGTGACGTAGGACATTGGCTTTGCCCACCCTTGGAGGGAGTGGTCTTGGTCTTAGTGCAACATCATTGATTGAGGGGTGGGTGGAAGATATTGAGTTTCCTGCTGGTGTAGCCTGGTTTTGAAACCTACAGAAAAAGCACTGAGCTTGTCAGCTAGCTCGGTGCTGGGTGTTGCATGCTGAGGGGGAGCTTATAGTTGGTGGCCACCTTGAGCCATTTCTAAACAGCTTGTGAGTAATTTGAGCTTAGGTTGTGTTTTATCTTCTTCGACTACTGTTTTTTAGCCACTTTTAGTTTCCTGTTGAGGTTGTTTCTTGCCGCCCTGTGTTCCTCCTGGTTGCCCAACCTGTGCGCCATTCCTTTGCACTTCCTTAGATGCCATAGTTTGTTGGAGAACCACGGCTTGTTGTTCGGATAAACTTTGAAGGACTTGGTTGGGATGCAAGAGTCCTCACAGATTTCGATGTAGGAGGTGACGTTGTCTGCCCACCTGGCCAGGTTTGGCACTTCCAGGACCTTCCAGTCAGTGCAGTCAAAGCAGGCCTGTAGACAAAGCTTGGCTTCACTTGACCACACTTTGGTGGACTTTAGGACTGATTTCGCTGACTCAAGGTGTCTCCTGTAGGTGGGAATCATGTGGACGAGGTAATGGTCGGAAGAACCAAGTGCTGCAAGTGGGACAACCTTGTACGCATCTTTCAGGACCGTTTAGCAGTGGTCGAGGGAGTTAACGAGTACCTTTTGGGACAGGTGACATGTTGATGAAAGCGCTGCAGCTCTTGGCAGTGGTTGGCCCTGTTGAAATCACCAATGACAATGAACAGCGAGTCTGGAAGGGAAAGCGGAATGGAGTCACCGAGGTCATGCAGGGCTTGTTTGATTTCAGCATTGGATGGTATGTACACTCCAACGAGAACGTAGGAGAACTCCCAGGGTGAGCATGTCGGCCTACAGTTGACAAGTAGGAGTTCAATATCAGGTGAGCATTTCCTGGGAAGTATTGAGGTGGCAGGGCACTATAAAGAGCTTATATAAAAGCAAATGTCTCCTCCTTTATTTTTCCTGCGAGGGTTGTGTCACTGTCTGCCTGGGTAAGACTGAAGCCTAGCAGTTGGAGAGCATCATCCGGAGCATCATCATGTAGCCACGTTTCCATGAAGCAAAGAATTGGTGTATTGCTTCCGAACTTCCTCTTGTCCCTAAGGAGGCATAGTTTGTCTAACTTGTTTGGGAGGGAGCGGACATTCGCCAGGATTGAGGGAATAGATGACTGCAGGCCTTTCCTTCTCAGCCTCACTCGAGCAACTGCTTGGCTGCCTCTTCTACGCTGTCTCGACCAGGGGCTATGGGCAGAGCCAGCAGTTTTTTGGGGCGTGGCTCCAGACAGAGTTGAACAGGAGCCTATCCTCGGAGTGAGAAGCGCTGCATGTGTTTCCCAGGTGATGAGCTGTGACCTGCTGCAGGAGATACGTGGGGGCAATTGATGGCATGGGGCGAGCAGGTCTGTATGACCATCATGGGAGGGTAGATAGAGCCTGCTCCAGGGCACCTGGTCCTCAACGGACATTACTGAAAGTTTCAGGTCATGGGACCGTGTGCATGAGAAGCAATGGAGGAGATCAGTGTGGACAAGGGAAGTGTGGAGTTAAGTGAAGACAATGGCACCTCGTAGCTTTTGGTAGATTGTACCATGGAATACAATGCTATAATTATAGTCAGACCTTAGCATCCGCGTTTGGCAGTGGCAGACCTGATATCACAAGTGTGGGTAGCAGCAGTCCATACATCGCAGGAAGAGAGTATGCAGAACGCAGCAGCGAACCATGACGACACAATGTAAGCCGTGAGGTTACAAGCAGCAAACTAGAAACATCCCCAAGCAGGCTGAGAGGATGCATGCAGCAGTCCATGACCATCCCAGTGCAAGCAGCAGACAATGAGCATCCTGGTACAGGCTGACGGTGCAAACAGGCAGTTTATACCCCCGAGCCTCTTGGTGCAGGCCAAGGGGGTGTAAGCAGCAGACTGAGTCATTACAAACAGGCTGAGGGGGTGCATGCGGCAGTCTGGAGCATCACAAAACCAGACCAAGAGGGTGCAAGCAGGTGATTATAGCAGGAGCAGAAAACTATCATGTTTCGGTGCTGGAAAAGGATGAGTCATTTGTAGCCCAGTAAAAAGTTAAGCACTTACAGTGAAGCAGAGCTGCCTCCGTGCTGGAGCAGTGGTAGGCCGCAGGCTTCCAGGCTGATGGAGTGGGTTGCAGGCCGCAGTGCATCTGGATGGAGCCGGGTGATGGCTGGAGGAGTGGATGGTAGCACGTGGTGCTGCAGGTGTGGGTTGCAGCATAGCAGAATGGAGTCAGGTGGTGGCTGGAGGCGTGGATGGTAGCAAGTGGTGGTGCAGGTGTGGGCTGCAGCATAGCAGGATGGAGCCGGGTGGTGGCTGAAGGAGTGGATGGTAGCAAGTGGTGGTGCAGGTGTGGGCCGCAGCGTAGTAGGATGGAGCCGGGTGGTGGCTGGAGGAGTGGATGGTAGCACGTGGTGCTGTAGGTGTGAGCCGCAGCGTAGTAGGATGGAGCCGGGTGGTGGCTGAAGGAGTGGATGGTAGCAAGTGGTGGTGCAGGTGTGGGCTGAAGCGTAGCAGGATGGAGCCGGGTGGTGGCTGGAGGAGTGGATGGTAGCACGTGGTGCTGTAGGTGTGAGCCGCAGCGTGGTAGGATGGAGCCGGGTGGTGGCTGAAGGAGTGGATGGTAGCAAGTGGTGGTGCAGGTGTGGGCTACAGCGTAGCAGGATAGAGCCGGGTGGTGGCTGGAGGAGTGGATGGTAGCACGTGGTGCTGTAGGTGTGAGCCGCAGCGTAGCAGGATGGAGCTGTGTGGTGCAAGGCTAGGGCAGTGGATGCAGACTGCTAGTGATGCGGGGGAATTGAGCCAGGTGCGGGGGTTAGGCTGCAGGCTGAGGAATATCACCATCCCCAGGGAGCCACGCTGTTGTCTGGGCGTCCTGAGGATATCCCTCTGTTCTGTGGCTGGAGCAGGTCAGATGCGGAGGTGCGGAAGATTGCCATAGTGGGGTGCCTGAAACAAAAGACATCCATGGCAAATTAAAATTCAAACAAATATCACTCCATAAAGTATGAACAAATACCTTTATTACAGGACACATCCCATAAAACCAGATTAAAAACACAAGACACGGCAGGTGTGTACATATAGTGTGGAAAAATGCAAACACTATGAACTCAATATTCAAATGTCTACAGGGTTTGGCATTGCACTCATACAAAACACTGGTTTTGGTGTTCTCATTGAGTATTATTTATAAATCCTCTAAATTTATTGTTTCTCGCATATATTTTTATATTATTTACAAATATACACCCTGGGATCGGGCCGGCCGGACAATGAGGCTTGGATCTGCCATATCCTGTGCGCACGTCATCACGTGCGTCAGGATCTTGTATTGGTGTGGTCACGCCCACCGGAACTTGGCGGTCTCCGGGCTTTTTAGGGACATTTCAGTTTGCTATTCGCTATCTCCGATGAAGGACAGTGCCCAATACGTGTGAGCTCGGGTCTAGGTGTGCGCAGAGGTCGGGTCTAGGTGTGCCGTTTGTCCCCATCCCAGGTTAGGTCAGCTTTGGTTGACTTTATTATCAAAAAGGTACAGTGTTGTTTATTTGTTCCACACAGCAGCTGCGCTGCAGCGCTATTTGGTCTGTTGTGTGGATGTCTGTATTACTATACATTGCTACCTTGTACCCTACGGAAGGTCATCACTGGAATATTGAGTTCATATTGTTTGTATTTTTCCGCACTGCCTGTACACGGCTGCCGTGTTTTTAATCTGATTTTATGGGATGTGTCCCATAATAAAGGTATTTGTTCATACTTTATGGAGTGATATTTGTTTGAATTTTGGTTTGCCATGATGGCTTTTGTTTGAGGTAGTTCAGTTACTATGTCCATGGCAATTGCTCTATTGTATGGTTACCGCACTGCCGTAGTGGGATGGATGGAATGGGGGCCAGCTGATTGTCGGGTGCCACTCACCACGTGTTCCACTGGAATTTCTCTTCCCTTCGGCTGCAGTCGGTGTTGTACTGCAGCAGCTGGGGGGAAGCTTCGGTGGTCGGATAGCAGTTTGTGCTCCTGGACTCCTGGATAGCCTCTCTACAAGGCGTGTCCATGGCTGGGCTTCAATGGGCGAAGGCAGCTTTACCGTACGCTAGGCAGGGAGGCAGTGAGTAGCTAATACCATAAACTAAAATAAAACGTAATAACAAAAAAAAAAAAAAAAAAGACTAGAAAAATTTTAAAACTAAGGGAGAGAGGGACAGAGCTGAGGTTATGCAGCGGCAGCCTCCCTAGGTAGTGGGCGCACCATGGTCCTCCTGCAATGGATTGTGGGTAGAAAAAGTGAACTAGTAAGCAGCCATCAAGACTTGTGGTAAATGGTTTAAAATACAGCAGATCCTGGATGCCTAATATCAGGTCATCCAGTGTCAGTATTAATACTCTAAGTGTTTGGACAGAATATACAGGGCCCTGTTACCTGTATTCAGGATTTCCTCCAGGACTGCCCGGAAATTAGGATGAGGTCTCTCTTCCTGCAGCTTCCAGAGACATGTCCAGAATCCGATCACAGCTTCTCTTCCCAGCACTGATATATCTTCTAACAGATGGCTGGAGAAGGAGGATGTCTTCCATTCATCACTCATGGACTGGTATTTCTGGAACACACACATATTATTACTGAGCAACACCATACTCTCTACAGCCCTGACACTGCAGAATAGATGGTCAGCTCTCTAGCAGTTACATGTCTGGCAGCAGTGTGAGCTGGCTGAGCCGACCACAGGCCTGAGAGGACAACTGGCTGGAGAGACAATCTCCTGCATATGGCAGCAGCACATTTCCCACATTCATCCCTGTCAGCCACCAGAGGGCAGACACTACTGTTATCTGGAGGAGGGCCTGGTGGGAGGAGCCTTTATTCACATGAATACCCACTTTTTAGATGAATTATCTAACCCAAGTCGTTGGTGGTCTGCAAAGTCTCTTCAATAAAGATTTTCAGAAGACCCCAGTGGAGTTGCCTTAATACATCCAAACAGTTACCTAGCACGTGTGTTACTTCATTAGCTTCTGTGTAACAGACCGGCCAAGTGTCACGGTTTCTCCTGTAGCACTAAGGATTTGCAGCCTCTATCACGGCATCACGGGGCACAGGTCAATTGTCCCGGCCTCTTTACAGAGCAGGAGAGTTTGCTGTTAAAGTGGAACCCGAGGTGAACTTTTACACATTGCATAATTGTGTTCCTTTCCTATTGTTTATAGGGCATTCCTCAAGCCAAATACTTTTCTTGTTTTTGTTTTATTACTCTAATTCCCTATAAACTAAAAAAGCCACGCCCACAGGTTTTCAGGGAGCCTTGGCAGTAGCAAGGGCTCATGGGTGCTCAGTCTGGGCAGGAGGAGGGGGAGGTGTTACTAGCCATTGTTTTCAGAGGCAGAGGGGAGGAGGGAGGGGATTAGGCTGATAGCATAAGATACAGATAAACCTGCCTCTGTATAATGTTTACAAACAACATGGCTGCTGTCATTGTATCACAGGAATAAATAATCATATTCTATTAAAACTGTTTGCAGCTAGATTTGCTGTGTAAGCTATCTAAACTTTAGATAAGATATATAAACAAGTTACTTGTTATAGTTAGTTTTTCATCTCGGATCCGCTTTAACTGTTTCACTGCCCAGAGTCTTTGCAGAGGACACTACAATCCATGCATCACATCACACTCTGCAGCCTTGCCTCACGCTGAACTTCATCAGCAGCACAACAACATAAACTCCAGCCTCAGCCAGGAATTGTCATGCTCACCAGCAGGCATTCTGTCTGGCGAGGCTTTGCTTCATGCAGATGAACTCCCAAAGATGCAGACACCCAGGATTTGATGCAAGTGATGTTTTTATTTACAGTGAAGGTATGTACATGAAAACGTTCAGAGTAGATTCCAGACAGTTCAGGAACAAGCATGCAACATTATATTCATGAAGCAGCTTTGCAGGAGTATTTACCCAGACAGTGTTAATAAGATCAAGTCTACCAGCAGGTATGTAGATATTCATTCAGAATACAGCATACAGGACAAGAGCAAACACACGGGCTATAACTCCAAGAGGTCAGGCAGGACTGGAGCAAACAGACAGATTATCATTCCAAGGACTCAGGCAAGACAGGAACAAGAACTGAGGCTGCACAAGCAGGGAGGACAAACAATGCGACAGCAAAGGCTGCTGGGAAGTCTGGATCTTAAGTACTCCACTAACAAGGCCCTCACCTTGCAGGTGTTCAGACACTCCCATGTAATCTCACTGCAGCAGGACTGAGCCAAATGCAAAGCCAGCCCATAACTGCAGTGAGAAACAGAACTGGGAATCCTCGCACACACACATGCAATTCCATTGCAGCAATGTGCAGACAAAAACCAATGGACAGTCAGCCCATCACTGCAATGACAGGCAGAACTGAGAATCCTCACAGACTTGCATACAATTCCATTGCAGTAATGTGCAGACTGAAGCAAATGCAGAGTCAGCCCATCACTGCAATGACAGACAGAACTGGGGATCCTAACAGGAATGTCTTTGAAGTTGATAGAGTGAGATAGTGATCTCTACCCTGGCTATCTGGTTACAGAGCATCTGAATAGTGAGGTGGGTATCTTATCTTTCAATATGCTTGTGAAGTGCTAGAAATCCTGTATGGATCAATCATATTGGTTGCATTCCTCTGTGCTATTACTGTTATCAATAACCCATATTGTGATACAAGATCCTTAATTAGGGATAGTTGTGTGATTTTATGCATTAAAGCCCCATCTACACTATACGATTCGACTACAATTCTATTTACGATCCGATTAAATCCAACATGTCCGATCGGGATTCGATTCGATTCCATTTGCCCATGTTTTGCAATGGCAAATCGAATTGAATCCCGATCGGACATGTTGGTTTTAATCGGATCGTAAATAGAATCGTAATCGAATCGTATAAAGAATCGTATCGTGTAGATGGGGCTTTACAGTCCTGGGACTAGAGTTATGCACTTGTATAGGGGTTAGCACTGTGTTAGCATTTCTGATATGTGAAGTTTTTTGCCAGAAATAAAGAAATTCATATTTTGCACAGTTCAGTCTTTATTTTCTTATTTAATATATTCATAACTCTTTAAGTAGAGCTGTTTATTCTAATTTATATTCTTCATCACATATGTGTGCTGTGATTATTCTTTAAATAGCTTGCCTACCATCGATCCATGTGCCAATATCGGCATAGGATGGAGGGGGAAACTGTATAGGGGAGGGCGTGGTTTTGAAAATTAGGGCGTGGTTAAAGGTGTGGCAGAGGCATGTCTTAGTGTCCCTTTTTTCTGTCTCCAAAAGTTTGGAGGCATGGTGTAATTATCTGTGTAATTATCTATTATCTATCACAGAGTCTTACCTCTGTATTTAGGACATTTCGGGATTGTAGTTTGCTTAGTAAGGCTGCTGTGTCCACATTCTGTACAATGATGTCCAGATCCTCTCTATAATATTCCCATATTCTCCTCAGTGATGCACCGTCCCATGCAGAAAGCTGCTGGTATATTATCCCATCTAGGAAATACACAAAACATATATTTACAGGCTTGTGGGCTGAATATTGGATAAATATGATAATTTGGAGCATTGTATACAGCCATGGTCATACATTGTGCAATAGATACATAACTTCTTACAAATAGGACTCCAGACAGTATTAAAAACCCGAAAGATATTCTAAGCCCTTCCTTTACTATACAAAAGTAAGAATATTTTGTTCTAACAATTTGTGTTACAGTGGGTTTAAGTGTACCAGAGCTGAAAATAGTAAAAAGATTTATACATACCTGGGCTTCCTCCAGCCCCATACGCTCCGATCGCTCCCACGCCACCGTCCTCCGCTGCCCGCAGCTTCCGGAACCGGGTCCCGTCACTTCTGTCAGTCGGAGCCAGTCTACGCAGGAGAAGTGAGCCCTCTACATATCTCTCCAGCAGCTGCACTTCTCCTGCGTAGACTGGCACCGACTGACAGAAGTAACGGGACCCGGTTCCCAGAGCTGCGGGCAGTGGAGGACTATGGCGTGGGAGCGATAGGAGTGGGTGGGGCTGGAGGAAGCCCAATGTATGTATAAATCGTTTTACTATTTTCAGCTCTGAGTCCCTTTAAAGGAGATCTCTGGAATGTGTGAAATGAGAATATCCTCTTCGTTCTATAATTTATTGCCTTTAAAGTGAATCCGTGCACAACTGTTCATAGAGGGAGACTCAGGCCTGAGCTATACATTTTCCCCGCCCCTTCCTCCTTCTCTCATTGGCCAACTATCACTAGGCCACTGCCTACTAATCCTGTCACCAATATCACATGACTGGAGATAATGATAATATCACGCTGGTGCGTGACAGAGTAACAGGTACAGATAATAATATGCAGAATTATGTTTAGACCAGTCAGTACTTGTGCACAAGTATCAAGTCGAGGTACAAAATCATAAAGGCTAATCGGTAAACAGCATGTATCAGATGACTGTCAATTTGCAGGGATATCCCAATAACGTACTAAAAGTCAGGCCGAGTCAATAACAGAAGTCAGATGGCTTTCATACAGAAGGATGAGACTAGAGCAAGGTCAGGAGGCAGGCAATAATTTGATGCACAGATAATCAGACAATATACTTCAATAATATCAGGAGGATATTACAATTAAAGCTATCAATAATACTCCAAACAACAGACTAACTGGAGTACATATATATGGTGTGTACCACCATATATAATGTGGCTCAAGAAGCTAGCTATGGCCAAGAACCAGTGAACTGATTAGTATCAAGGCCAGTGAGCAACTGAAGCTCCTGGCCCTATATACTGTGCAGATGATTCCGGCGTGCAGCTTCCCGGGAGGTGTGGTCGATGACCTCACTGCTGACACCTATGCACCCACCTCCTGAGTCTGTAAAGTCCGCCTGAACTCGCGCGTGATCGTTGAGTCGCATTACGCAGGCGTGGGTGACAGAGCTCGGCTGCAGGGACACTGGGGATGCTAGATGGCGGAGAAACCACAGACCGCGTGCACGAACTAGTACCAGCTGACACGCCATGACGAACGCAGCGGGACTCAGCGCTGACAGGTGAGTTTGTTACATTACCACCACCCCGAGGAGTGGTCTCCGGACACTCTTTACCCGCTTTATCAGGATTACTTAAATGAAATTCCTGCACTAACTGATCAGCATGAACTTGGTGTGCAGGAAGCCAGCATCTCTCCTCAGGACCATACCCCCTCCAAGCCACCAAGTACTGTAGAGAATTGCGCACTTTACGTGAATCAAGAATTCGCTCAACTTCATATTCAATTTCTCCGTGTATCTCTACAGGAGGAGGACGATCTGTGGAGGTAAGTATATTTATTGCTGGTTTCAAGAGTGATACATGAAATGACTTGACCTCCTTGATGGATGGTGTCAACTTCACAAGGTACGCAACATCATTAATTTTCTCCTCAATGGAATACGGACCGATGTACCTTGGTCCCAGTTTGTGAGATGGTTGACGTAGGGGAATGTCCCGAGTGGAAACCCATACCAAATCTCCAGGAGAAAATTCAAATTCAGGCAATCGTTTAGCATCAGCATGTTTTTTGGTGATCTACCACATGTAAATTTAATTTGACTTGAGACCATACTCCTTTTACCTAAGCACTCCAATCCTCCAAGTCAGGGAAAAGAGAGGATGATGACGGAAAACAGGTAAAACGAGGATTCTGACCTGACAATAAAAAATGGTGACATCTTGGTGGATGCACTGGGTAGATTGTTGAAAGCGAATTCTGTAAACGGTAGGAACTCCAACCATGACTCCTGACATTTAGACACAAAACATCGCAAATATTGTTCCAAAGTTTGGTTGGTCCTTTCAGTTTGTCTGTTGGTCTCGGGGTGGAACCCCGAAGAAAATGACAATTTTACTCCCAACAGGGCACTGAAAGCACGCCAGAATTGGGAAACAAACTGCACTCCTCGGTCAGACACAATATTTTCAGGAATTCCATGTAATCGAAAGACATGAGTTATAAATAATTTTGCTAACTCCTTGGCAGATGGTAGGCCAGCAAGTGGTACGAAATGTGCCATTTTGCTAAAACGGTCAACAATTACCCATATAACCTTTTTTCCTCCAGACGAGAGCAGATCCCCAATATAATCCATAGCTAAATGGGTCCATGGTTTAGAGGGAATGGGAAGCGGCACTAGATAACCTCGGGGGCAGCCTTGCTCCTGGCACAAGTAGCGCAAGCTGCTACAAATGCCTTACAATCCTTAACTAAAGAGGGCCACCATGCATGACGGGACAATAGCTCAATAATTTTTGTCTCGCCAGGATGTCCTGCCAACTTTGATTCATGAAATAATTGCAGTGTCTGAAGACGGAGATGTAGAGGTACATAATTAACATTGGGGGTTTGTTAGATGGACTTTCTTGTTGAAAAGATTGTAAAGAGACACTCAGATCAGGGAATTCCTGAGTATTGAGTGCAGCTAACACATCTAGAGGGAAGAATGGTCTCTGGAGTCACTGGAGATGACACCTCTACTTCAAAGCTTCTAGATAAGGCGTCTGCCTTCACGTTTTTTGGGCCTGGCTCATACGTTATAATAAAGTTGAAACAAGAAAACAAAACATTGCCCAGCGGGCCTGCCTGGGATTAAGTCTCTTGGCTCCCTCAATGTACTGTAAATTTTTATGATCAGTATACACAGTGATCCGATGAAATGCACCCTCCAGCCAGTGTCTCCACTCCTCAAAAGCCATCTTTACTGCAAGTAATTCTCTGTTGCCAATATCATAATTCTTTTCGGCTGGTGAGGATTTTTTTAAAAAGAACGCACACGGATGTAGGCATTCAGGTTTCCCAGAAAACTGGGACAACACTGCTCCCACTCCAACCTCAGAGGCATCCACTTTGACAAAAAATGACAATGCAACATCAGGATGAGTGAGGATTGGAGCAGAACAGAATGCAGATTTAAGGTCGGAAAATGCTTTACAAGCTTGCGTAGATCAGTGCACTGGATCCGCGTCTTTTTTTGTTGAAGAGACACTGAAGCGAAAAAAAAATGATGATATTATGATTTGTATGTGTAGTACAGCTAAGAAATAAAACATTACGATCAGATACATCAGTGTAATTGTTTCCAGTACAGGAAGAGTTAAGAAACTCCAGTTGTTATCTCCAGGGCTGTGGAGTCGGTCCAAAAATCCACCGACTCCGACTCCTCAGTTTAGGATTCCACCGACTCCGACTCCACGACTCCGACTCCTCTAATTTGCATATTACAATTTTGTTGATTAAAAGTATGTAACATGAAATTCGTCTCTTAACTGCCAACGCTTAGGAATTTTACAAGACAACTGAAGTGAGAAGGATATGTAGACTACTATATTTATTCCCTTTAGACTAAAACTAGTCCTTGGTAAGAGTACTTGTAAAAGGTACAATCCGGAACAAAGAACATCTATCAGGCCCTAGGCACTGTAAGTGTGGGTACATGTAAGAATGATGTGCAGGTACTCTGCAGGGGAATGAGGAGATTGTAAACAGACAACACCTCTGTGTTCAATGTGCACAGCATTCTCAGTGGATTCCCTGCAGCTCTGTGGGGAGTGCATATGTAGATTATAGTACTACTGTGTAACAAAGTAAACCTGAGACAGATGAAATTAAAGTTTTATACATACCTGGGGCTTCCTCCAGCCGCCTTCAGGATAATCAGTCCCTCTATGTCCTCCTCCACCACCTGGATCTTCTGCTATGAGTCCAGGTACTTGAGCCAGTCAGGCGTAGTGCGCATGCACACACTCCGCCGCCAGGAGCATACTACACCTGTGCAGCACTATTGCGCAGGTGCAGAATGTTCCTGGCTGTGGGAGCGGCATGCGGCCGGACAGCGCTGACTGGCTGAATTACCAAGACTCATAGCAGAAGATTCGGGTGGTGGAGGACAGCGAGGGACTGATTAGCCTGAAGGGGGCTGGAGGAAGCCCCAGGTATGTATAAAACTTTACTTTTCATCCGTTTCAGTTACCCTTTAATTTGTAGTCACCAAACCAAATTTTAATAACATATCACATTATTTGATTTCATCAGCAAAGAGAGTGCATACATTTGCATAAATCAGCATCAATGCAGAATTATTTCCATCTCGTTGACCATCTCTATTAGTGACACAGCTACACATCAGGCTTTATTCTTACAGCATAGATGTTATTTAGTATATATAAGAGATTCCTGTGTACACATCATATATACAGTCACAATCAGATATGTATATCTGACCTTAAAAATACGGGGACTGCTTTATTGAAGCAGCACAAGTAACTAATTTTGACTGGTTTATTTCATTTTTGTGGACTAAGCACAGCTATTACTGTATATATACTGTATATATACATTATTTTTAATGACTATTATCTGAGAAATAGAACATTTTATCATATTTTCTATTATAATTACAGTTACAAATTCATTAGGAGTCGGAGTCGGTGCATTTTTTCCCGACTCCGACTCCAGGCACCCAAAATTGCCCGACTCCACGACTCCGACTCCACAACTCCGACTCCGACTCCACAGCCCTGGTTATCTCTATGCAAAAAAGCCATTAAGCTCTACGACTTTCAAAGTCGTGGAGAGGGCTGTCTTCTGACTTTTATTATCTCAACTGTAAGTGAACAGTTTTCTTTTTATCTGCTAGAGGAGAGGTCATTACTTCACAGACTGCTCTGAAAGAATCATTTTGAATACTGAGTGTTGTGTAATCTGCACAGATTATAGAATGATGCAATGTTAGAAAAAACACTATATACCTGAAAATAAAAGTATGAGAATATTTTCTTTGCTGCTAATCTTCTAGTAATTATTCATAGTACACAACCAATTCATTATATCATATATTTTTTTCTCGCTTCAGTGTCTCTTTAAATCGGTAATAGGAGCTACCAGTGTGGAGAACTCTTAATACATTTACGATAGTAATTGGTGAAACCCAAGAATCGTTGTATAGCTTTCAATCCCTTGGGTTGAGGCCAATCTAGTACTGCCGACAATTTCTTTTGATCCATAGATAGACCGGTGTCCGAAATTATATAACCAAGAAAAGGTACTTGAGTGACCTCAAATAGGCATTTTTCCAATTTAGTGAACAAGGAATTTTTCCTCAATATCTGCAAGACAAGTTTTACATGCTTACGATGCTCTAACAGATTACTAGATTAAATTAAACTGTCATCTAAATAGATTACTACAAATTTTCCCAAAACATCACGAAACAGATCATTAACAAAGTCCTGGAAGACGGCAGGGGCATTGCATAACCCAAAGGGCATCACTAAATATTCATAATGCCTGTCTTGTGTGTTAAAGGCCGTCTTCCATTCATCTCCTTGACGTATTCTGATCAAGTTGTATGCCCCCCTTAAAGGGACACTTAAGCCAGAAAAAAAAATGAGTTTTACTCACGTGGGGCTTCTACCAGCCCCCTGCAGCAGTCCTGTGTCCTCACAGCCACTCACTAATCCTCTGGTCCCCCGCTGCCAGCTAGTTTCACTTTTGTCGACAGGCCCGTCAGGACTGGCCACGCGTAGCTTTTTCCGCATTCCGACTGCAATTAGTGCTATTGCGGGCCGCAACGCGTACAAAAAAACGCATTGCCGCATTATGAACGCATAGATATGCGGCAACGCGTATTTTTGTACGCGTTGTGGCCCGCAATAGTGCTAATTGCAGTCGGGAATGCGGAAAAAGCTATGCGTGGCCAGTCCGTGATTTTGTTAAGACCTCTATAGTCAATACAGGGTCTCAAACCACAGAGACAGAGGGGGAACACAGAGGGAGGACACAGAGGGACAGAAGCAGACACAGAGGGACAGAAGCAGACAAAGAGGGACAGAGGGGGGACACAGAGGGATCGAAGCAGGCACAGAGGGACAGAAGCAGATACAGAGGGACAGAAGCAGACAAAGAGGGACAGAAGCAGACACAGAGGGACAGAAGCAGACACAGAGGAACAGAAGCAGACACAGAGGGACAAAAGCAGACACAGAGGGACAAAAGCAGACACAGAGGGACAAAAGCAGACACAGGGAGACAAAAGCAGAGACAGGGGGACAGAAGCAGTTACAGAGGGACAGAAGCAGATACAGAGGGACAGAAGCAAATACAAATACAGAGGGACAGAAGCAGACAAAGAGGGACAGAAGCAGACACAGAGGGACAGAAGCAGATACAGAGGGATAGAAGCTGATACAGAGGGACAGAAGCTGATACAGAGGGACAGAAGCAGATAGAGGGACAGAAGCAGATTAAGAGGGACAGAACAAGACACAGAGGGACAGAAGCAGGTGAAGAGGGACAGAAGCAGACACAGAGGGACAGAAGCATATACAGAGGGACAGAACAAGACACCGAGGAACTGAAGCAGACACAGAGGGACAGAAGCAGACACAGAGGGACAGAAGCATATACAGAGGAACTGAAGCAGACACAGAAGCAGACACAGAGGGACAGAAGCAGATACACAAGGACAGAAGCAGATACACAAGGACAGAAGCAGACACACAGGGACAGAAGCAGATACAGAGGGACAGAAACAGACACAGAGGGACAGAAGTGGACACAGAGGAACTAAAGCAGACACAGAGGGACAGAAGCAGACACAGACGGACAGAAGCAGACACAGAGGGACAGAAGCGGACACAGAGACACAGAAGCAGATACAGAGGGACATAACAAGACACAGAGGAACTGAAGCAGACACAGAAGGACAGAAGCAGACAGAGGGACAGAAGCAGATACACAAGGACAGAAGCAGACACACGGGGACAGAAGCAGATACAGAGGGACAGAAACAGACACAGAGGGACAGAAACAGACACAGAGGGACAGAAGCAGACACAGAGGGACAGAAGCAGACACAGAGGGACAGAAGCAGACACAGAGGGACAGAACAAGACACAGAGGAACAGAAGCAGACACAGAAGGACAGAAGCAGACACAGAGGGACAGAAGTGGACACGGAGGGACAGAGGGGGGACACAAAAGGACAGAAGCAGACACAGAGGGACAGAGGGGGGACACAAAAGGACAGAGGGGGACACAGAAGGACAAGGGGGGACACAGGACATGGGCGGACAGGGAAAGAGGGGGACACAGAAGGATATGGGGGGACAGGGTCAGAGTGGGACACAGAAGGACATGGGGGGAACAGGGGCAGAGGGGGAAACAGAAGGAGACACACAAGGACAGAGGGGGACAGATAGGGACAGGCAGGTACAGTTTGCGATCGGGTATGTGTGTTCATGTCACGATTGGGTATGCACGTTCACATCACAATGTGGGGGACACATTATATGTTGCATTCGGACCATAAGACTTTAACCCCCACACTTTTGGGGAAGAGAAGGTGTGTCTTATGGTCCAAAAACTGTGGTATATGGGGCCTTCCAGCTAAACTGATTCTTACAAAGCATAGAAAGACGTATATTACCACATCTGTGGAAGAAGAGAACCGCCTGTTAAAGGAAACCTGAGACAACCTAAAAGAAAAAAATTATACAGACCTGGGGCTTCCTCTTGCCCCCTTCAGGCTGATTGGTCCCTTGCTGTCCTCCCACGCTGCCGGGATCTTATGCTGGACGGCCTGATAAATCCGCCAGTCAGGACGTACTGCGCATGCAAGGCCTGGCCGCAGGAGCGTGCTCATTGCACTCCTGTCGCCGGGTTATACGCCTGCGCAGTCGCAGAACTATGACGGGCATGGTAGCACGACAGGGAGCGTACACGGCTGGACTGCGCCTGCCCTCTACATACCTCCCTCCTTAGGTCCTGCTGGTAGTAAGTGCACTGGAAAGCTACGTGAAATACCTGCATGCATGACTATAGCATACTTTCTGTGCATGACTATGACCATTTCCGATATAGTAAACTTCTGATATAGTAAACTACTTTGACCGGTCCCTTGGAGTTTACTATAAAGGGATTCTACTGTGTAAAACAAATCTTATACAAAGTTTTAAGTGACCTATAAAACTAGGTGTGATCCTTGTCACCTCTGCTTCACATATACACATAGGACAGGACACAATTTGTGGTGAACAACAAAAAGTTTGCAACACTCGTGAAACAGCAAGACACCTGTCACCGCTCCCGAGCTTCTGCTGGGGCAGGAGAATCCTCGTTATGGAAGATGTTTGGAGGTATAGAATAACACTGTCGGTGGTGTATCCTATTAGTCCTGATCAGCTGGATTTTTGCGTGGCGTCAGTGCATGGTTCACTGCAATTCTCCTTCTCACCTCCGCCTACGTCACTTGCAGGGCGGGCTGGCCAATTCTGTGATGGGGGTGGGGAAAGGAAGAGTATCAGGGGGATGATGAAGGCTAAAGAGCCAAAACAGTAAGTACCAAGGAGGCACTAAATTGGCCTACAAACTTGCCTTTTATTAAATCCCAGTATTTATTACTGGGATTTGATAAAACGCAAGTTTGAAAGCCAATTGAACGCCTCCTTCGTATTTACTATATTGATATTGTGTGTTGAGTGGTGACCCGCAGAGGGATTGCGCACCGGCTACTTAGACTTGACCAGGTCTAATTCTACAGGAACTCGCTGCAGATTGCTTGTTGTAAAGAGCCAAAACTCCAGTGTTGGGAATGCCAGTTATTATATGCTACTAAACAAGAAAATATCCTGTGAGTATAACTTTGGCATGGTTAATTTTTAGCAGTCTGCACTATGCTGTATACTCTTCCTCTCCCCACCCCCATCACAGAATTGGCCGGCCCGCCCTGCCAGTGACACATGCGGAAGTAAGGAGGAGCATGCACTGACACGCCGTGCAAGAAGCCAGCTGATTAGCAGTGTTTTTCCCAGAACTTTTTTCCAGCCGGGTGGCATGACAAAGTAGCTGGGTGGGGCGGGATGAGAGAATGCAGGGCCGGTGTTTCTCTGCACAACTCTGCTTAAAGCAGAGGAGGAGGTGAGCTGATGACAGCCGGGTGCTCACCAAAACTAGCCGAGTGGAGCACCCGCCTAATAGAGCCTGGGGAGAACACTGTGATCAGGACTGATAGGATACACCGCTGAGGAGCGAGCGGATGAAGGAGACCGTTATTCCACACCTCCAATCATCTTCCATGACGAGGACTCTCCTGTCCCAGCAGCAGCTCAGGGGCGGAGACACATGTCTTGCTGTTTCTCGAACACGGGGAACTTTTTGTTGATCATCACTGCTTGCTGTTAGAGCCGGAGCGCTGGGTCTGTAGTACCACAGCAGCCTCTTGTGTGTTCATATTGTGCGGAGCTATTTCTGCATTTAGGAGACAGTTTGTGTTCCTTTACCTGAAATCATGGATGCCGCCATCTTCTCAGCTGCTGGGAATTACTGTTCAGCTGAAGCCAGCCAGGAGACCTGAAGCAAAAGCACCATTACTGATACACGTGAAGCAGCCTTTATTTCCCATCCTACAATATTACAGGTGGAAACTGCATGCGTCTACAGTCCTGGCCAAAAGTTTTGAGACTGTCAAAAGTATTCGTTTTCACAAAGTTTGCTGCTAAACTGCTTTTAGATTTTGAAAATAATGTATCCGCGCCTTAATGATCAATCCATTAGAACTTCAAAAAAATAAAAAGTTTATTATAAAACTTCAATTTGTCAAATTGATTAAAAAGTGAGATGTCTCCCAAGCTATTACTGAGATCAGCTGACCTCACCACACTACATACATCCATACATACTGCCACATTCACAACTCAAAATGGTTACACCCTCCGCACAGAAAAGCCAGCCTCAGCCGCCCGTGATCGTGTAGGGAGATCCCACCCCAATTGTGTATAATGACAGATTGCAGGCTTGTCCCTTAACTGTGGCAGCGTGGGTAACAATCCAACTTAGACTCCATGCACTTCCCAAAAGTACATAAAAGTTGCTTCATAAATGCATAAAAGTTCCAACAATACTTTATCTCCAATCCAACGGATTTCCTCTTCATACACTTAATGTATTATTTGTACACGCTATATGCGGAGCAGGAATACTGCTATGAATTCAATAATTCACTGTCCATAAATAATACATTAAAGAGACTCCGTAACAAAAATTGCATCCTGTTTTTTATCATCCTACAAGTTCCAAAAGCTATTCTAATGTGTTCTGGCTTACTGCAGCACTTTCTACTATCACTGTCTCTGTAATAAATCAATGTATCTTTCCCCTGTCAGACTTGTCAGCCTGTGTCTGGAAGGCTGCCAAGTTCTTCAGTGTTGTGGTTCTGTGATGAATCTCCCCCCTCCAGGCCCCTCTCTGCACACTGCCTGTGTATTATTTAGATTAGAGCAGCTTCTCTCTTCTCTCATCTTTTACAAGCTGGATAAATCGTCCTCTGAGCTGGCTGGGCTTTCACATACTGAGGATTACAGACAAGGGCAAAGCTGTTTGCAAGAAGAAAAGAGCAGCCTGAAACTTCAGTGCATGAGAGATGCAGTGGGAAAGAAACACACAAATGATCTCTTGAGATTCAAAAGGAAGGCTGTATACAGCCTGCTTATGTATGGATGTATTTTCTATGTGTGGACATACTGTACATCAATCTACTTCCTGTTTTGGTGGCCATTTTGTTTGTTTATAAACAAACTTTTTAAAACTGTTTTTAACCACTTTTAATGCGGCGGGGAGCGGCGAAATTGTGACAGAGGGTAATAGGAGATGTCCCCTAACGCACTGGTATGTTTACTTTTGTGCGATTTTAACAATACAGATTCTCTTTAAGTGTATGAAGAGGAAATCCGTTGGATTGGAGATAAAGTATTGTTGGAACTTTTATGCATTTATGAAGCAACTTTTATGTACTTTTGGGAAGTGCACGGAGTCTAAGTTGGATTGTTACCCACGCTGCCACAGTTAAGGGACAAGCCTGCAATCTGTCATTATACACAATTGGGGTGGGATCTCCCTACACGATCACGGGCGGCTGAGGCTGGCTTTTCTGTGCGGAGGGTGTAACCATTTTGAGTTGTGAATGTGGCAGTATGTATGGATGTATGTAGTGTGGTGAGGTCAGCTGATCTCAGTAATAGCTTGGGAGACATCTCACTTTTTAATCAATTTGACAAATTGAAGTTTTATAATAAACTTTTTATTTTTTTGAAGTTCTAATGAATTGATCATTAAGGCGCGGATACATTATTTTCATTTTATATTTTAAATTCGATGAGGTTTGAGAAAACCCCATAGTTCTCTCCGCAGCCTATAGCATTACAGCCAGTAAAGCGCCACAGTCATCAAATCTATTGTTGCTTTTAGATCTTTGTTTCAGTGGTTTATGTGATGTACTGAAATATAATTATAAGCACTTCATAGGTTTCAAAGGCTTTTATTGACAATTACATGAGATTTATGCAAAGAATCAATAGATGCAGTGTTGGCCCTTTTTCAGGACCTCTGCAATTCGACTGGGCATGCTCTCAATCAACTTCTGGGCCAAACCCTGACTGATGGCAACCCATTCTTTCATAATCACTTCTTTGAGTTTCTCAGAATTGGTTGGTTTTTGTCCACCTGCCTCTTGAGGAATGACCACAAGTTCTCAATGGGATTAAGATCTGGGGAGTTTCCAGGTCATGGACCCAAAATTTCAACGTTTTGGTCCCCGAGGCACTTAGTTATCACTTTTGCCTTATGACACAGTGCTCCATCATGCTGGAAAATGCATTGTTCTTCGCCAAACTGTTGGAAGAAGTTGCTGTTGGGGATGTTTTGGTACCATTCTTTATTCATGGCTGTGTTTTTTGGCAAAACTGTGAGTGAGCCCACTCCCTTGGATGAGAAGCAACCCCACACATGAATGGTGGCAGGTGTGAGCGCATCTGCACCCACAGTGAGGTGAAGACTTTCGGAAGATGGCCTGCTGTCAAGAAGGGCAGAAAAGAAGCCACTTTTCTCCCAAAAAACATCAGGGACAGATTGATCTTCTGGAGAAAGTATGGTGAATGGACTGCTGAGGACTAAGGCAGTCATATTCTCCCATGAAGCCCCTTTCCGATTGTTTGGGGCATCTGGAAAAAGGCTTGTCAGGAGAAAAGGTGAGCGCTACCATCATTCCTGTGTCATGTCAACAGTGAAGCATCCTGAGACCATTCATGTGTGGGGTGGCTTCTCATCCAAGGGAGTAGACTCACTCACAATTTTGCCAAAAAACCCAGCCATGAATAAAGAATGGTACCAAAACACCCTCCAACAGCAACGTCTTCCAACAATCCAACAACAGTTTGGTGAAGAACAATGCATTCTCCAGCATGATGGAGCACCGTGTCATAAGGCAAAAGTGATAACTAAGTGGCTCGGGGACCAAAACATTGAAATTTTGGGTCCATGGCCTGCAAACTCCCCAGATCATAATCCTATTGAGAACGTGTGGTCATTCCTCAAGAGGCGGGTGGACAAACAAAAACCAACTAATTCTGAGAAACTCAAAGAAGTGATTATGAAAGAATGGGTTGCTATCAGTCAGGATTTGGCCCAGAAGTTGATTGAGAGCATGCCCATTCGAATTGCAGAGGTCCTAAAAAAGAAGGGTCAACACTGCAAATACTGACCCTTTGCATAAATCTCATGTAATTGTCAATAAAATCCTTTGAAACGTATGAAGTGCTTATAATTATATTTCAGTACATCACATAAAAAACTGAAACAAAGATCTAAAAGCAGTTTAGCTGCAAACTTTCTGAAAACTAATATTTTTGACAGTCTCAAAACTTTTGGCCAGGCCTGTATAGTGACTACATTACATGGTACTTACATATTAACCATTTCAGCCCGCGGGGATTTTTCGCCTTATGCATCAGAGCAATTTTCACCTCCCATTCATTCGCTAATAACTTTATCACTACTTATCACAATTTATTGATCTATATCTTGTTTTTTCCGCCACTAATTAGGCTTTCTGTGGGTGGTACATTTTGCTAAGAGCCACTTTACCGTAAATGCATTTTAACAAGATTAATAAGAAAAAAATGGAAAAAATTTATTATTTCTCAGTTTTCGGCCATTATAGCTTTAAAATAATCCACGCTACCATAATTAAAACCTATGTATTTTATTTGCCCGTATGTCTCGATTATTATACCATTTAAATTTTGTCCCTATCACAATGTATGGCGCCAATATTTTATTTGTAAATAAAGGTGCATCGTTTCCGTTTTGCGTCCATCACTATTTACAAGCTTATAATTTTAAAAATGTTTGTAGTATACCCCCTTCAAATGCATATTTTAAAAGTTCAGACCCTTAGGTAACTATTTATGTCTTTTTTTTTTTTTTCTAATTGTAATTTTTTTTTTCTACTATTAAAACTTTTATTTGGGTAATATTTTGGTGTGGGACATAAACTGTTAATTTTTAACCACTTGCCGACCGCACACTCATAACGTGCGTCGGCAAAGTGGCAGCTGCAGGACCAGCGACGCACATCTGCGTCGCCAGCTGCAGCCTAATTAATCAGGAAGCAGCCGCTCGTACGAGCGGCTGCTTCCTGTCAATTCACGGCGGGGGGCTCCGTGAATAGCCTGCGGGCCGCCGATGGCGGCTCGCAGGCTAAATGTAAACACAAGCGGAAATAATCCGCTTTGTTTACATTTGTACGGCGCTGCTGCGCAGCAGCGCCGTAAGGCAGATCGGCGATCCCCGGCCAATCAGCGGCCGGGGATCGCCTTCATGTGACAGGGGACGTCCTGTCACTGGCTGCACAGGACGGATAGCGTCCTGTGCAGCCCAGATCTCCCGGGGGTGGTAGGTAGGAGAGGGAGGGGGAGGATTTCGCCGCGGAGGGGGGCTTTGAGGTGCCCCCCCCCGCAAAATGCCAGCCAGGAGGAGCGATCAGACCCCCCCTGCACATCATCCCCCTAGTGGGGAAAAAAGGGGGGCGATCTGATCGCTCTGAGTGCCCTTTGATCTGTGCTGGGGGCTGCAGAGCCCACCCAGCACAGATCACCTAAAACAGCGCTGGTCCTTAAGGGGGGGTAAAGGGTGGGTCCTCAAGTGGTTAATGACGTTAGCTGTGTAAATAGTAATGTAAAAAATGTGTAGCTGTAGTTTTACTATTTGGCCACAAGATGGCCACCTTCGTTTTTTGTTTCCCTCCTTGTACTTCTCTCTAAGCGGAAGTACAAGGGGGATGCGGAAATCTCTCCGGGCAGAAGAGCCGGAGCCTCACAGGGGAGCGCTTCGGTTTTTCTGCGGGGGAAAGGGATCGGTGATCGGGAACCATGTTCCCTTTCACTGATCCCAGGGCTACCGGGCGGCACAGTGGGGATGCGGGGGCACGCCCGCGATCGCGGGCGGGAGCGCGCCCAAGCGCGGGAGCACTGCAGAGCTGCCGCCCGGACGTGAGCTTCACGTCCGGGCGGCGGAAATGGTTAAGCTGCCCAGGCAGTCACACACACGTGTATGCTACGATTCAATCCCTTCAGAGGCTCTGTCTACTCGCATTACTCACTGCCTGTACTCTTGTTCAATAGAGATGCTGCTGCAGAAGAAGTGGAAGAAATAAAAAGTTCATATGAATTTACAGCGTATTAACTAAATGAAGAATGAGCACGTTTACTTACATAATAAATTACAGCCCATAACTAAAGACTCAGGAAACGTCATTTCAATTTGAAAAAAAAAAAATGTTTAGTAAAATTAATAACCCTTAACCTCCCTCCCCTAAATTCCTAACTTTAACCTCACCCCTTCTTAACCCCTAACCTTCCACTCAACTCATAACCTTCCACCCAACACATAACCTTCCACTCAACTCCTAACCTTCCACTCAACTCCTAGCCTTCCACTCAACTCCTAGCCTTCCACTCAACTCCTAGCCTTCCACTCAACACATAACCTTCCACTCAACACATAACCTTCCACTCAACCCCTAACCTTCCACTCAACTCCTAATCTTCCACTCAACTCCTAGCCTACCACTCAACTCCTAGCCTTCCACTCAACACATAACCTTCCACTCAACCCCTAACCTTCCACTCAACCCCTAACCTTCCACTCAACTCCTAGCCTTCCACTCAACTCCTAGCCTTCCACTCAACTCCTAGCCTTCCACTCAACACATAACCTTCCACTCAACCACTAACCTTCCACTCAACCCCTAACCTTCCACTCATCTCCTAATCTTCCACTCAACTCCTAGCCTGCCACTCAACTCCTAGCCTTCCACTCAACACATAACCTTCCACTCAACACATAACCTTCCACTCAACCCCTAACCTTCCACTCAACTCCTAATCTTCCACTCAACTCCTAATCTTCCACTCAACTCCTAGCCTTCCACTCAACACATAACCTTCCACTCAACTCCCAACCTTCCACTCAACACATAACCTTCCACTCAACCACTAACATTTCACTCAACTCCTAACCTTCCACTCAACCCCTAACCTTACACTCAACACATAGCCTTGCACTCAACTCCTAACCTTCCACTAAACCACTAACCTTCCACTCAACCCCTAACCTTTCACTCAACCCCTAACCTTTCACTCAACTCCGAACCTTCCACTCAACACCTAACCTTCCACTCAACTCCTAACCTTCCACTCAACTCCTAGCCTTCCACTCAACACATAACCTTCCACTCAACGCCTAACCTTCCACTCAATTCCTAACCTTCCACTCAACACATAACCTTCCATTCAACACATAACCTTCCACTCAACACATAACCTTCCACTCAACACATAACCTTCCACTCAACACATAACCTTCCACTCAACACATAACCTTCCACTCAACACATAACCTTCTACTCAACTCCTAACCTTCCACTCAACGCCTAACCTTCCACTCAACTCAACTATGCCACTGGTGCAAGGAGAACAGCCTGGTGCTCAATACGGCCAAAACCGTTGAGCTAATAATCGACTTTAGGATGTCTGCTCTCCCCCCGCCTCCCATCTACATTGACGGCACCGAGGTGGACAGAGTGCCATGCGCTAGCCTTCTAGGCACTATCATCTCCAGCGATCTCAGTTGGAGGGCTAACATCACGGCAACCCAGCGGAAAGCCCAACAGAGACTCTTCTTCCTCCGCCAACTGCGGAAGTTCGGCATGGCGCAGGAGATTCTGACATGTTTCTACTCAGCCACCATTGAATCTATCCTCTGCTCCTCCATCCTGGTCTGGTATGCGGGAGCCACCGCCAGCGACAGGCATAAGCTACAGAGGATCATCAGGTCATCGGAGAAGATCATTGGGAGACCTCTGCCTCCCCTTGACCTCCTGTATAACACAAGACTGCATGCCAGGGCACTGAAGATCGCAAGTGACCCCTCACACCCAGGCCACTGTTTATTCACCCCACTTCCATTGGGCCGGAGGCTTCGGGCCATCCCCACCAAGACCACCAGACACAAGAACTCTTTCTTCCCTTCGGCCGTTAGTCTTCTGAACTACCTAAACATTCTTCCACCTTGTATCAGTGCCCTATCACCTGCAAAGTAGCGGGCTGTAAAATAACATGCTTCCTTGTCAAACAACCAGCCACCAGTCATCACATTTAAAGAGAACCCGAGGTGGGTTTGAAGAATATTATCTGCATACAGAGGCTGGCTCTGCCTATACAGCCCAGCCTCTGTTGCTATCCCAAACCCCCCTAAGGTCCCCCTGCACTCTGCAATCCCTCATAAATCACAGCCACGCTGCTGACAAACAGCTTGTCAGAGCTGGCTGTGTTTATCTCTATAGTGTCAGTCTGCTGCTCTCCCCGCCTCCTGCAGAACTCCAGTCCCTGCCTGCATCCCTTCCCTCCCTGCTGATTGGAGGGAAGGGACGGGGGCAGGGACTGGAGCTATGCAGGAGGCGGGGGAGCAGCTGAGACTGACACTACAGATGTAAACACAGCCTCACAACATGGCTGTGATTTATGAGGGATTGCAGAGTGCAGGGGGACCTTAGTGGGGTTTGGGATAGCAACAGAGGCTGGGCTGTATAGGTAGATCCAGCCTCTGTATGCAGATAACATTCTTTAAACACACCTCGGGTTCTCTTTAAACTGCTTAGCTTTTCCAGCACCTCTGGTAGACTTCAACAATGTTTTTTCTGTTTCTGAAAATGCATACTGACGCTGAATGTATTGTGCATCTGTGTACATTTGTGTATCTACATATTTGATTATGATGTATTACCGTCATGTAACCATATAAATAACAGTAGTTCCCTAAATAAACCACACCACTCATATAAATCAATATATAATCATCTTTTATTCACAAAATGGTATAAAAACACTTAAAAACAATAAGGATAACCATGCATGGAAACAAATCAATATATATATATATAATCAACAAATACATGTGTTTCCACTCCACATCCCAAAAATAATAGCAATTTTAATGAATGGTAGGTAAACGTATGAAACCCACTGCCAATACAATGATATGAATATATACCAGGAAGCCTCAGCAATGCAGTGTAACAATACCCATAAATAACAAAAACATGTGAGGTAGATTCCCACAGAGGGGAAAAGATAATGCAAATGAGCAATACAGTGCAGTAAGTGCAAATAAGCAGCATGCAATAGCTGAAAAAGAAGAAAAGTGCATAAAGATCAGAACCATGTGACCAAAGAGTAAGATGCAGCTGCTTACCGAAAGTATAAGTCAGCATGGGATGTGGGACATGGTATCCTAAGGGAGCCGTCGCGATTTGCCGCTCTAAAGAATCTAGCAGCTTCCACTGGGCTTAGATATGAGTGGTGCGGTTTATTTAGGGAACTACTGTTCTTTATATGGTTACATTATGCTTTATGAGTTCCTTTCTGCACACTCATTTTGGATGACCTAAAATACTTTAGGGTGTGGTTGATGGTATTACTGTCATGATCTTATTGTACTTCTGACGCTTTCTGTATTTATGACGCTTTTTCCTGTCTTTTTGTGTCTATGTACCTCTCGGGAGCTATGTATCTGTTCCAAACCCAATTCCGGGCATGGCCCAGGCATGCTTGGCGAAATAAAGCGATTCTGAACTCCTAACCTTTCACTAAACACATAACCTTCCACTCATCTCCTAACCTTCCACCCAACACATAACCTTCCACTCAACTCCTAACCTTCCACTCAACACATAACCTTCCACTCATCTCCTAGCCTTCCACTCAACTCCTAGCCTTCCACTCAACTCCTAGCCTTCCACTCAACTCCTAGCCTTCCACTCAACTCCTAACCTTCCACTCAACACATAACCTTCCACTCAACACATAACCTTCCACTCAACTCCTAACCTTCCACTCAACACATAACCTTCCACTCAACTCCTAACCTTTAACTCAACACATAACCTTCCACTCAACTCCTAACCTTCCACTCATCTCCTAACCTTCCACCCATCTCCTAACCTTCCACTCAACTCCTAACCTTCCACTCAACACATAACCTTCCACTCAACACATAACCTTCCACTCAACACATAACCTTCCACTCAACTCCTAACCTTCCACTCAACCCCTAACCTTCTACTCAACACATAACCTTCCACTCAACTCCTAACCTTCTACTCAACACATTACCTTCCACTCAACTCCTAACCTTCCACTCAACACATAACCTTCCACTCAACACATAACCATCCACTCAACACATAACCTTCCACTCAACACATAACCTTCCACTCAACTCCTAACCTTCCACTCAACACATAACCTTCCACTCAACTCCTAACCTTTCACTCAACACATAACCTTCCACTCAACACATAACCTTCCACTCAACTCCTAACCTTCCACTCAACACATAACCTTCCACTCAACTCCTAACCTTTAACTCAACACATAACCTTCCACTCAACTCCTAACCTTCCACTCATCTCCTAACCTTCCACCCATCTCCTAACCTTCCACTCAACTCCTAACCTTCCACTCAACACATAACCTTCCACTCAACACATAACCTTCCACTCAACTCCTAACCTTCCACTCAACCCCTAACCTTCTACTCAACACATAACCTTCCACTCAACTCCTAACCTTCTACTCAACACATAACCTTCCACTCAACTCCTAACCTTCCACTCAACACATAACCTTCCACTCAACACATAACCTTCCACTCAACACATAACCTTCCACTCAACACATAACCTTCCACTCAACTCCTAACCTTCCACTCAACACATAACCTTCCACTCAACTCCTAACCTTTCACTCAACACATAACCTTCCACATAACACATAACCTTCCACTCAACTCCTAACCTTCCACTCAACCCCTAACCTTCCACTCAACACATAACCTTCCACTCAACTCCTAACCTTCTACTCAACACATAACCTTCCACTCAACTCCTAACCTTCCACTCAACACATAACCTTCCACTCAACACATAACCTTCCACTCAACACATAACCTTCCACTCAACTCCTAACCTTCTACTCAACACATAACGTTCCACTCAACTCCTAACCTTCCACTCAACACATAACCTTCCACTCAACACATAACCTTCCACTCAACACATAACCTTCCACTCAACTCCTAACCTTCCACTCAACACCTAACCTTCCACTCAACACCTAACCTTCCACTCAACACATAACCTTCCACTCAACACCTAACCTTCCACTCAACACATAACCTTCCACTCAACACATAACCTTCCACTCAACACATAACCTTCCACTCAACTCCTAACCTTCCACTCAACACATAACCTTCCACTCAACTCCTAACCTTTCACTCATCTCCTAACCTTCCACCCATCTCCTAACCTTCCACTCAACTCCTAACCTTCCACTCAACACATAACCTTCCACTCAACACATAACCTTCCACTCAACACATAACCTTCCACTCAACTCCTAACCTTCCACTCAACGCCTAACCTTCCACTCAACTCAACTATGCCACTGGTGCAAGGAGAACAGCCTGGTGCTCAATACGGCCAAAACCGTTGAGCTAATAATCGACTTTAGGATGTCTGCTCTCCCCCCGCCTCCCATCTACATTGACGGCACCGAGGTGGCCAGAGTGCCATGCGCTAGCCTTCTAGGCACTATCATCTCCAGCGATCTCAGTTGGAGGGCTAACATCACGGCAACCCAGCGGAAAGCCCAACAGAGACTTTTCTTCCTCCGCCAACTGCGGAAGTTCGGCATGGCGCAGGAGATTCTGACATGTTTCTACTCAGCCACCATTGAATCGATCCTCTGCTCCTCCATCCTGGTCTGGTATGCGGGAGCCACCGCCAGCGACAGGCATAAGCTACAGAGGATCATCAGGTCATCGGAGAAGATCATTGGGAGACCTCTGCCTCCCCTTGACCTCCTGTATAACACAAGACTGCATGCCAGGGCACTGAAGATCGCAAGTGACCCCTCACACCCAGGCCACTGTTTATTCACCCCACTTCCATTGGGCCGGAGGCTTCGGGCCATCCCCACCAAGACCACCAGACACAAGAACTCTTTCTTCCCTTCGGCCGTTAGTCTTCTGAACTACCTAAACATTCTTCCACCTTGTATCAGTGCCCTATCACCTGCAAAGTAGCGGGCTGTAAAATAACATGCTTCCTTGTCAAACAACCAGCCACCAGTCATCACATTTAAACTGCTTAGCTTTTCCAGCACCTCTGGTAGACTTCAACAATGTTTTTTTCTGTTTCTGAAAATGCATGCTGACGCTGAATGTATTGTGCATCTGTGTACATTTGTGTATCTACATATTTGATTATGATGTATTACCGTCATGTAACCATATAAATAACAGTAGTTCCCTAAATAAACCACACCACTCATATAAATCAATATATAATCATCTTTTATTCACAAAATGGTATAAAAACACTTAAAAACAATAAGGATAACCATGCATGGAAACAAATCAATATATATATATATAATCAACAAATACATGTGTTTCCACTCCACATCCCAAAAATAATAGCAATTTTAATGAATGGTAGGTAAACGTATGAAACCCACTGCCAATACAATGATATGAATATATACCAGGAAGCCTCAGCAATGCAGTGTAACAATACCCATAAATAACAAAAACATGTGAGGTAGATTCCCACAGAGGGGAAAAGATAATGCAAATGAGCAATACAGTGCAGTAAGTGCAAATAAGCAGCATGCAATAGCTGAAAAAGAAGAAAAGTGCATAAAGATCAGAACCATGTGACCAAAGAGTAAGATGCAGCTGCTTACCGAAAGTATAAGTCAGCATGGGATGTGGGACATGGTATCCTAAGGGAGCCGTCGCGATTTGCCGCTCTAAAGAATCTAGCAGCTTCCACTGGGCTTAGATATGAGTGGTGCGGTTTATTTAGGGAACTACTGTTCTTTATATGGTTACATTATGCTTTATGAGTTCCTTTCTGCACACTCATTTTGGATGACCTAAAATACTTTAGGGTGTGGTTGATGGTATTACTGTCATGATCTTATTGTACTTCTGACGCTTTCTGTATTTATGACGCTTTTTCCTGTCTTTTTGTGTCTATGTACCTCTCGGGAGCTATGTATCTGTTCCAAACCCAATTCCGGGCATGGCCCAGGCATGCTTGGCGAAATAAAGCGATTCTGAACTCCTAACCTTTCACTAAACACATAACCTTCCACTCATCTCCTAACCTTCCACCCAACACATAACCTTCCACTCAACTCCTAACCTTCCACTCAACACATAACCTTCCACTCATCTCCTAGCCTTCCACTCAACTCCTAGCCTTCCACTCAACTCCTAGCCTTCCACTCAACTCCTAGCCTTCCACTCAACTCCTAGCCTTCCACTCAACACATAACCTTCCACTCAACACATAACCTTCCACTCAACTCCTAACCTTCCACTCAACACATAACCTTCCACTCAACTCCTAACCTTCCACTCAACACATAACCTTCCACTCATCTCCTAACCTTCCACTCAACTCCTAGCCTTCCACTCAACTCCTAGCCTTCCACTCAACTCCTAGCCTTCCACTCAACTCCTAACCTACCACTCAACACATAACCTTCCACTCAACACATAACCTTCCACTCAACTCCTAACCTTTAACTCAACACATAACCTTCCACTCAACTCCTAACCTTCCACTCATCTCCTAACCTTCCACCCATCTCCTAACCTTCCACTCAACTCCTAACCTTCCACTCAACACATAACCTTCCACTCAACACATAACCTTCCACTCAACACATAACCTTCCACTCAACTCCTAACCTTCCACTCAACCCCTAACCTTCTACTCAACACATAACCTTCCACTCAACTCCTAACCTTCTACTCAACACATTACCTTCCACTCAACTCCTAACCTTCCACTCAACACATAACCTTCCACTCAACACATAACCATCCACTCAACACATAACCTTCCACTCAACACATAACCTTCCACTCAACTCCTAACCTTCCACTCAACACATAACCTTCCACTCAACTCCTAACCTTTCACTCAACACATAACCTTCCACTCAACTCCTAACCTTTAACTCAACACATAACCTTCCACTCAACTCCTAACCTTCCACTCATCTCCTAACCTTCCACCCATCTCCTAACCTTCCACTCAACTCCTAACCTTCCACTCAACACATAACCTTCCACTCAACACATAACCTTCCACTCAACACATAACCTTCCACTCAACACATAACCTTCCACTCAACTCCTAACCTTTAACTCAACACATAACCTTCCACTCAACTCCTAACCTTCCACTCATCTCCTAACCTTCCACCCATCTCCTAACCTTCCACTCAACTCCTAACCTTCCACTCAACACATAACCTTCCACTCAACCCCTAACCTTCCACTCAACACATAACCTTCCACTCAACTCCTAACCTTCCACTCAACACATAACCTTCCACTCAACTCCTAACCTTTAACTCAACACATAACCTTCCACTCAACTCCTAACCTTCCACTCATCTCCTAACCTTCCACCCATCTCCTAACCTTCCACTCAACTCCTAACCTTCCACTCAACTCCTAACCTTCCACTCAACACATAACCTTTAACTCACATAACCATCCACTCAACACATAACCTTCCACTCAACACATAACCTTCCACTCAACTCCTAACCTTCCACTCAACACATAACCTTCCACTCAACTCCTAACCTTTCACTCAACACATAACCTTCCACTCAACTCCTAACCTTTAACTCAACACATAACCTTCCACTCAACTCCTAACCTTCCACTCATCTCCTAACCTTCCACCCATCTCCTAACCTTCCACTCAACTCCTAACCTTCCACTCAACACATAACCTTCCACTCAACACATAACCTTCCACTCAACACATAACCTTCCACTCAACACATAACCTTCCACTCAACTCCTAACCTTTAACTCAACACATAACCTTCCACTCAACTCCTAACCTTCCACTCATCTCCTAACCTTCCACCCATCTCCTAACCTTCCACTCAACTCCTAACCTTCCACTCAACACATAACCTTCCACTCAACCCCTAACCTTCCACTCAACACATAACCTTCCACTCAACTCCTAACCTTCCACTCAACACATAACCTTCCACTCAACTCCTAACCTTCCACTCAACCCCTAACCTTCTACTCAACACATAACCTTCCACTCAACTCCTAACCTTCTACTCAACACATAACCTTCCACTCAACTCCTAACCTTCCACTCAACACATAACCTTCCACTCAACACATAACCTTCCACTCAACACATAACCTTCCACTCAACACATAACCTTCCACTCAACTCCTAACCTTCCACTCAACACATAACCTTCCACTCAACTCCTAACCTTTCACTCATCTCCTAACCTTCCACCCATCTCCTAACCTTCCACTCAACACATAACCTTCCACTCAACACATAACCTTCCACTCAACACATAACCTTCCACTCAACTCCTAACCTTCCACTCAACGCCTAACCTTCCACTCAACTCAACTATGCCACTGGTGCAAGGAGAACAGCCTGGTGCTCAATACGGCCAAAACCGTTGAGCTAATAATCGACTTTAGGATGTCTGCTCTCCCCCCGCCTCCCATCTACATTGACGGCACCGAGGTGGCCAGAGTGCCATGCGCTAGCCTTCTAGGCACTATCATCTCCAGCGATCTCAGTTGGAGGGCTAACATCACGGCAACCCAGCGGAAAGCCCAACAGAGACTTTTCTTCCTCCGCCAACTGCGGAAGTTCGGCATGGCGCAGGAGATTCTGACATGTTTCTACTCAGCCACCATTGAATCGATCCTCTGCTCCTCCATCCTGGTCTGGTATGCGGGAGCCACCGCCAGCGACAGGCATAAGCTACAGAGGATCATCAGGTCATCGGAGAAGATCATTGGGAGACCTCTGCCTCCCCTTGACCTCCTGTATAACACAAGACTGCATGCCAGGGCACTGAAGATCGCAAGTGACCCCTCACACCCAGGCCACTGTTTATTCACCCCACTTCCATTGGGCCGGAGGCTTCGGGCCATCCCCACCAAGACCACCAGACACAAGAACTCTTTCTTCCCTTCGGCCGTTAGTCTTCTGAACTACCTAAACATTCTTCCACCTTGTATCAGTGCCCTATCACCTGCAAAGTAGCGGGCTGTAAAATAACATCAGTGTTCTCCCCAGGATTTTTTTCCAGCCGGGTGGCATGAAAAAGTAGCCGGGTGGGGTGCGAGGTGGGAATGCTGGACCAGTGCAACTCTACCTACAGCATAAGAAGAGGATGAGGAGGCGAGCTGATGACTGCCGGTTGCTCACCAAAACTAGTTAGATGATGCACCCGTCTAAAAGAGCATGGAGAGAACACAGAATATGGGTGTTATAGTTGCTATTCATACTGGGGTGATTATTACATTAAATATGGGGGGGGGGATAATTTCACGTTTCATACAGGGGTGTTGCATTTCATAGAGGGGGTGATTTTTGTTTATTATATAGTTGTGATTTGCTGCTGGGGTCAAGCGGTATTGCAGATAGTAAACAGGAGTCAGTATCATACTAAATTATCTGCAATACCCCTCTACCCCAGCAGCAAATAACATCCATATGAAATAACATGCATGTGAACGCTGCAAGAATCACCCCCACACACTGTCTTTTCAAGGCACTTGCACATACCCTCAACACTTGATCTATGTTCCATTTTTACTATTTTTGCAGCAGCAGCAACTTTTAACATACTTTGTCCAGCTAGCACAGCCAGGGCCGGATTTGTAATTTTTACTGCCCTAGGAAACTTTTCACAACTGATCTCTGGCAGATTAAATCACTGTGATTGAATCGGCCAGTTGCTAAAAATCAAGTAATGTATCACATCTTATGGGCAACCAAGCAGGCAGATGAGACAGACAGCATTCAGCAGCAGCCTCCATCCCTAGCAAGTCAGCTAATCCACATTGCAGCCATTGTTTGTTTTCACAGGTCCCCTATCTTGAAAGCTCGGTGTACTAAGCAGACTATGCATGATATCAGATAAGAAGTGAAGATTAGAAGATGTCTCACTCACACCAGAGGAAGGATGATTATCTACTCATGTGCAGTGCTCTGAACTTTTCCCGGCATCAGTGTGGCATGCTTCAGAGGAGCTCGTGTTGCAGAGAAGCAGCCAGGAAACAGAGGGGGCGGGGCATCAGAACTCCTTGCCGTGTACAGTATCTAGAGCTGAAGATTCATGCTGCCAGGGCACAGGAGAGACTCTGTGTGGATACGATCGCCAGGTGGAGGAGGGAGAGAGTGCAGCTTCAGGTTCTCTCCCAGCCGCCCTCAAGTAACTGTGACAGGACTAGTTTCCCTGCACTCTGTAGTTGTAACTGGCGGCTGCCTCTGCTAGCTGAGCTGCCTGCAAGCTACCAGACACAGGCAACCAGCAAAGCGGAGCATAGAAGAGGCTTTCAGTTATGGCGGTGACAGACAGTTACCCAGCCCTGCCCCTTACAACCCGCCCAGCCAATCACTGTACAAGCAGGAGGTCACACAGGCAGATGAGCGCTCCTGCACTACAATGAATGTATAGCGAGAGCTGAGCACTGATTATAGCAGGCAATGGACCACTCTGCCAGCGTGACATCAGCTGTAGCAAGGTAGGCGGGCGGGATCTCAAACCAGCCGGGCGGCCCGCCCACTTAAAGAGCCCTGGGGAGAACACTGAACATGCTTCCTTGTCAAACAACCAGCCACCAGTCATCACATTTAAACTACTTAGCTTTTCCAGCACCTCTGGTAGACTTCAACAATGTTTTTTTCTGTTTCTGAAAATGCATGCTGACGCTGAATGTATTGTGCATCTGTGTACATTTGTGTATCTACATATTTGATTATGATGTATTACCGTCATGTAACCATATAAATAACAGTAGTTCCCTAAATAAACCACACCACTCATATAAATCAATATATAATCATCTTTTATTCACAAAATGGTATAAAAACACTTAAAAACAATAAGGATAACCATGCATGGAAACAAATCAATATATATATATATAATCAACAAATACATGTGTTTCCACTCCACATCCCAAAAATAATAGCAATTTTAATGAATGGTAGGTAAACGTATGAAACCCACTGCCAATACAATGATATGAATATATACCAGGAAGCCTCAGCAATGCAGTGTAACAATACCCATAAATAACAAAAACATGTGAGGTAGATTCCCACAGAGGGGAAAAGATAATGCAAATGAGCAATACAGTGCAGTAAGTGCAAATAAGCAGCATGCAATAGCTGAAAAAGAAGAAAAGTGCATAAAGATCAGAACCATGTGACCAAAGAGTAAGATGCAGCTGCTTACCGAAAGTATAAGTCAGCATGGGATGTGGGACATGGTATCCTAAGGGAGCCGTCGCGATTTGCCGCTCTAAAGAATCTAGCAGCTTCCACTGGGCTTAGATATGAGTGGTGCGGTTTATTTAGGGAACTACTGTTCTTTATATGGTTACATTATGCTTTATGAGTTCCTTTCTGCACACTCATTTTGGATGACCTAAAATACTTTAGGGTGTGGTTGATGGTATTACTGTCATGATCTTATTGTACTTCTGACGCTTTCTGTATTTATGACGCTTTTTCCTGTCTTTTTGTGTCTATGTACCTCTCGGGAGCTATGTATCTGTTCCAAACCCAATTCCGGGCATGGCCCAGGCATGCTTGGCGAAATAAAGCGATTCTGAACTCCTAACCTTTCACTAAACACATAACCTTCCACTCATCTCCTAACCTTCCACCCAACACATAACCTTCCACTCAACTCCTAACCTTCCACTCAACACATAACCTTCCACTCATCTCCTAGCCTTCCACTCAACTCCTAGCCTTCCACTCAACTCCTAGCCTTCCACTCAACTCCTAGCCTTCCACTCAACTCCTAACCTTCCACTCAACACATAACCTTCCACTCAACACATAACCTTCCACTCAACACATAACCTTCCACTCAACTCCTAACCTTCCACTCAACCCCTAACCTTCTACTCAACACATAACCTTCCACTCAACTCCTAACCTTCTACTCAACACATTACCTTCCACTCAACTCCTAACCTTCCACTCAACACATAACCTTCCACTCAACACATAACCATCCACTCAACACATAACCTTCCACTCAACACATAACCTTCCACTCAACTCCTAACCTTCCACTCAACACATAACCTTCCACTCAACTCCTAACCTTTCACTCAACACATAACCTTCCACATAACACATAACCTTCCACTCAACTCCTAACCTTCCACTCAACACATAACCTTCCACTCAACTCCTAACCTTTAACTCAACACATAACCTTCCACTCAACTCCTAACCTTCCACTCATCTCCTAACCTTCCACCCATCTCCTAACCTTCCACTCAACTCCTAACCTTCCACTCAACACATAACCTTCCACTCAACACATAACCTTCCACTCAACTCCTAACCTTCCACTCAACCCCTAACCTTCTACTCAACACATAACCTTCCACTCAACTCCTAACCTTCTACTCAACACATAACCTTCCACTCAACTCCTAACCTTCCACTCAACACATAACCTTCCACTCAACACATAACCTTCCACTCAACACATAACCTTCCACTCAACACATAACCTTCCACTCAACTCCTAACCTTCCACTTAACACATAACCTTCCACTCAACTCCTAACCTTTCACTCAACACATAACCTTCCACATAACACATAACCTTCCACTCAACTCCTAACCTTCCACTCAACCCCTAACCTTCCACTCAACACATAACCTTCCACTCAACTCCTAACCTTCTACTCAACACATAACCTTCCACTCAACTCCTAACCTTCCACTCAACACATAACCTTCCACTCAACACATAACCTTCCACTCAACACATAACCTTCCACTCAACTCCTAACCTTCTACTCAACACATAACGTTCCACTCAACTCCTAACCTTCCACTCAACACATAACCTTCCACTCAACACATAACCTTCCACTCAACACATAACCTTCCACTCAACTCCTAACCTTCCACTCAACACCTAACCTTCCACTCAACACCTAACCTTCCACTCAACACATAACCTTCCACTCAACACCTAACCTTCCACTCAACACATAACCTTCCACTCAACACATAACCTTCCACTCAACTCCTAACCTTCCACTCAACGCCTAACCTTCCACTCAACTCCTAACCTTTCACTCATCTCCTAACCTTCCACCCATCTCCTAACCTTCCACTCAACTCCTAACCTTCCACTCAACACATAACCTTCCACTCAACACATAACCTTCCACTCAACACATAACCTTCCACTCAACTCCTAACCTTCCACTCAACGCCTAACCTTCCACTCAACTCAACTATGCCACTGGTGCAAGGAGAACAGCCTGGTGCTCAATACGGCCAAAACCGTTGAGCTAATAATCGACTTTAGGATGTCTGCTCTCCCCCCGCCTCCCATCTACATTGACGGCACCGAGGTGGCCAGAGTGCCATGCGCTAGCCTTCTAGGCACTATCATCTCCAGCGATCTCAGTTGGAGGGCTAACATCACGGCAACCCAGCGGAAAGCCCAACAGAGACTTTTCTTCCTCCGCCAACTGCGGAAGTTCGGCATGGCGCAGGAGATTCTGACATGTTTCTACTCAGCCACCATTGAATCGATCCTCTGCTCCTCCATCCTGGTCTGGTATGCGGGAGCCACCGCCAGCGACAGGCATAAGCTACAGAGGATCATCAGGTCATCGGAGAAGATCATTGGGAGACCTCTGCCTCCCCTTGACCTCCTGTATAACACAAGACTGCATGCCAGGGCACTGAAGATCGCAAGTGACCCCTCACACCCAGGCCACTGTTTATTCACCCCACTTCCATTGGGCCGGAGGCTTCGGGCCATCCCCACCAAGACCACCAGACACAAGAACTCTTTCTTCCCTTCGGCCGTTAGTCTTCTGAACTACCTAAACATTCTTCCACCTTGTATCAGTGCCCTATCACCTGCAAAGTAGCGGGCTGTAAAATAACATGCTTCCTTGTCAAACAACCAGCCACCAGTCATCACATTTAAACTGCTTAGCTTTTCCAGCACCTCTGGTAGACTTCAACAATGTTTTTTTCTGTTTCTGAAAATGCATGCTGACGCTGAATGTATTGTGCATCTGTGTACATTTGTGTATCTACATATTTGATTATGATGTATTACCGTCATGTAACCATATAAATAACAGTAGTTCCCTAAATAAACCACACCACTCATATAAATCAATATATAATCATCTTTTATTCACAAAATGGTATAAAAACACTTAAAAACAATAAGGATAACCATGCATGGAAACAAATCAATATATATATATATAATCAACAAATACATGTGTTTCCACTCCACATCCCAAAAATAATAGCAATTTTAATGAATGGTAGGTAAACGTATGAAACCCACTGCCAATACAATGATATGAATATATACCAGGAAGCCTCAGCAATGCAGTGTAACAATACCCATAAATAACAAAAACATGTGAGGTAGATTCCCACAGAGGGGAAAAGATAATGCAAATGAGCAATACAGTGCAGTAAGTGCAAATAAGCAGCATGCAATAGCTGAAAAAGAAGAAAAGTGCATAAAGATCAGAACCATGTGACCAAAGAGTAAGATGCAGCTGCTTACCGAAAGTATAAGTCAGCATGGGATGTGGGACATGGTATCCTAAGGGAGCCGTCGCGATTTGCCGCTCTAAAGAATCTAGCAGCTTCCACTGGGCTTAGATATGAGTGGTGCGGTTTATTTAGGGAACTACTGTTCTTTATATGGTTACATTATGCTTTATGAGTTCCTTTCTGCACACTCATTTTGGATGACCTAAAATACTTTAGGGTGTGGTTGATGGTATTACTGTCATGATCTTATTGTACTTCTGACGCTTTCTGTATTTATGACGCTTTTTCCTGTCTTTTTGTGTCTATGTACCTCTCGGGAGCTATGTATCTGTTCCAAACCCAATTCCGGGCATGGCCCAGGCATGCTTGGCGAAATAAAGCGATTCTGAACTCCTAACCTTTCACTAAACACATAACCTTCCACTCATCTCCTAACCTTCCACCCAACACATAACCTTCCACTCAACTCCTAACCTTCCACTCAACACATAACCTTCCACTCATCTCCTAGCCTTCCACTCAACTCCTAGCCTTCCACTCAACTCCTAGCCTTCCACTCAACTGCTAACCTACCACTCAACACATAACCTTCCACTCAACACATAACCTTCCACTCAACTCCTAACCTTCCACTCAACACATAACCTTCCACTCATCTCCTAGCCTTCCACTCAACTCCTAGCCTTCCACTCAACTCCTAGCCTTCCACTCAACTCCTAGCCTTCCACTCAACTCCTAACCTTCCACTCAACACATAACCTTCCACTCAACACATAACCTTCCACTCAACACATAACCTTCCACTCAACTCCTAACCTTCCACTCAACCCCTAACCTTCTACTCAACACATAACCTTCCACTCAACTCCTAACCTTCTACTCAACACATTACCTTCCACTCAACTCCTAACCTTCCACTCAACACATAACCTTCCACTCAACACATAACCATCCACTCAACACATAACCTTCCACTCAACACATAACCTTCCACTCAACTCCTAACCTTCCACTCAACACATAACCTTCCACTCAACTCCTAACCTTTCACTCAACACATAACCTTCCACATAACACATAACCTTCCACTCAACTCCTAACCTTCCACTCAACACATAACCTTCCACTCAACTCCTAACCTTTAACTCAACACATAACCTTCCACTCAACTCCTAACCTTCCACTCATCTCCTAACCTTCCACCCATCTCCTAACCTTCCACTCAACTCCTAACCTTCCACTCAACACATAACCTTCCACTCAACACATAACCTTCCACTCAACTCCTAACCTTCCACTCAACCCCTAACCTTCTACTCAACACATAACCTTCCACTCAACTCCTAACCTTCTACTCAACACATAACCTTCCACTCAACTCCTAACCTTCCACTCAACACATAACCTTCCACTCAACACATAACCTTCCACTCAACACATAACCTTCCACTCAACACATAACCTTCCACTCAACTCCTAACCTTCCACTTAACACATAACCTTCCACTCAACTCCTAACCTTTCACTCAACACATAACCTTCCACATAACACATAACCTTCCACTCAACTCCTAACCTTCCACTCAACCCCTAACCTTCCACTCAACACATAACCTTCCACTCAACTCCTAACCTTCTACTCAACACATAACCTTCCACTCAACTCCTAACCTTCCACTCAACACATAACCTTCCACTCAACACATAACCTTCCACTCAACACATAACCTTCCACTCAACTCCTAACCTTCTACTCAACACATAACGTTCCACTCAACTCCTAACCTTCCACTCAACACATAACCTTCCACTCAACACATAACCTTCCACTCAACACATAACCTTCCACTCAACTCCTAACCTTCCACTCAACACCTAACCTTCCACTCAACACCTAACCTTCCACTCAACACATAACCTTCCACTCAACACCTAACCTTCCACTCAACACATAACCTTCCACTCAACACATAACCTTCCACTCAACACATAACTTTCCACTCAACTCCTAACCTTCCACTCAACACATAACCTTCCACTCAACTCCTAACCTTTCACTCATCTCCTAACCTTCCACCCATCTCCTAACCTTCCACTCAACTCCTAACCTTCCACTCAACACATAACCTTCCACTCAACACATAACCTTCCACTCAACACATAACCTTCCACTCAACTCCTAACCTTCCACTCAACGCCTAACCTTCCACTCAACTCAACTATGCCACTGGTGCAAGGAGAACAGCCTGGTGCTCAATACGGCCAAAACCGTTGAGCTAATAATCGACTTTAGGATGTCTGCTCTCCCCCCGCCTCCCATCTACATTGACGGCACCGAGGTGGCCAGAGTGCCATGCGCTAGCCTTCTAGGCACTATCATCTCCAGCGATCTCAGTTGGAGGGCTAACATCACGGCAACCCAGCGGAAAGCCCAACAGAGACTTTTCTTCCTCCGCCAACTGCGGAAGTTCGGCATGGCGCAGGAGATTCTGACATGTTTCTACTCAGCCACCATTGAATCGATCCTCTGCTCCTCCATCCTGGTCTGGTATGCGGGAGCCACCGCCAGCGACAGGCATAAGCTACAGAGGATCATCAGGTCATCGGAGAAGATCATTGGGAGACCTCTGCCTCCCCTTGACCTCCTGTATAACACAAGACTGCATGCCAGGGCACTGAAGATCGCAAGTGACCCCTCACACCCAGGCCACTGTTTATTCACCCCACTTCCATTGGGCCGGAGGCTTCGGGCCATCCCCACCAAGACCACCAGACACAAGAACTCTTTCTTCCCTTCGGCCGTTAGTCTTCTGAACTACCTAAACATTCTTCCACCTTGTATCAGTGCCCTATCACCTGCAAAGTAGCGGGCTGTAAAATAACATGCTTCCTTGTCAAACAACCAGCCACCAGTCATCACATTTAAACTGCTTAGCTTTTCCAGCACCTCTGGTAGACTTCAACAATGTTTTTTTCTGTTTCTGAAAATGCATGCTGACGCTAAATGTATTGTGCATCTGTGTACATTTGTGTATCTACATATTTGATTATGATGTATTACCGTCATGTAACCATATAAATAACAGTAGTTCCCTAAATAAACCACACCACTCATATAAATCAATATATAATCATCTTTTATTCACAAAATGGTATAAAAACACTTAAAAACAATAAGGATAACCATGCATGGAAACAAATCAATATATATATATATATAATCAACAAATACATGTGTTTCCACTCCACATCCCAAAAATAATAGCAATTTTAATGAATGGTAGGTAAACGTATGAAACCCACTGCCAATACAATGATATGAATATATACCAGGAAGCCTCAGCAATGCAGTGTAACAATACCCATAAATAACAAAAACATGTGAGGTAGATTCCCACAGAGGGGAAAAGATAATGCAAATGAGCAATACAGTGCAGTAAGTGCAAATAAGCAGCATGCAATAGCTGAAAAAGAAGAAAAGTGCATAAAGATCAGAACCATGTGATCAAAGAGTAAGATGCAGCTGCTTACCGAAAGTATAAGTCAGCATGGGATGTGGGACATGGTATCCTAAGGGAGCCGTCGCGATTTGCCGCTCTAAAGAATCTAGCAGCTTCCACTGGGCTTAGATATGAGTGGTCCGGTTTATTTAGGGAACTACTGTTCTTTATATGGTTACATTATGCTTTATGAGTTCCTTTCTGCACACTCATTTTGGATGACCTAAAATACTTTAGGGTGTGGTTGATGGTATTACTGTCATGATCTTATTGTACTTCTGACGCTTTCTGTATTTATGACGCTTTTTCCTGTCTTTTTGTGTCTATGTACCTCTCGGGAGCTATGTATCTGTTCCAAACCCAATTCCGGGCATGGCCCAGGCATGCTTGGCGAAATAAAGCGATTCTGAACTCCTAACCTTTCACTAAACACATAACCTTCCACTCATCTCCTAACCTTCCACCCAACACATAACCTTCCACTCAACTCCTAACCTTCCACTCAACACATAACCTTCCACTCATCTCCTAGCCTTCCACTCAACTCCTAGCCTTCCACTCAACTCCTAGCCTTCCACTCAACACATAACCTTCCACTCAACACATAACCTTCCACTCAACTCCTAACCTTCCACTCAACACATAACCTTCCACTCAACTCCTAACCTTCCACTCAACACATAACCTTCCACTCATCTCCTAACCTTCCACTCAACTCCTAGCCTTCCACTCAACTCCTAGCCTTCCACTCAACTCCTAGCCTTCCACTCAACTCCTAGCCTTCCACTCAACTCCTAACCTACCACTCAACACATAACCTTCCACTCAACACATAACCTTCCACTCAACTCCTAACCTTTAACTCAACACATAACCTTCCACTCAACTCCTAACCTTCCACTCATCTCCTAACCTTCCACCCATCTCCTAACCTTCCACTCAACTCCTAACTTTCCACTCAACACATAACCTTCCACTCAACACATAACCTTCCACTCAACACATAACCTTCCACTCAACTCCTAACCTTCCACTCAACCCCTAACCTTCTACTCAACACATAACCTTCCACTCAACTCCTAACCTTCTACTCAACACATTACCTTCCACTCAACTCCTAACCTTCCACTCAACACATAACCTTCCACTCAACACATAACCATCCACTCAACACATAACCTTCCACTCAACACATAACCTTCCACTCAACTCCTAACCTTCCACTCAACACATAACCTTCCACTCAACTCCTAACCTTTCACTCAACACATAACCTTCCACTCAACACATAACCTTCCACTCAACTCCTAACCTTCCACTCAACACATAACCTTCCACTCAACTCCTAACCTTTAACTCAACACATAACCTTCCACTCAACTCCTAACCTTCCACTCATCTCCTAACCTTCCACCCATCTCCTAACCTTCCACTCAACTCCTAACCTTCCACTCAACACATAACCTTCCACTCAACACATAACCTTCCACTCAACTCCTAACCTTCCACTCAACCCCTAACCTTCTACTCAACACATAACCTTCCACTCAACTCCTAACCTTCTACTCAACACATAACCTTCCACTCAACTCCTAACCTTCCACTCAACACATAACCTTCCACTCAACACATAACCTTCCACTCAACACATAACCTTCCACTCAACACATAACCTTCCACTCAACACATAACCTTCCACTCAACTCCTAACCTTCCACTCAACACATAACCTTCCACTCAACTCCTAACCTTTCACTCAACACATAACCTTCCACATAACACATAACCTTCCACTCAACTCCTAACCTTCCACTCAACCCCTAACTTTCCACTCAACACATAACCTTCCACTCAACACATAACCTTCTACTCAACACATAACCTTCCACTCAACTCCTAACCTTCCACTCAACACATAACCTTCCACTCAACACATAACCTTCCACTCAACACATAACCTTCCACTCAACTCCTAACCTTCTACTCAACACATAACGTTCCACTCAACTCCTAACCTTCCACTCAACACATAACCTTCCACTCAACACATAACCTTCCACTCAACACATAACCTTCCACTCAACTCCTAACCTTCCACTCAACTCCTAACCTTCCACTCAACACCTAACCTTCCACTCAACACATAACCTTCCACTCAACTCCTAACCTTCCACTCAACTCCTAACCTTCCACTCAACACCTAACCTTCCACTCAACACCTAACCTTCCACTCAACACATAACCTTCCACTCAACACCTAACCTTCCACTCAACACATAACCTTCCACTCAACACATAACCTTCCACTCAACACATAACCTTCCACTCAACTCCTAACCTTCCACTCAACACATAACCTTCCACTCAACTCCTAACCTTTCACTCATCTCCTAACCTTCCACCCATCTCCTAACCTTCCACTCAACACATAACCTTCCACTCAACACATAACCTTCCACTCAACACATAACCTTCCACTCAACTCCTAACCTTCCACTCAACGCCTAACCTTCCACTCAACTCAACTATGCCACTGGTGCAAGGAGAACAGCCTGGTGCTCAATACGGCCAAAACCGTTGAGCTAATAATCGACTTTAGGATGTCTGCTCTCCCCCCGCCTCCCATCTACATTGACGGCACCGAGGTGGCCAGAGTGCCATGCGCTAGCCTTCTAGGCACTATCATCTCCAGCGATCTCAGTTGGAGGGCTAACATCACGGCAACCCAGCGGAAAGCCCAACAGAGACTTTTCTTCCTCCGCCAACTGCGGAAGTTCGGCATGGCGCAGGAGATTCTGACATGTTTCTACTCAGCCACCATTGAATCGATCCTCTGCTCCTCCATCCTGGTCTGGTATGCGGGAGCCACCGCCAGCGACAGGCATAAGCTACAGAGGATCATCAGGTCATCGGAGAAGATCATTGGGAGACCTCTGCCTCCCCTTGACCTCCTGTATAACACAAGACTGCATGCCAGGGCACTGAAGATCGCAAGTGACCCCTCACACCCAGGCCACTGTTTATTCACCCCACTTCCATTGGGCCGGAGGCTTCGGGCCATCCCCACCAAGACCACCAGACACAAGAACTCTTTCTTCCCTTCGGCCGTTAGTCTTCTGAACTACCTAAACATTCTTCCACCTTGTATCAGTGCCCTATCACCTGCAAAGTAGCGGGCTGTAAAATAACATGCTTCCTTGTCAAACAACCAGCCACCAGTCATCACATTTAAACTGCTTAGCTTTTCCAGCACCTCTGGTAGACTTCAACAATGTTTTTTCTGTTTCTGAAAATGCATGCTGACGCTGAATGTATTGTGCATCTGTGTACATTTGTGTATCTACATATTTGATTATGATGTATTACCGTCATGTAACCATATAAATAACAGTAGTTCCCTAAATAAACCACACCACTCATATAAATCAATATATAATCATCTTTTATTCACAAAATGGTATAAAAACACTTAAAAACAATAAGGATAACCATGCATGGAAACAAATCAATATATATATATATATAATCAACAAATACATGTGTTTCCACTCCACATCCCAAAAATAATAGCAATTTTAATGAATGGTAGGTAAACGTATGAAACCCACTGCCAATACAATGATATGAATATATACCAGGAAGCCTCAGCAATGCAGTGTAACAATACCCATAAATAACAAAAACATGTGAGGTAGATTCCCACAGAGGGGAAAAGATAATGCAAATGAGCAATACAGTGCAGTAAGTGCAAATAAGCAGCATGCAATAGCTGAAAAAGAAGAAAAGTGCATAAAGATCAGAACCATGTGACCAAAGAGTAAGATGCAGCTGCTTACCGAAAGTATAAGTCAGCATGGGATGTGGGACATGGTATCCTAAGGGAGCCGTCGCGATTTGCCGCTCTAAAGAATCTAGCAGCTTCCACTGGGCTTAGATATGAGTGGTGCGGTTTATTTAGGGAACTACTGTTCTTTATATGGTTACATTATGCTTTATGAGTTCCTTTCTGCACACTCATTTTGGATGACCTAAAATACTTTAGGGTGTGGTTGATGGTATTACTGTCATGATCTTATTGTACTTCTGACGCTTTCTGTATTTATGACGCTTTTTCCTGTCTTTTTGTGTCTATGTACCTCTCGGGAGCTATGTATCTGTTCCAAACCCAATTCCGGGCATGGCCCAGGCATGCTTGGCGAAATAAAGCGATTCTGAACTCCTAACCTTTCACTAAACACATAACCTTCCACTCATCTCCTAACCTTCCACCCAACACATAACCTTCCACTCAACTCCTAACCTTCCACTCAACACATAACCTTCCACTCATCTCCTAGCCTTCCACTCAACTCCTAGCCTTCCACTCAACTCCTAGCCTTCCACTCAACTCCTAGCCTTCCACTCAACTGCTAACCTACCACTCAACACATAACCTTCCACTCATCTCCTAACCTTCCACTCAACTCCTAGCCTTCCACTCAACTCCTAGCCTTCCACTCAACTCCTAGCCTTCCACTCAACTCCTAGCCTTCCACTCAACTCCTAACCTACCACTCAACACATAACCTTCCACTCAACACATAACCTTCCACTCAACTCCTAACCTTCCACTCAACACATAACCTTCCACTCAACTCCTAACCTTTAACTCAACACATAACCTTCCACTCAACTCCTAACCTTCCACTCATCTCCTAACCTTCCACCCATCTCCTAACCTTCCACTCAACTCCTAGCCTTCCACTCAACTCCTAGCCTTCCACTCAACTCCTAGCCTTCCACTCAACACATAACCTTCCACTCATCTCCTAACCTTCCACCCAACACATAACCTTCCACTCAACTCCTAACCTTCCACTCAACACATAACCTTCCACTCATCTCCTAACCTTCCACTCAACTCCTAGCCTTCCACTCAACTCCTAGCCTTCCACTCAACTCCTAGCCTTCCACTCAACTCCTAACCTACCACTCAACACATAACCTTCCACTCAACACATAACCTTCCACTCAACTCCTAACCTTCCACTCAACACATAACCTTCCACTCAACTCCTAACCTTTAACTCAACACATAACCTTCCACTCAACTCCTAACCTTCCACTCATCTCATAACCTTCCGCTCAACTCCTAACCTTCCACTCAACACATAACCTTCCACTCAACACATAACCTTCCACTCAACTCCTAACCTTCCACTCAACCCCTAACCTTCTACTCAACACATAACCTTCCACTCAACTCCTAACCTTCTACTCAACACATAACCTTCCACTCAACTCCTAACCTTCCACTCAACACATAACCTTCCACTCATCTCCTAACCTTCCACTCAACTCCTAGCCTTCCACTCAACTCCTAGCCTTCCACTCAACTCCTAGCCTTCCACTCAACTCCTAGCCTTCCACTCAACTCCTAACCTTCCACTCAACACATAACCTTCCACTCAACACATAACCTTCCACTCAACACATAACCTTCCACTCAACTCCTAACCTTCCACTCATCTCCTAACCTTCCACCCATCTCCTAACCTTCCACTCAACTCCTAACCTCCAACTCAACACATAACCTTCCACTCAACACATAACCTTCCACTCAACTCCTAACCTTCCACTCAACCCCTAACCTTCTACTCAACACATAACCTTCCACTCAACTCCTAACCTTCTACTCAACACATAACCTTCCACTCAACTCCTAACCTTCACACATAACCTTCCACTCAACACATAACCTTCCACTCAACACATAACCTTCCACTCAACACATAACCTTCCACTCAACACATAACCTTCCACTCAACTCCTAACCTTCCACTCAACACATAACCTTCCACTCAACTCCTAACCTTTCACTCAACACATAACCTTCCACTCAACACATAACCTTCCACTCAACTCCTAACCTTCCACTCAACTCCTAACCTTCCACTCAACCCCTAACCTTCCACTCAACACATAACCTTCCACTCAACTCCTAACCTTCTACTCAACACATAACCTTCCACTCAACTCCTAACCTTCCACTCAACACATAACCTTCCACTCAACACATAACCTTCCACTCAACACATAACCTTCCACTTAACACATAACCTTCCACTCAACTCCTAACCTTCTACTCAACACATAACGTTCCACTCAACTCCTAACCTTCCACTTAACACCTAACCTTCCACTCAACACCTAACCTTCCACTCAACACCTAACCTTCCACTCAACACCTAACCTTCAACTCAACACATAACCTTCCACTCAACACATAACCTTCCACTCAACTCCTAACCTTACACTCAACACATAACCTTCCACTCAACTCCTAACCTTACACTCAACACATAACCTTCCACTCAACTCCTAACCTTCCACCCATCTCCTAACCTTCCACTCAACTCCTAACCTTCCACCCATCTCCTAACCTTCCACTCAACACATAACCTTCCACTCAACACATAACCTTCCACTCAACTCCTAACCTTCCACCCATCTCCTAACCTTCCACCCATCTCCTAACCTTCCACTCAACACATAACCTTCCACTCAACACATAACCTTCCACTCAACTCCTAACCCTTACCCTCCCCCCGTAATTTGAAATCTTAACTGTTAACCTCCCCCGTTTAACTCCTAACCTTTACCCTCCCCCTTAACCCCTAACCATCACACCCTCCCCTCCATAACCCCTAGCACTTAACCTCCAAACCTTAACTCTTAACCCTCCCCCGTTCCCACCCCTCCATAAAGTGGACCTGAACTCTTGCACAGGACAGAAGGAAAACATAGAGAAATGCACCCTGTATGTATTTACAGAGTTTAGCCTGTCTAATTCCCTGTCATCTGTGACTAATCACAAGTTGTAATTTGATCTCTCTCCTGTGTTATGCTGGGATTACACCATACAATTTTCTGTTAGAATGCATAATTAGATTATTTTCTGTAGAGAATGGTCATTATCTCTGGTGCATTGTCTTCTGTTTATCTCCTGATGAGTAGATGGTAAGATAGATACATTTCCAACATGTTGAACTTTATCTATCTGGCAGGTAAATCTAACAGGAAATTGTATGGTGTATTCCCAGCATTACATGACTGCCTATTGCAGATAAGCTCATCTGAAAGCACAGGATGTTAATAATCTGTCTGCTTCCATGAATCAGGAAGTAGAAACTGTGCAGATTTATTTTTAGGATTTGTATCAGCTGTAACAAAGAAATTCTTTTATTTTTGTTTAAAGCAGATCTGTGATGTAAGTAAAAAGTATTAAAATACAAAATTCCACCAAATTCCTCATTCTGACCCCACTTCATCCAGGGTATACATGGCGCAGGGGATGGCGGTAAACATGGGGCGGGGCACAGGGGGATGGCAGTATACACAGGGTGGGGCACAGGGGGATGGCGGTATACATGGGGCAGGGCACAGGGGGATGGCGGTATACACTTGGCGGAGCACAAGGGAATGGCGGTATACATTGGGCGGAGCACAGGGGGATGGCGGTATACACTGGGCGGAGCACAGGGGGATGGCGGTATACACTGGGCGGAGCGCAGGAGATGGCAGTATACACAGGGCGGAGCGCAGGGGGATGGCGGTATACACTGGGCGGAGCGCAGGAGATGGCAGTATACACAGGGCGGAGCGCAGGGGGATGGCGGCATACACAGGGCGGAGCGCAGGAGATGGCAGTATACACAGGGCGGAGCGCAGGGGGATGGCGGCATACACAGGGCGCTCCGCAGGAGATGGCAGTATACACAGGGCGGAGCGCAGGGGGATGGCGGCATACACAGGGCGGAGCGCAGGAGATGGCAGTATACACAGGGCGGAGCGCAGGGGGATGGCGGCATACACAGGGCGGAGCGCAGGAGATGGCAGTATACACAGGGCGGAGCGCAGGGGGATGGCGGTATACACAGGGCGGAGTGCAGGGGGATGGCGGTATACACAAGGCGGAGCACAGGGGAAGAGGGTATACACATGGCGGATGGCGGTATACACTGGGCGGAGCGCAGGAGATGGCAGTATACACAGGGCGGAGCGCAGGGGGATGGCGGCATACACAGGGCGCTCCGCAGGAGATGGCAGTATACACAGGGCGGAGCGCAGGGGGATGGCGGCATACACAGGGCGGAGCGCAGGAGATGGCAGTATACACAGGGCGGAGCGCAGGGGGATGGCGGCATACACAGGGCGGAGCGCAGGAGATGGCAGTATACACAGGGCGGAGCGCAGGGGGATGGCGGTATACACTGGGCGGAGCGCAGGAGATGGCAGTATACACAGGGCGGAGCGCAGGGGGATGGCGGTATACACTGGGTGGAGCGCAGGGGGATGGCGGTATACATGGGGCAGGGCACAGGGGGATGGCGGTATACACTTGGCGGAGCACAAGGGAATGGCGGTATACACTGGGCGGAGCACAGGGGGATGGCGGTATACACTGGGCGGAGCACAGGGGGATGGCGGTATACACTGGGCGGAGCGCAGGAGATGGCAGTATACACAGGGCGGAGCGCAGGGGGATGGCGGTATACACTGGGCGGAGCGCAGGAGATGGCAGTATACACAGGGCGGAGCGCAGGGGGATGGCGGCATACACAGGGCGGAGCGCAGGAGATGGCAGTATACACAGGGCGGAGCGCAGGGGGATGGCGGTATACACTGGGCGGAGCGCAGGGGGGTGGCGGTATACACTGGGCGGAGCGCAGGGGGATGGCGGTATACACTGGGCGGAGCGCAGGAGATGGCAGTATACACAGGGCGGAGCGCAGGGGGATGGCGGTATACACTGGGCGGAGCGCAGGAGATGGCAGTATACACAGGGCGGAGCGCAGGGGGATGGCGGCATACACAGGGCGCTCCGCAGGAGATGGCAGTATACACAGGGCGGAGCGCAGGGGGATGGCGGCATACACAGGGCGGAGCGCAGGAGATGGCAGTATACACAGGGCGAAGCGCAGGGGGATGGCGGCATACACAGGGCGGAGCGCAGGAGATGGCAGTATACACAGGGCGGAGCGCAGGGGGATGGCGGTATACACAGGGCGGAGTGCAGGGGGATGGCGGTATACACAAGGCGGAGCACAGGGGAAGAGGGTATACACAGGGCGGAGCACGAGGGATGGCGGCATACACAGGGCGGAGCGCAGGGGAATGGCGGCATACACAGGGTGGGGCACAGGGGAATGGCAGTATACACTGGGCGGAGCTCAAGGGATGGCGGCATACACAGGGCGGAGCACAGGGGAATGGCAACATACACAGGGTGGGGCAAAGGGGGATGGCGGCATACACAGGGGGGAGCACAGGAGATGGCGGCATACACAGGGCAGAGCGCAGGGGGATGGCGGCATACACAGGGTGGGGCACAGGGGAATAGCGGTATACACAGGGTGGGGCACAGGGGAATGGCGGTATACACAGGGCGGAGCACAGGAGATGGCGGCATACACATGAAAGAGCGCAGGGGGATGGCGGCATACACAGGGTGGGGCACAGGGGGATGGCGGCATACACAGGGCGGAGCACAGGGGAATGGCGGCATACACAGGGTGGGGCACAAGGGAATGGCGGTATACATTAGGTGGAGCACAGGGGAAGAGGGTATACACAGAGTGGAGCACAGGGGAATGGCGGTATACACAAGGCTGAGCACAGGAGATGGCAGCATACACAGGGAAGAGCGCAGGGGGATGGCGGCATACACAGGGTGGGGCACAGGGGGATGGCGGCATACACAGGGTGGAGCACAAGGGATGGCGGCATACACAGGGCTGAGCGCAGGGGAATGGCGGTATACACTGGCTGGCGCACAGGGGAAGAGGGTATACACAGGGCGGAGCACAAGGGATGGCGGCATACACAGGGAAGAGTGCAGGGGAATGGCGGTATACACAAGGTGGAGCACAAGGGAGGGCGGCATACACAGGGTGGGGCAAAGGGGGATGGCGGCATACACAGAGCGGAGCACAGGGGAAGGCGGTATACACAGGGCGGAGCACAGGGGAATGGCAGTATATCCAGGGGGCGGAGCACAAGGGATGTCGGCATACACAGGGTGGGGCACAGGGGAATAGCGGTATACACAAGGCGGAGCACAAGGGATGGTGGCATACATAGGGCAGAGCACAGGGGGATGGTGGTATACAAAGGGCGGAGCACAAGGGAATGGCGGTATGGGCGGAGTACAGGGGAAGGGGGTATACACAGGGTGGAGCACAGGGGAATGGCGGTATACACAGGGCGTAGCACAAGGAAATGGCAGGATACACAGGGCGGAGCACAGGGGAAGGGGGTATACACAGGGCGGAGCACAAGGGAATGGCGGTATACACTGGGCGGAGCACAGGGGAAGGGGGTATACACAGGGCGGAGCACAGGGGAAGGGGGTATACACAGGGCGTAGCACAAGGGAATGGCGGAATACACTGGGCGGAGCACAGGGGATGGAGGTATACACGGGGCGGGGCACAGGAGATAGCGGTATACACAGGGTGGAGCACAGGGGGATGGCGGAATACACGTGATGGGGCACAGAGGGGTGGCGGTATACACAGGGTGGAGCACAGGAGATGACGGCATACATAGGGCGGAGCACAGGGGATGGAGGTATACACGGGGCGGGGCACAGGAGATAGCGGTATACGGGGGGGGGAGCGCAGGGGAAGGGGGTATACACGGGGCGGAGCACACAGGATGGTGGTATACAGAGGGCGGAGCTTAAGGGATGGAGGTATACACAGGGCGGGGCGCAGGGGGATAGAGGCATACACAGGGCGGAGCACAGAGGGATGGCGGTATACAACGGTGTAACGGTCCATCAGGCATATTGAGGGTGGAGGGGAGCAGGGAGGGGGATGGTCCAGTAGGAGTGGAGTAGGGAGGGGCACGGACCTGTAGGAGTGGAGGGGGCGTGGTCCAGTAGGGGCGTGGTCCAGTGGGAGTGGAGGGAGGGGGCGTGGACCTGTAGTAGTGGAGGGGAGCATGGAGGGGGCGTGGTCCAGTGGGAGTGGAGTGCGGGGGCGTGGACCTGTAGGAGTGGAGCACAGGGAGGGGCGTGGTCCGGTGGGAGTGGAGGAGGGAGGGGGCATGGACCAGTAGGAGGGGCGGGATAACGCGCTCACCTGCACAGAAGAGTCAGCTCTGAGTCACGGCGGCCGCACCTGTCACAGCGCCGCGGGGATCACTCCCGCACTCCTCCCTGTACACACCCTCAGCAAGACCAACATCCCGCTCTAACTGCACCGCCCAATCACAGCGCAGCACCAGATATGCACCGCCCAATCACAGCGCAGGAGGGAATCTGCACCGCCCAATCACAGCGCAGCACCAGATATGCACCGCCCAATCACAGCGCAGCAGCTAGATACACGGAAAAGCGATCAGCAGGTGCGGGCTGGTGGTGACGTCACTGCGCTGTGCGCAGGGAAGTGAGCCGCGCCATGTTGGATGAGGGCAGCATAGGACAGTGGACTATGACGGGAAGAATGGCCACAGTGTGACGTCACACATAATACAGGAGATCACCAGAGATCCTGCTCTGAGGCTGATGGCAGCTGGTTACAGCAGCACAGCCACCAGTATAATCTCCACATGCAGCTTCTCCTGCTTCTGAAAGCCTGTGACTGGGGAAGGATTAGAGGATTATTTAAAGAAAATCTGTAATGAGAGTAACCTTCCCTGGGGGATACTCACCTCGGGAGAGGGAAGACTCCGGATCCTATTGAGGCTTCCCCCGTCCTCCTCAGTCCCACAGCGGTGGTGAAAATCCTCCCGGAACGCCGGGGATGTAAATATTTACCTTCCAGCGCAGGTGGAGTATCAGCTCTCCGCCTCAGAGATAGGCAGAAATAGCCAACCGCTGTCTGGCCACTCTACTGCTCAGGCACAAGTCTCCTGTGCAGTACAGCCTGGAGGACGTCCGATGACGTCAGCGCGACACGCACATTGGAGCGCACAAGAAGCCCGACCTGGAAGCCGGCCTGGCCAGGTCGGGTGCGCCACCGGAGAAGTCCGGAGCGGCGTCGAGGGCACGTCCTGCCTGCCATGGGCTGTAGGAAGCCCCAGGTAAGTGGTTTAGTATTTTTCTTTTTTTTAACATGTCCGTGGATCCTCCCTTTAAAGGATACCAGAGCCCAACCCTCTAGGAGAAGCAGGGGAGCAGGCATGTCGTGGTAAGCCGACTGGCGGCGATGACCAGCTTTGCAGGACTCGCGGCTGCTGCCCGGAGGGGATCAGGAGGATGACGCGGGCACAGGGAGAGTCCAGGGGGCTGCAAGAAGCCCCAGGTGTGTTAAATCATTTTTTTTTATTTTGTCTTAAATATATAGGCCCTGTTCACATCTAAAATTGGTGACGCCCAAAGTCTTTTGATTTTTTTGCGCAGGGCGACCGAAGGCGCTTATCTCACGCTGCGTTTTTTTGTAAAGTGCTTTTGCAAAGCAATTCCAATAAATACTTATTTATTCATGAAAGCGCTTGGGAAATCATTATATAAAGCATTTTTTCAAACTCTTTGCGACTTCCCTATACCTTCCATTGAGACAAATCACCCCAAAAATGGTACAGGCAGCACTTTGGTGATCGGATCGGAATCGAACCTCAGATGTGAAAACTCTCACGGAATCATTGTACAAGCGCTTTTAGAGCGATTTTGAAAATCACTGGCGCTTAAAAAAAGGCGAAACTGCCCTAGGTGTGAATAAGCCCTGAAAGAGTACTTGGGGTAAAATAGGCAGAGGCTGTAGTGACAGATGGAGGATGGGAGCGGGTCGCGGAGTGAAATACTCACCTGTCCTCATGTCATCCATCCAGGCTAGTGAATGCTCTGCCTCCCTCCCGGAAGGGCCTTTGCAATTTTTTTTTCATGTTTAATGGCGCCAAGGTTCTGTGCACATCCGCCTGCATGGCTGCGGCCCGCCCTCAGCTCAGCAGCCACCAATCAGAACATGGCTGCCGAGCTGGGGGCGGGCCGCGGCCACGAAGTGGAGGGTTCTGAAAACTTTGGCATCTTCAGATACATTACCACCGCTGCACTGCTGAGGAGAGGGGGCGGAGCGTCGCTCTGCCCGAAGACTTCAGGACAGGTAATGTATACAACCCAACGACCCCCCATCCATCTTCATGCAGACAGAGCCGGTCATTACAGGCTCTATTTTACCATAAGTACTCTTTAAAGAGAACCCGAGGTGGGTTTGAAGAATATTTTCTGCATACAGAGGCTGGATCTGCCTATACAGCCCAGCCTCTGTTGCTATCCCAAACCCCCCTAAGGTCCCCCTGCACTCTGCAATCCCTCATAAATCACAGCCGTGCTGCTGACAAACAGCTTGTCAGAGCTGGCTGTGTTTATCTCTATAGTGTCAGTCTGCTGCTCTCCCTGCCTCCTGCAGAACTCCAGTCCCCGCCTGCATCCCTTCCCTCCCTGCTGATTGGAGGGAAGGGACAGGGGCAGGGAAAGGAGCTATGCAGGAGGCGGGGGAGCAGCTGAGACTGACACTACAGATGTAAACACAGCCTCACAGCACGGCTGTGATTTATGAGGGATTGCAGAGTGCAGGGGGACCTTAGTGGGGTTTGGGATAGCAACAGAGGCTGGGCTGTATAGGCAGATCCAGCCTCTGTATGCAGATAACATTCTTCAAACCCACCTCGGGTTCTCTTTAAGATAAGCAGGGCTGTGGAGTCGAGGAGTTGGAGACGGGGCAATTTTAGGCACCCGAAGTCGGAGTTGGAGTCGTGGTTTCATAAACTGAGTCAGATGAATTTTGTACAAAATCCACAGCCCTGTTAAAGGGAACCTAAACTGAGAGGGATATGGATGTTTCCTTTTAAACTATACCAGTTGCCTGGTTCTCTTGCTGATCTCTTTGGCTGCTATTGTGGTTGAATATCACATCTGAAACAAGCATGCAGCTAATCCAGTCTGACTTCAGTTAGAGCACCTGATCTGCATGCTTGTTGAGGGGCTGTGGCTGAAAGTATTAGAGACACAGGATCAGCAGGTGAGTCAGGCAACTGGTATTATTTTAAAAGGAAAAATCCATATCTTTCTCAGTTTAGGTTCCCTTTAAGTATTAGACTAAGGAGTCGAGGAGTCGGAGCCATTTTGGGTACCATGAGTCGGAGTCGTGGTTTCATAAACTGAGGAGTCGGAGTTGGAGTCTAAAGATTTTTGGACCGACTCCACAGCCCTGAAGATAAGTGCATAAAAAGAAGGGAAAAGTCAGCACTGCTGAGCATTGTTTTATTGCACAAATCTGCATGGAGATATGACACTCAATATGGTAGCATAAATTGCACATACCAGTAAGTGAAGTGGATCAAAAGATGCAGTGGGTGCTGGGCACTGCTTGCCTTATGGCCGGGCTGCACTTCTACGGAGGCTGTAAGGTGGTGGGAAAGCATTTCCTGTATATATACACTTGTTAACCTTTATAGTGGTAAGAATGTGCCTGATTTGTCCAGCTAAAACATGCTGAAATCCGTATGGACGAGTCAGGCTTGTCCATGTTGCCAGGGAGATTTCTAGCTTCTCTGCGTCGCCATCCCCACTTTTTTGGCATCTGTGAGCTTCCCTAGGACTGATGGATGCCGGTCAGCACACTGTGGGTAGTGATCTGTGCTTCCCACAGTGTGCCAACCCACATCTATCCGTCCCAGGGCAGCCCAAAGGGAGCCTGTGCTCCAAAGTTTTAACCTACATAAACAAAATTTCCTACGTCAATGAAAGAATGATAGTGTAAACCATCGAAATATCATACAAATCGATTTAACCTACAGTATGTTTATGAAGTGTCAATAGGTTGTTTTCATGAATATTACAACAATAAAGTAATTTAGTAGGTGAACAATCTAAATCTCGATGTGCCCAAAATAAACTGGTCAAATTATATGTACAGTATTATATAGTATGGAAGTTTGATGTAGGCTTTTTAGTAAATATTCCATAGAGATTAACAAATGAGTAATTTTGCATTTCAGAAATGGCTACATAAAGAAAATTAGTCAAAGAAATGTAGGAAAAAATGATAATGTAATAGAAATAGATGAATAGTACCAATGAAATTACTTATACGTCGGTTACTCCTACACTCGCTTTATTAGTATTTTTTTGATTGGATAATTTAGTTTGATTATTCCGTTAGATCGAATATAAAGATTTTTCCAGCATGTCCGATCCAATTTTTCTAGAAAAAAACAGGATAATCGTTCAAATTTCTTGGTCGGGAAAAAAAAAACATTTTCAACTTTCATTCGATTTGATCATTTAGATCGAATAAATGGGAAAATCAAACGTTTTTATTGTATCGTGTATGGGCACCTTTAAGGGTACTTACCTAGAGAGAGGGTAGCCTTTGGATCCTAATGAGGCTTTCCCTGTCCTCTTCACCCTCCGAAAGTGACAATTGCTTCATTATTGTAATGTTGGTAAAAATGATGATAGTTAAATTAGATTAATAATACCATCAAAATTGCCTACACGTCAGTATTGCCTTCACTAGCTCTATTAGGCTAGGTCCACACTTGTGCAATTGCAAATCGGATCCGTTTCAAACGGATCAGTTTAAAAAAAAAAAAAAAGAAGTCTCTCCCCGTTTTTCAGTTTTTTGTCCTTTTTGCAGCATACGTTTCCAGTCTGTGGAAATGTATCTCCAGCCCTGGCCCGTGGGTGGAGGGGGGGCCGCCATGCTGGAGGGGGTAGCAGCAGGAAGAAGGGTAGCGGGCACAGCGGCATGGAGGGGGGTCGCCCCCCCCCCTCTCACCTGAGTCCCCCCTTCCCCGCTCCTCCTCCAGCTTGTTTCTTTTAAAAATCGTTTTAAGTCAATCTACTTCCTTGCGTTCCACCGCTTGCCGCGTCACTTCCTGCAATGCCGCCTTCTGTAGTACTTCATTGGGCGGCATTGCAGGAAGTCACGCGGCGAGTGGTGGAACGCAAGGAAGTAAGTTCCCCGCTAGCTGAGACATTGATTTAAAAACGATTTTTTAAAAGAAACTAGCTGTAGGGGGAGCAGGGAAAAGCTCAAATGCATGCAAAACTATGATGGAAGCTAAAATTTCTCCATAGACCAGTATTGCATTGTTTGGATGCGGGCATACATTTTAGTCCAGGGGGGGCGGTGTGCGCCACAGCGATTAACCATTCAATTGTACAGTATTGGGTCAGGGATGCGCAGCCTTCTACCTATATTTTGTTTTCACAGTTCTGTAACTACCAGGCTAGCAGCACCCATTGTGCTATCCTGTTTTGCATGGTAAGTATTTAGTTTTGCATATGTTTTGCATCTGTCTGATTGCTGAGTGTGCATTTGAGCTATATAAGCGGTGCATATGAGGTGATGAGTTATTCAGTTGTAGCCCATGTTGGTGAGCGCTTGCTCTGTTTTCTGCTGTCTGTATTGAATGTAAGTTACACATTTTAGCATAGCTGCTGCCAGGGTAAAGACATTTGCTTTTAACTTAGGTCAGTTTAGTGTTAGGACATCTGCTCTGGAGATTTACCTCAACGTTGGTGCAGATGTCCAGTATATTATATTTTTGCATGCAAAACTATGATGGAAGCTAAAATTTCTCCATAGACCAGTATTGCATTGTTTGGATGCGGGCGTACATTTCAGTCCAGGGGGGGCGGTGTGCGCCACAGCGATTAACCATTCAATTGTACAGTATTGGGTCAGGGATGCGCAGCCTTCTACCTATATTTTATTTAGGGATGTGCAAGGCCTCTTTCTCTTTTTGTGTACACTGGACTTCATGTTGTTTGGCTGATTGCACTCCCTCTGTGTTCTGATTCAGCCTCCTGTGCATGGTCACTTTTCTTTTTTTTGATTGATCCTCTTCATCCTCTGATCCAGTCCTTCAAAAGGGACACTAGTAATTATTTACCTATAGGGATCTGGCATAGGCACAGTAGCCACTCCCAGCTCGTGCTTCGGCGGTAATAGCGGAGCCCGATTGGGTCCGCTTACTGCGCAGGCAGTGATGTGCCTGGGTGCACAGTCAACCAGCTTGTTGGCTGTTCTTCCTTGGGCTGCCAGCGCTGTATGGAGAGTGTCTAGGATAAAGGGGAGGGCCTCATTAGGATCCTGAGTCTTCCCCCTCCCAATTTAAGTACCCCCTAGGGGCACATTTTTTTTCCCTTCAGGTACTCTTTCAAGCATTTTCTACAGGTTAATAGACCGAAGGGGAGCCTTACAGGAAAATGTATTAATTAGAAGATCATTTATTAATTTTAATAAGATGCTTTGGGCTCTAGCTATCCTTAGTATACCTAGAGCTGCGGCGTGTGCGAAGATCTTCAATCAAGGTCACTGACGATATTGGTCTGGGACATTCCTGATGATATGGACTTTGGATTTTTTTTTTCTATGGTTCATGTAGAACACTAAAATACTTTTCTCATTGTTGCATTTTTATTTCTTGTTAACCCTTTGCTGAAATAGATAAGGGGTATTATGTTCTCCTAAACTCCTTGCACCCGGGGAGGTGGCTGGCAGCGCAGCTTAATGTGAGGAAGTGCCCGCTTTGCCTGCCTTACACAGCAGCACTCGATGCCATGTAAGCAGCGTGCCTTCCTTAGTTACACACTTTGCTTACATACAGTGCTGCCCATAATTATTCATACCCCTGGCAATTTCTATTCAACCAGCAAGTAATTTTTTTTGACAGGAAATGACATAGGTGTCTCCTAAAAGATAATACGACAATGTACAAGAGGCATTATTGTGTAGAAAAAACATTTCTCAGCTTTTATTTACATTTGAGCAAAACGTGTCCATTCCAAAATTATTCAAACCTTTCCCAATAATAAATAGAAAAGCCTTTATTAGCAATCAAACACTTCTTATAATTGCAGACCAGCTTTTAGCATGTCTTCACTGGTATTTTTGCCTATTCATCTTTCAAGTTGGAGGCTCTTCTTGATATCACCCTGATCTTTAGTTCCCTCCACATATTCTCAATTGGATTCAAGTCAGGAGTCTTCTTCATCAGTTTTGCTGTGTGTTTTGGATTATTGTCATGCTGAAATGTCCACTGATGCCCAAGGCAAAGTTACTCTGCAGACTGCCTGATGTTGTTGATAACTATTATGTATTGCTCTTTTTTTCATGGTGCCGTTTACTGTGATTAGGTTCCCTGGTCCATTGGCTGAAAAACACCCCCAAAGCATTAGGTTCCCACCACCATGTCTGACAGTGGGGATGGTGTTTAGGTTGAAGGCTTCTCCTTTTTTACGCCAAATGAAGGAAACCTCATTGTGACCAAACAATTCAATTTTTGTTTCATCTGACCATAACACAGAAGACCAGAAGTCTTTTTCTTTGTCCAGATGAGCATTTGCAAAGGCCAAGCCAGCTTTTGTGTGCCTTATCTGGAGAAGTGGTGTCCTCCTTGGTCTGCATCCGTGGAACCCAGCAGTGTGCAGTGTCTGTTGGATTGTCTGCCTTGAGACATTGCCACCAGCAGAGCCCAGATTCACTAGGAAGGCCTTGGTGGTGATCCATGGATTCTTTTTCACCTCTTACTATCCTCCTGGCCAGCACACGTGTCACTTTTGGCTTCCGTCCACATCCTCTGAGATTTTTAACAGTTGTGGAACATCTTTTATTTTTTAATAATACTTTTGCACTGTAGCCACCGAACTTGAAAAAAATTTAGAAATGGCCTTGTAGCCCTTTCCTGACTTGTGAGCAGCCACAATGTGCAGCCGCAGGTCCTCACTGAGCCCCTTTATCGTAGCCATGACTACAATCCAACTGCAGAGAGCTGCCGTTTTTTTTACCTGTTGAGTTCATTAACCACTTTGTCCTCCTTGACGTATAAAAACGTCAAGGAGGACATGCGCGCTCCCGCTGCCGATCGCGCGCATGCACGCGCACTCCTGGCCGCGGATTCGGTAGCCCAGGAATCAATTAATCGGGCTATGGTGCCCGATCACTGATTCCTCTCCCCCGCAGAAAAAGCGACAGCTTCTCTCGGAAGCTTCGCTTCTTCTGATTCTATTACCTCTAAGCGTACATTGTACGCTTAGAGTGACGTCATGTAAACAAACTGAAGGTTGCCATCTTGTGGCCAAAGAGTAAATCTACATGTAAAAGTAAAAAAAAAAAAAAAAATACACTACACTAATTATTCCCTAAATAAAACACTATTTACATCCCACCCTCCCAAAAATATCCACATAAAATGTTTAATAAAAAAAAACAAAAACATTACAATAAAAAAACACAAATATTTACCTAAGGGTCTAAACTATTTAAATATCTATGTAAAGATGAAATATTTCTATTTTTTTTTTTTTTTTTTTTATAAGCTTGTAAATAGTGATGGATGCAAAACGGAAAATATGCTCTTTTATTTCCAAATAAAATATTGTCGCCATACATTGTGATAGGGACATAAGTTAAACGGTGAAATAACCGTGACAAATGGGCAATTACAATACATGGGTTTTAATTATGGAGGCATGTATTATTTTAAAACTATAATGGCCGAAAACTGAGAAATAATGAATTTTTTCAGTTTTTTTTCTTATTCTTACTGTGAAAATGCATTTACAGTAAGGTAGCTCTTAGCAAAATGTACCCCCCAAAGAAAGCCTAATTGGTGGCGGAAAATCAAGATATAGATCAGTTCATTGTGATAAGTAGTGATAAAGTTATAGGCGAATGAATGGGAGGTGAACATTGCTCAGATTCATAAAGTGAAAACGACTGAGGGCTTAAGTGGTTAAAACAGCTGTTCCCAATGAATCAGGGTAATTAGGATGCTTTAGAACAGCTTGGAATATTTGGAATGGTATAGAACTTTGGATTTTCCCACAGACTGTGACAGTTTGTGAAGGGTATGAGTAATTTTGGACTGGCCACTTTTTGCTCAAATGTATATAAAAGCTGAGAAATGTTTTGTTTTGTTTTTTCTTCACAATAATGCCTCTTGTACATCGTCTTATCTTTTGGGAGACATCTATCTCATTTCACATCAAAAAATTACTTGCTGGTTGAATTCAAGTAACTTGAAGTCAAAATTTGCCAGGTGTATGAATGATTATGGGCAACATTGTGTATATGTATGTACAGGATCTTCTCAAAAAATTAGCATATTGTGATAAAGTTCATTATTTTGTGTAATGTACTGATAAGCATTAGACTTTCATATATTTTAGATTCATTACACACAACTGAAGTAGTTCAAGCCTTTTATTGTTTTAATATTGATGATTTTGGCATACAGCTCATGAAAACCCAAATTTCCTATCTCCAAAAATTAGCATATTTCATCCGACCAATAAAAGAAAAGTGTTTTTAAAACAAAAAAAGTCAACCTTCAAATAATTACGTTCAGTTATGCACTCAATACTTGGTCGAGAATCCTTTTGCAGAAATGACTGCTTCAATGCGGCGTGGCATGGAGGCAATCAGCCTGTGGCACTGCTCAGGTGTTATGGAGGCCCAGGATGCTTCGATAGCGGCCTTTAGCTCATCCAGAGTGTTGGGTCTTGCATCTCTCAACTTTCTCTTCACAATATCCCACAGATTTTCTATGGGGTTCGGGTCAGGAGAGTTGGCAGGCCAATTGAGCACAGTAATACCATGGTCAGTAAACCATTTACCAGTGGTTTGGGCACTGTGAGCAGGTGCCAGGTCGTGCTGAAAAATGAAATCTTCATCTCCATAAAGCTTTTCAGCAGATGGAAGCATGAAGTGCTCAAATCTCCTGATAGCTAGCTGCATTGACCCTGCCCTTGATAAAACACAGTGGACCAACACCAGCAGCTGACATGGCACACCAGACCATCACTGTCTGTGGGTACTTGACACTGGACTTCAAGCATTTTGGCATTTCCCTCTGCCCAGTCTTCCTCCAGACTCTGGCACCTTGATTTCCGAATGACATGCAAAAGTTGCTTTCATCCGAAAAAAGTACTTTGGACCACTGAGCAACAGTCCAGTGCTGCTCCTCTGTAGCCCAGGTCAGGCACTTCTGCTGCTATTTCTTGTTCAAAAGTGGGTTCATGCTTCCATCTGCTGAAAAGCTTTGTGGAGATAAAGATTTCATTTTTCAGCACGACCTGGCACCTGCTCACAGTGCCAAAACCACTGGTAAATGGTTTACTGACCATGGTATCACTGTGCTCAATTGGCCTGCCAACTCTCCTGACCTGAACCCCATAGAGAATCTGTGGGATATTGTGAAGAGAAAGTTAAGAGACGCAAGACCCAACACTCTGGATGAGCTTAAGGCCGCTATCGAAGCATCCTGGGCCTCCATAACACCTGAGCAGTGCCACAGGCTGATTGCCTCCATGCCACGCCGCATTGAAGCAGTCATTTCTGAAAAAGGATTCCCGACAAAGTATTGAGTGCATAACTGAACATAATTATTTGAAGGTTGACTTTTTTTGTTTTAAAAACACTTTTCTTTTATTGGTCGGATGAAATATGCTAATTTTTGGAGATAGGAAATTTGGGTTTTTATGAGCTGTATGCCAAAATCATCAATAAGAAAAAACAATAAAAGGCTTGAACTACTTCAGTTGTGTGTATTTGAATCTAAAATATATGAAAGTCTAATGTTTATCAGTACATTGCAGAAAATAATGAACTTTATCACAATATGCTAATCTTTTGAGAAGATCCTGTATATAGATGTGTGTATATATATATATATATATATATATATATATATATACATACATACATACATACATACATACATACATACATACATATATATATATATATATATATATATATATATATATATATATATATATATATATATATATATATATATATGTATATATATAGATAGAGATATATATATATATATATATATATATATATATATATATATATATAATGTGCAGTGTGTGGTAGGGATCTATTCTATTCCTACCTGAATTGATAACTTTGATGAATTGATTATTTTGCTACATGGGATGGCAATATACAGTATAAATGTGGCCATACAGTTTAGGTGTCCATACAGAATGCTCCTGGCCAGGGGAGCGCAAACGGAAAAATTACGCCTGAGCCTATTTACAGGATTACCGGGCCACCTAGTGGAGGATCCAGGCAAACCGGGAGAATGGAGAGGGACCGGTCAGCCTAAAGGGGGCTAGAGTAAACCCGAGGTATGTATAATTTATGTTTAATCCTTCTCTGTACATTTTTGATGTTTCACTGTCTCTGCTCAATGACATAGTCTTTGAAGTATGCCAGAGCTAAAAATCTTCCCTGCGGTCAGCAGCTTTTCTCTGCCAGGAAAGAGTTTTATGGCTGTAATTGCTTATTAATGAGGGTTACACTGTAGTCCAACCTGCTCCCGACACAGACAGAAACTGTCACTTGCATATTTAGATGTTAACTCTTTTTTTAGGCAGAGAAAGAAAACAAGGAACACAGCATAGTTATTTGTGTGCTAGGCACTGTACATACACATGTCTATCTCATCATGTCATAGGTCACCTCGGTTGTCCTTGGAAGTGGATCCGAGATAAACTTTTACTCATTGCATAATTGTGTTCCTTTTATATTATTTATAGGGCATTCCTCAAGCCAAATAATTTTTTTTTTAATACTCTTAATTCCCTATAAACTAAACAAGCCTCGCCCACAGCTTCTCCAGTGCCTTGGCACTCTCAGATCCATGTAGCAAGGGCTTATGGGAGCTCAGGCTGGGCAGGAGGAGCAGGAGGTTACCAGCCAGAGATTTCAAAGGCAGAGAGGAGGCGGAGAGGGGAATGAAGTTTTCACAGGCTGAGGGGAGGAGATGCAGATCAGCTTGCCTCTGTGTAATGATCAGAAGCAGAACATGGCCGCTCTCATTGTACCACAGGAAGAAATAATCATATACAGTTGAAGCTGTATGCAGCTAGATTTGCTGTGTAAACTATCTAAACTCTAAATAAGATATATAGACAAGTTACTTATTATTGTTAGTTTTTCATTTCGGATCCGCTTTAAGGCTCTTAACTATGCATAGTATTTCTGAGAACTCTGTCCGTCACTGCTGCTGGAGTGACTCCTAATGTCCTTGCCGCCTGCCTACACCTATCGCAGCCCCCGACAACACCCAATGTCTCACATGAGAGATCTCAAACTGGTGAGAAGCCATTTCATGTGCTGAGTGTGGGAAATGCTGTGCTCAGAAATCAGAGCTTGTTTCACATGGCATCTTTCACAATGGAAATAAGCCCTATTCATGTCCTGAGGGTGGGAAATGTGTTGGGCATGAATCACTGTTTTGTCAGACATGAGAGGTCTCACACTGAGCACATGAATAGGACTTCTCACCAGTGTGTGACCTCTCATGCTTGACAAGAACGGATATCTGTGCAAAACATTCCCACACTCAGCACATTAGTAAGCTGTCTCTCCAGTGTGATATCTCTCATGGCAAGCAAGCTGGGATTTCCATACAAAACATTTCCCCACCCAGCACACGCATAGGGCTTCTCACCAGTTTGAGATCTCTCATGTATGTAAAGATGTGATTTCCGTACAAAACATTTCCCACACTCAGCACATAACTAGGGTTTCTCACCAGTGTGAAATCTTTCAGGCCTGACAAGATGTGAATTCTGCACAAAACATTTTCCACATTCAGCACATGCATAGGGCTTCTCACCAGTGTGACATTTCTCAGGTCTGACAAGAAGTGATTCATGAACAAAAGATTTCCCACACTCAGCACATGAATAGGGCTTCTCACCAGCGTAAGATCTTTCATGTGTGAGGTATTTCATGTCTGACAAGCTGTGATTTCTGTACAAAACATTTCCTACACTCAGCTCTTGAATGCAGTTTCTTACCAGTGTGAGTTCTCCCATGTTTGACAAGGTTCTCTTTAAAAAAAAAAAAAATTCCCACACTCTGAATATTCCCAAAAAGACTTAAAGAAACACTATCAATTAATATGTTTTTTTACCTGGGCTTGAGAGAGGTCCTGAAGTGCTGGTTAATAATGATGTATACATTTCACTTGCTTATCTCTTGTTTACTGTAACAAATTCCTTTCACTCTGAACTGATGGCAAGTCTGCTCTAATCTGAGGGCAGAATGAGCCATGAGGGGAGGGGGAATTCCCTCACAGTGCATCTGTTAACCCTATGTGTGTGAGAGAAAGTCCTGTGTCTCTGACTGAAGTGTTTGCAGATAACAGAGGAAATGTAACTTGTTATAAACATTTGTAATTGTCTGTGACACCACAGCTTTTCATACTTTTTTGCTTTCAGAGAAAAATACTCTGTAGTCTGATATGCAAAAATACAACACTGGCTGTGCATTGAAGCAGACACCCCTTTTGAGAAGGATTTGTCCCAATAGAGCTAGATCCTGCCACAATGATTTACAGCCTTTGCCTCTGCTATTAAACATGAAAAGTAGGAAAATGTTTACACAGCTACTTAGAGATTATTTGTACATTGTGGATTGTGTTCCTTTAAAATAAAATAATAATAAAAAAAACAACCATAGAAAAGTCCTTTAATGATCTCAATTAACCACAAATACTTACCTTACTTAGGAAACGATCCAGCGCCATAACCTCTCGATAGCCTATGAACACAACATGCTTTGATCCCTGTCCCAACAACAAGTGCCACACATGTCAATCCCATTCCCAGCCCTGGACTTGCTATACTTAGTACAGCAAGCCTCAGAGCAATGACATTAAAAAAACAAAAAAAACCTTTTTTCTTTGAAGTATTCAAAATTAATTTTCTCAAAAACTACAAGGTCTTTTTGAAAAATATTTTCTCTTTTGTTTCCACAGTTTTCCTTAACATCCGCTGCAAATTGGGTGATCCTAGCATGTAGGGGGGCTTTGCTATTAACCGCTAAAGTCGGAGGCCATTGACATCTCTTTAAAACAGACCTGAATTTAGAACCTTCCTTTCTGCTCTAAAAGATAAGCAACAGCATAATAACCTTTAACCAGTTCGGGACCACGGTTAGTAGAATCTACGCAGCATCTGCGGCTCTCTAACCCTGTCTAACTGCAGCGTAGATTCTATGCCACAGCTTACCACATATGAGCCGATCACTCCGGAGGATGTGAGCCTCCGATCAGTCAGGAGCTGTTTCCATTGGCTCCTGACCTCCTGTAGCTACTGTGCATGGCTACAGACTTCTGTTCTTCCAAAGCTGTGCATGATCTGGTGCTCATTTGTTAAGCTTCCCAGGGAATACTGTTGACCTTGCCACTGAGGTGAGAACTTCCCAGAGCACAGAGTCTAAATCACCACTGGTGTTCACCCAACGGCTCACTGGGGCCGAAAGCACTTTGCTGCCTAGTGCCCACCAGGTTGCACTCCAGGTTGTCCTAACAGTGGCTCCGAGAACAGCAACACTGTGTTGTGGAGTAGTAGATCAATGAAGTACAGATTCAGCAGGCAAGAACGTAGTCAAACAGTCCAAGGTCAGGGCAGAGTCATAAACGAAGAGACAGGCCAAGGGTTGAGGCAGGCAGAGTTCAATCGTAAACGGTAATCAAGCAATGGGTCGAGGCAGGAGGAGATCAGACATAATCAGAAAACAGGCCGAGGTCAGATAACAGGAGATCAATCAGGATATTAGCTGGTAGAGTCATGGGAACTACTGCTGGCAAGCTGTAAGAACAGACAGCACTGAAGTGCTGGATCACTGTGTTTAAATAGGCAGCATGGGCACCAAACCGAAAACTGTGTCTATGCGTACTGACGTCCGCATCAGACTGCGCACGTGTACAATTACTTTTGTTAGGACGCACACAAACATTGGAATAGGAACGCATGTGCGTGAACGCGCATCAAACAAACAACGTGCCAGCCTCTCCTGTACGTGCGTGCGTGAACAGAGGCCCGGGGACAACTACCATGTGGTAGGAACCCGTGAGTATGACTTCATTATTAAAGTAAACAAGCAAAAAAAAGTGATTATTGAGCGCCCCTTATGATGCAGTGCCCGGGGACATATGTACCCTTATGCCCCCCCACGCTACACATCTGCCTGGTGGTGCTAGCCACCGGGAGCGCTATGCGGAGTATAGCACACAGCAGGAGCTTTTACTCACCTCCTGGGGGATCTAGATGTTGGCAGCCATTGTCCTTTCTGTCTTCGGAGGCTCGGAAACAGTCTGGTGAGGTCGCCGTCATTGAGGTACCTTGTAGGAGCGCACATACATTTAAAAGGAGTGTCTGTAACTTAGCAATGCAGCTATGCAGCACTACCGCGTGCAAGTGCTATATTAAATTGCCATACGACTGCACCACACCAATTGGTGTGAATGCAGCAGCTCCCCCAGGACCACTTAACATTTATTGGCATTAAGTCCTGGGGGTGTGTTTTGCTGGGGAGCGCGCGTCGATGCGCGCACATCCCCGCTTGAATGGCGGAGTTCCATTCTGTCATCAGTCTCCCATCAGTGGTTGCCGCTATTAGACTGTTAGATGGTGAAACCGCCATCTATTTACATTGTTCAGCACTGTGATCTACAGCAGCGCTGTACTGGGGACAGCCGTGTCACTCAGCTGTCCCCTGGTGAGGCTCAGAAGCTATTACAGCCGATCGCGGTGATTGGCGGGCGGAAGGAGGGAGAGAAAAATAAAAAATACACAAATTAAAAAAAATAAATTATAATAATAAAAAAACTAAACATGGCAGCAGGGATCAGAGCCCACCAACAGAAAGTTCTGTTGGTGGGCGGAAAGGGGGAGGGGAATTACTTGTGTGCTGAGTTGTACGGCCCTGCAGCGAAGCCTTAAAGCTGCAGTGGCCTGAAATGTAAAAAATAGCCTGGTCACTAGCGGGGTGTAAGCCTATGGTCTTCAAGAGGTTAAGCCATGCTGATGCATTTTAACGCGCGCTGCTGTAGCAGAATTAGGTTATGAATCAATCCCGTGTCTTTTTTTATATTCTGTAATTATGTTGTCAGCCTAGAGAGGCCAAGAGAATGACATCACAAGTTAAATATATAATTGTGATGATCCGCTCAGCTGGCTGCACAGGCAGACAGCTGTTTGTCCATTCCTCTAGTCTGTGGGCTGCAGGTCTCTGGAACAGAGACCTGTCTTTCCATTGCAAGTTTCTGGTCTGTTCTCTTGCTGGGGAATTTGCATACATTCGTTATGCAAATCCCCTACCTGCCTTCTTTGATGACTGGCACTATAAGAGCTTTATGTTTCCCAGAAGGCTTTGCTGGTCATTTCCCTTCCATGGTCTGTTCCTGATGGACACTGCTGGAGTGTCAGCCATTGCTATCTAGTATAGTTAATTCCTGGGGGTTGCTTTAGGCTCCCCTTCTAGCCCAGTCAGGTTGTATTATCTGTATTGCCTGCTCTGTCTTGTCTTGCCTGTTGCCATTGTCCTGTCCCAAAGGTGGTCGACAGGAAATGGTTCTGATCTCTGTTCTTGGAGTATAGCTGGTGCAGCGGTTGCTACCAGCTATCTCTTCTGTTCTGTCTCCTGGGATCGCGCTAGCTACTTTTTGCTACCGCTGGGGATCCTTCTGTTCTGTCTCCTGGGATCGCACTAGCTACTTTTCGCTAGCGCTGGGATCCTTCTGTTCTGTCTCCTGGGATCGCGCTAGCTACTTTTCGCTAGCGCTGGGGATCCTTCTGTTCTGTCTTCTGGGATCGCGCTGGCCACTTTTCGCTAGAGCTGGGGATCCTTCTGTTCTGCTACTCTGTACCTGGATCGCGCTAGCCACTTTTCGCTAGTGCTGTGGATCCTATCTCTCGCTTGTCCCTGTTTTCGTGTGTCTGTCTTGTCTGCTACGCTTGCTGGAGGCTCGGTGAGGTAACCGTTAAGCAAGCGCTCGCGTCCTCTGTTTCATGTGTGTCTGTTAATGGTTAGTTAGGCGTGCTTGTCTCTATTGTGCTTATCAAGTGGAGACCGCGCATAACCGCGTGCACTGTTGCGAATGAGTGCGGTGTTCGCGGTTAGCTAGCGTTTGTTATTTTCCGTATCTCCTCATTGTATTATTTGCTGTGCCTTTGCTAACCTCGTATTCTGTTCTGATCTGCCTTGTGTCTCGTCTGGCGATCGCACTTCTCGCGATCGCGTTCCTATTTCATATCTGCTGTTGTGTGTGCGCGGTCGCGGGGTGGCGACTAGATTGGCGCACACACATACAACCTGTCCCTTTGCTCGTTCTCATTCGCAATCGCCTCTCTTGCGATTGCGTTCTGCGCTTCGTACAATTCCTGTCTGGCACTTGTGGAGGTACAGAGGATTGGTTCCTCTGCACTCCCCAGCGCCATCTGCCGACAGGAATTTCCCTCTACAGGTGCGTAGCACCTTTTGCTGGGTGCCTGCAAATATACGCTTGTGGAGGATTTCCGCCGTATCAGCGCACGCGTTGTGCGCTGATCACGGGGAAAGTTCCACAATCGTGACAATAATGCATGTTATAGTTCCACTAGGCGGTGATGTCAGTTATGTTGTGAATCTATACATATATATTTCTTTATGCTTATTATGATGTTAATTTATTATGATATTGTAAATATCTATATTATGTTTACAAGCAAAATAAATAGAAACAATTTTAATGGGAAAATAAAAATAAACCTCAGTGTTCTGTTTCTCCTGAAGTATGTTTGTTATAAAAACGTAATCAATCTTATTACATTTAAAGAGAACCTGTACTCTAAAATTCTTACAATAAAAAGCATACCATTCTATTCCTTATGTTCTCCTGTGCCCCTCTGTGCTGTTTCTGCCACTCCCTGTTGCAATCCTGGCTTGTAATTGCCAGTTTTAGGCAGTGTTTACAAACAAAAGACATAGCTGCTAACAGCATGTGATAGGCTGAGAGTAGCTCAGTGTGTGAGTCATACAGAGCTTGGAGGGGGCCTGGAGAGGGTGTGTATAGCTTCTGCCTATAACAGCAGACAGCACATTCCTGCCTGAGCCTGTCAAAGCCATCAGAGGAAAGAAGATTAGATTATATAACAGAGATAATACGGCCACTGTGCCACTAGGAAAGGCTGCAGTAAGACAGATCACATTAGAACAGGTATAGGAACTTATAGGATAGAAGAAATAAGGCTGAACATTTTGTTACAGAGTCTCTTTAAGCCCTTTGATAATGTGGCCTCATTATTGGCACCACATAAATTAAAAGTTTCTATTCTTAAAAGTTCCATGTTTACAATATATCAGAATTAAAAGAAGTAAATACATTCGAAATAAAGGAAAGATGAGACAGAGAGAACAAGAGCAATTTTCTTTGCTTGTCTGAGTGAGTCCTGGTCTTCTTTTTAGCAGTATGTATAAGCATGTTCATTGTCTTTATGTTATTGTGTAATAAGTGCATCTTGATATCTGTTCCTGTTGAGATTTGTGATCTACCTTATGTCCAATGCAGGGCTGGCCCGAGACTTTTTGCTGCCTGAGGCATACTTGTGAGGATGCACCTCCCCTTCCCTATTTGGAATGATCACACAGCATCTGACAATTTACTCTGATTCATTTAATTCAAATGAAACACTGCTGCTCTCCTGCCTCCCCCCTCCTCACTCACTGTCAGTCTCCTCACACAGCACAACAAGCTGCTTTTCCCCAATGCTGCTCTCCTGCCTCCCCCTCCTCACTCACTGTCATACTCCTCACACAGCACAACAAGCTGCTTTTTCCCAATGCTGCTCTCCTGCCTCCCCCCTCCTCACTCACTGTCATACTCCTCACACAGCACAACAAGCTGCTTTTCCCCAATGCTGCTCTCCTGCCTCCCCCCTCCTCTCTCACTGTCAGACCCCTCACACAGCATAACAAGCTGCTTTTCCCCAATGCTGCTCTCCTGCCTCCTCACTCACTGTCAGTCTCCTCACACAGCACAACAAGCTGCTTTTCCCCAATGCTGTACTCCTGCCTCCCCCCTCCTCACTCACTGTCAAACTCCTCACACAGCGCAACAAGCTGCTTTTCCCCAATGCTGCTCCCCTGCCTCCCCCCTCCTCACTCACTTTTCCCCAATGATGACTTCCTCACCTCGCTCACAGTACAAAAATTCCTCCCCTGTAATCTCTGTGCCTGATGCAAGTGTTTCACTTTGCTTCATGACAGAACCGGCCCTGGTCCAGTGGCCATTAGAGATGGGCCGAATGGTTCGCCGGTGAACGGTTCCAGGCGAATTTCGGGTGGTTCGCCTTCGCCGGCGAACTTTCCCGGAAGTTTGATTCGCCCCATAATGCTCTATGAGGGTCAACTTTGACCCTCTGCATCACAGTCAGCAGGCGCATTGTAGCCAATCCGGCTATACTAAGCCCTGGAGCCCCACCCCCCCTTATATAAGGCAGGCTCCGGCGGCCATTAGCTTCACTTGTGTGCCTGCTAGAGACAGACTAGGGACAGCTGCTGCAGACTTGTTCTCTTAGGGACAGATTAGTCAGGCTCTTGCCTTCTTAGCTTGCTCCTAGCTGAATCTTATTGCTATAATAGCGCCCCAGAACAGCTCTTTTCAGAGCTCATCCTGCTCGTGTGATCATTTTTTTTTTCTGTGTTTGAAACTGACACTTGTGTTTTTTTAGACAGCATTGCTTATTCATACTGTGTGTCCCACTGCCTGCAGCAGCAGCACATTCAGTGACTACCTGTGTGTGTGAGACACTTGTGTTGCTTAGACAGCATTGCTAATTTATAATGTGTGTGTCCCACTGCCAGCAGCCCACCAGCATTCAGCAGCACATTCAGTGACTACCTGTGTATGTGACAGGGAGCTGCACATTGTACTACCCACCCTGTACTGCATTTATCTACTACTAGTACCTGTTGTGTTTAGTTAACCCACCTCATCACTGCATACACCTATGTTTGTGTTGAGTGAACCCACCTCGCTGCACATAACTACCTTTTGTGTTGAGTGAACTTGCCTCACTGCATATAACGACCTTTTAAGTTGAGTGAACTCACCTCACTGCATATCTACCTTTTCTGTTGAGTGAACTCCCCTCACTGCATATACCTAGCTTCCCCCCGAGATGGACAAAATGGACAAACCAGGTAGAGGAAGAGGTAGAGGCAGACCCAGAGGAAGGCCACCTGGCACTGACAGGTCTGTGCGAGGTGGTGTTGCTGTGATTTCGTGCAGACCTGGCCCAAAGTACAGTGCTCAGAAGACGGCACGTGCCATCACTTCCCAAAATCGTGAGGAGACTTGCCCGCCTGTATATGATTCTCGTGAAAGGAGATCTTTTGGACTGCCAACCATCTAATAATTGCCCGCCATAACTGGTTCTCGTTAAAGGATTTAAAGTACATTAATTCATTCATTGGATGTGTAGTGGTAGCCGTTGCTCAGGCTCCACACCGGATTCCATCCCTCATTCCCCGGCCATTACCCGGGGTCACAATGCCAGACTTGCCCGCCTCCACAGGATTCTCATTGTAGCGGTACTGAACAAGTACACAGCAAGTAGAAAATGTAAATTAAAAACAAAACGTAAGCTTTTTAACAATGCCATGGAAAGTTGAGAAGGAAGTCACACATTACCTGACATCACTGAGTGAGGAAGAGCAATCTCTCCATGTTGCGCAGTAGTCCAGCACGGCCGTCACAACACACAACAAACAGCTGTTTGCGGTGCGTTACACAGTGAGTTTGGTGTGTCAGTGTGAAGCAGTACTCTAATTACACTACCTGATTGATGTATACCCATGCAAGATGTTTTAAAGCACGTTAGGCCTGCAATTTAGCATTCAATGTGATTTCTGCACTTAAAACGCTGCTTTGCGTCACATCCAGATTTTTCCCCGTTACTTTTGGCATGTATCCCACTCCGCCATGCCCCCCTCCAGGTGTTAGACCCCTTGAAACATCTTTTCCATCACTTTTGTGGCCAGCATAATTTTTTCTATTTTTCAAAGTTCGCCTCCCCATTGAAGTCTATTCCGGTTGGCAAACTTTTTCGCGAACCGAACCTTCCGCGGAAGTTCACGAACCCGGTTCGCGAACCGAAAATCGGAGGTTTGGCCCATCACTAGTGGCCATAACTCTGCCCTAACAATTGAGAAAAACAGTGCAGAGAAGGGAAGAACTAGTAAGGGCTTTGGTTCAACAATGTCCACACCCCGGTCTGCCCCACCACCCACCTTGGTCCACTCATTATGCATTGCAGGTCTTGCATTAGCAGCCTGGTATGATCAACCTTGTACTTCCATTGACGGCATTGTAGGTGGTTCTCTATCTTGCAAAGTAAAAGTTCTGTGTTCAGTGCGGACAATTAGTGAAAGTTTCAATATTTCCATCTCTCTCCATTTAAAGGTTTCCACAACCTTCATTGCTGGACTGTCCTGTAAGTGACATCACAGGAGAGCTCAGCAGTATGGGATTTGTATTTGATGGGACCGGGGGTTCATGCACTTGTCATTATAGCTTCTTTTGGGGTAAAAAATGAATGCGACACAGGATGTCATCAGAGCTGCCAGGTACATAGATGGTTTTACATGGCTTCAGTCTTCACTGTTTCATCGTGAAATACAAATCTGATGATTTACTGAATAAAATGGTTGATTTAGTTTTTCCTGCATTATGGAGAGGTGCATTATGGGCAGCTCTCCCTCTGTCCTCCGATATTGATTTATTTTGCCCGAAGTACACCTCTATTATTTGATTAATAGTGCTGAGTGCTTATTGTGCTTATAAACCATTTATATAACAAATACTAAGTACAAACACCAGGAAATTAAAGAGAAACTCCGACCAAGAATTGAACTTTATCCCAATCAGTAGCTGATACCCCCTTTTACATGAAAAATCTATTGCATTTCACAAACAGACCATCAGGGGGCGCTGTATGACTGATATTGTGGTGAAACCCCTCCCACAGGAAACTCTGAGGACCGTGGTACTCCTGGCAGTTTCCTGCCTGTGAACCTTGTTGCATTGTGGGAATTAGCTGTTTACAGCTGTCTCCAACTGCCAAAACAGCATTCAGAAGCTACATCACCTGCCAGCAGTAAAAATGTCACCATGTAATAAATGTCAGAATGTAAATCAGGGATTTAAAAGATTTTACAATGGGCAAACACTGACTAAATCATTTATACATAATTATTGTAAAAATGAAGCACTTTTTTATTACATTATTTTCACTAGAGTTCCTCTTTAAGTCATTTCATTGACACATAGGTGACACAATGAGTTTATGGTACCTGTGATCCCCAATGTCACACACACACCTATCTGCTGCCCATTGGCTATGGAGAACTCACATGTAGACGTTCTAGTCTCCCTAACTGCTAGCACACATTCTATGCTGTACCGATTACTGAATATTGTCTGCAGGGGGAACACACCTGTGTTAAGTCGCTATCGGTGAGAAAGGATCTGAGCTGGAAATCTGTCTAGTTTGGTAGAATAGGATCTGCTTGTGGCAGAGCGCTCAGGAATCTTGCTGCACATGAAGTCACCACCTGCTCTTGGAAGTACGAGGCTGACCATAAGACGGCCAGTTCTGAATGTTTAGGGCCTGTAAAGGAATACAGAGGGGAATGGTGCATGTCAACCTGAGCCCATGTATATGTCCTGGCATGGCTGCAGGTACTTACCGCAGTGTCTGTTCCCCTCTGATATGCTCCAGCTGCTCGTTATTCAGCTCATTAGCGACCATGACCAGAGTGGGCCGGTCTGACCCTCGGTTAGCTGGCAGCACATACACAGTAAGGGCTCACTCACATCATTTAGCCCGGATGGCCGTGCGATCGCAGTGTGAACGTAGCGTACAATCACACGCCATCTGTGCCGCTAATCCCAATCACTACAGTGAAGAGGTCAGCCCAAAAATTGCATGAAGCAGTGCGTTAGTGCATCAACCTGCTGAGCAGCGCATCTGATGGGAAAGGCAGAAGTCCTGTTTTTTTCCCTTCTGCTGTACTTGTGTGTTGCAAACCATATGCACAAATTGCGCACGGTATTATTTATATTATGTGAATGAGGCCTTTAGACATTTTCAGCTCTGCACTTCTAGAATCTCTGCATGTACTTGCATGTCTCATACAGCAGCAAGAGGAGATGCACAGCTTGTGCATGAGCAGTGCAGTCTGAGCCAAAAAGGTCTTAATGCGCATGCGCTGCTAAACTACCTGAGGGTCAGAGGTCCCCGACACACTCAGGGCTGAGCTGAGAAGGTCTTGCTGCACATGCACCGCTAAACTACCTGAGGGTCAGAGGTCACTGACACACTCAGGGCTGAGCTGAGAAGGTCTGGCTGCGCATGCGCTGCTAAACTACCTGAGGGTCAGAGGTCACTGACACACTCAGGGCTGAGCTGAGAAGGTATTGCTGCGCATGCGCTGCTAAACTACCTGAGGGTCAGAGGTCACTGACACACTCAGGGCTGAGCTGAGAAGGTATTGCTGCGCATGCGCTGCTAAACTACCTGAGGGTCAGAGGTCACTGACACACTCAGGGCTGAGCTGAGAAGGTCTGGCTGCGCATGCGCTGCTAAACTACCTGAGGGTCAGAGGTCACTGACACACTCAGGGCTGAGCTGAGAAGGTCTGGCTGCGCATGCGCTGCTAAACTACCTGAGGGTCAGAGGTCACTGACACACTCAGGGCTGAGCTGAGAAGGTCTTGCTGCGCATGCGCCGCTAAACTACCTCAGGGTCAGAGGTCACGACACTCAGGGCTGAGCTGAGAAGGTCTAGCTGCATATGTGATGCTAAACTACCTGAGGGTCAGAGGTCACCGACACGCTCAGGGCTGAGCTGAGAAGGTCTTGCTGCGCATGCGCTGCCAAACTACCTGAGGGTCAGAGGTCACTGACACACTCAGGGCTGAGCTGAGAAGGTCTTGCTGCATATGTGATGCTAAACTACCTAAGGGTCAGAGGTCACTGACACTCTCAGAGCTGAGAAGGTCTTGCTGCACATGCGCCGCTAAACTACCTCAGGGTCAGAGGTCACGACACTCAGGGCTGAGCTGAGAAGGTCTTGCTGTGCATGCACCACTAAACTACCTGAGGGTCAGAGGTCACCATCACGTTCTGGTCTGAGATGAAAATGTCTTGCTGGGCATGCACTGATAAACTACCTGAGGGTCAGAGGTCACTGACACACTCAGGGCTGAGCTGAGAAGGTATTGCTGCGCATGCGCTGCTAAACTACCTGAGGGTCAGAGGTCACTGACACACTCAGGGCTGAGCTGAGAAGGTCTTGCTGCGCATGCGCTGCTAAACTACCTGAGGGTCAGAGGTCACTGACACACTCAGGGCTGAGCTGAGAAGGTCTTGCTGCACATGCGCTGCTAAACTACCCGAGGGTCAGAGGTCACTGACACACTCAGGGCTGAACTGAGAAGGTCTTGCTGCACATGCGCTGCTAAACTACCCGAGGGTCAGAGGTCACTGACACACTCAGGGCTGAACTGAGAAGGTCTTGCTGCACATGCGCTGCTAAACTACCCGAGGGTCAGAGGTCACTGACACACTCAGGGCTGAGCTGAGAAGGTATTGCTGCGCATGCGCTGCTAAACTACCTGAGGGTCAGAGGTCACTGACACACTCAGGGCTGAGCTGAGAAGGTCTTGCTGCGCATGCGCTGCTAAACTACCTGAGGGTCAGAGGTCACTGACACACTCAGGGCTGAGCTGAGAAGGTCTTGCTGCGCATGCGCTGCTAAACTACCTGAGGGTCAGAGGTCACTGACACACTCAGGGCTGAACTGAGAAGGTATTGCTGCGCATGTGCTGCTAAACTACCTGAGGGTCAGAGGTCACTGACACACTCAGGGCTGAGCTGAGAAGGTATTGCGCATGCGCTGCCAAACTACCTGAGGGTCAGAGGTCACCGACACGCTCAGGGCTGAGCTGAGAAGGTCTTGCTGCGCATGCGCTGCTAAACTACCCGAGGGTCAGAGGTCACTGACACACTCAGGGCTGAACTGAGAAGGTCTTGCTGCACATGCGCTGCTAAACTACCCGAGGGTCAGAGGTCACTGACACACTCAGGGCTGAGCTGAGAAGGTATTGCTGCGCATGCGCTGCTAAACTACCTGAGGGTCAGAGGTCACTGACACTCTCAGGGCTGAGCTGAGAAGGTATTGCTGCGCATGCGCTGCTAAACTACCTGAGGGTCAGAGGTCACTGACACTCTCAGGGCTGAGCTGAGAAGGTCTAGCTGCATATGTGATGCTAAACTACCTAAGGGTCAGAGGTCACTGACACTCTCAGAGCTGAGAAGGTCTTGCTGCGCATGCGCCGCTAAACTACCTCAGGGTCAGAGGTCAGGACACTCAGGGCTGAGCTGAGAAGGTCTTGCTGTGCATGCGCCGCTAAACTACCTCAGGGTCAGAGGTCACGACACTCAGGGCTGAGCTGAGAAGGTCTAGCTGCATATGTGATGCTAAACTACCTAAGGGTCAGAGGTCACTGACACTCTCAGGGCTGAGCTGAGAAGGTCTTGCTGCGCATGCGCTGCTAAACTACCTGAGGGTCAGAGGTCACTGACACACTCAGGGCTGAGCTGAGAAGGTCTAGCTGCATATGTGATGCTAAACTACCTAAGGGTCAGAGGTCACTGACACTCTCAGGGCTGAGCTGAGAAGGTCTTGCTGCGCATGCGCTGCTAAACTACCTCAGGGTCAAAGGTCACGACACTCAGGGCTGAGCTGAGAAGGTCTTGCTGTGCATGCACCACTAAACTACCTGAGGGTCAGAGGTCACCATCACGTTCTGGTCTGAGCTGAAAATGTCTTGCTGGGCATGCACTGATAAACTATCTGAGGGTCAGAGGTCACGACACACTCAGGGCTGAGCTGAGATGGTCTTGCTGTGCATGCGTCGCTAGACTACTGGAGGGTCAGAGGTCACCAACACACTCAGGGCCGAACTGAGAAGGTCTTGCTGCGCATGCGCTGCTAAACTACCTGAGGGTCAGAGGTCACGACACTCAGGGCTGAGCTGAGAAGGTCTAGCTGCATATGTGATGCTAAACTACCTAAGGGTCAGAGGTCATTGACACTCTCAGGGCTGAGCTGAGAAGGTCTTGCTGCGCATGCGTTGCTAGACTACCAGAGGGTCAGAGGTCGCCGACACACCCAGATCGGGGCCCCTAACTGGTTGAATAATGAGCAGCAGCGGCATATCGGAGAGGTAAAAACTAGTTAACAACGTCTTCTTAATCCAGATAGTTATAATCTTTAATCCGCATAATCAGCATCTTCACTACTACTATATTCATCATCATCATATTCATCCCGATCATGTTTATAATCAATCTTCATGTCTGGCCGGAGGCGTCTCAAAACTGCTAGTTGTCCTTTTTGTTCATCTGTTAATTTACAGCGGTTAGTATACGGATTCCTGAAACTAGAAGAAACAGTACATATTGTCAGCAGATGCAGAGAAAGTAATATAGTGTAACATATACAGTGGCTTTCAAAAGTATTCAGCCCCCTTGAAGTTTTCCACATTTTGTCACATTTGTAATGATCTGCTCAGCTGTCTGCACAGGCAGCTGTTTGACCATTCTTTAGGTCTGAGTGTTGCAGGTCTCTGGAAAAGAGACCTGTCTTCACTCTGCAAGTTTCAGAGTTGCTCTGTTGGTGAGGAATTTGTGAGGAATTTGCATCTACTTGTCATGCAAATTGCCTAGCTGCTTCCTCTAATGGCTTGCAGTATAAATACTATTTCTTCCCAGAATTCCCTGCTGGTCATGATCGTTTGTTCCTGCTAACTCACCTGGAGTATCAGCCTTTGCTATTGTTTGCTAAGATTATCTTAGAGTAATTCCTTGGAACTGCACTAGGCATCCCTTCTAGCGTAGTCAGGTTGTATTATCTGTTTTGCCTTGTACTGTCTTTCTGTTGCGATTGTCTTGTCGCCAGCGGCGGTCGACAGGAAATCGTTCTGTCTGTACTCTGTCTGGGAGTGTAGGCCAGAGCTGCGGTTGCTGCTGGCTACTCCTTCTCTGTGTCTCGTCTGGTACGAACGCTTGCTGTAGGCTCGGTGAGGTAACCGTTTAGCAAGCGTTCGCGTTCTCTATTTCGTGTTTGTGTTACTTTGGTTAGTTAGGGTGGCACGCTTATCACTAGGCACCTAATGCGCGGTGATCGTGTCGTTAACGCGTTCGATGTTGCGAATGAGTGCGGAGTTCGCGTTTAGCTAGCGTTTGTTATTTTCTTTGTCGTTCTGATCTTGTTATTTACTGTGTTCTATAAGTACCCACCAGCTCCTCTGGTGAGGTCTTGCTACACTTGTGCTCTGTCTTACTCGGTCTTGTGTCACTGTTGGCAATCGCCACTCTTGCAATTGCGTTCCCACTTGGTTTCCGCTGTTGTGTGTTCACCGTCGCCGCGTGGCGACTAGATTGGTGGACACACATACATTCTGTCTCTGTGCGCACTTTCTCTCTACAGGTGCATTGCACCCAAGCTGGGTTCTGTCATTTTTATACGCTTGTGGAGGATTTCCGCAGTTTCAGCGCACATCTTGTGCACTGACCACGGAAATAATTCCCCAATCTTTACAACATTACTGCCACAAACATGAATGCATTTTATTGGAATTCTATGTGAAAGACCAATACAAAGTGGTGTACACATGGGAAGTGGAAAAAAAATCATACATGATTCCAAACATTTTTTACAAATAACTGCAAAGTGGGTTGTGCGAATTATTCAGCCCCCTTTGGTCTGAGTGCAGTCAGTTAAGTGTGTGCTAATGACTAAATAGAGTGCACCTGTGTGTTATCTAATGTCAGTACAAATACAGCTGCTCTGTGACAGCCTAAGAGGTTGTTTAAGAGAATCTTGGGAGCAACAACACCGTGAAGTCCAAAGAACACACCAGACAGGTCAGGGATAAAGTTATTGAGAAATTTAAAGCAGGCTTAGGCTACAAAAAGATTTCCAAAGCCTTGAACATCCCACGGAGCATTGTTCAAGCGATCATTCAGAAATGGAAGGAGTATGGCACAACTGTAAACCTACCAAGACAAGGCCGTCCACCTAAACTCACAGGTCGAACAAGGAGAGCGCTGATCAGAAATGCAGTCAAGAGGCCCATGGTGACTCTGGAAGAGCTGCAGAGATCTACAGCTCAGGTGGTGGAATCTATCCATAGGACAACTATTAGTCATGCACTGCACAAAGTTGGCCTTTATGGAAGAGTGGCAAGAAGAAAGCCATTGTTAACAGAAAAGCATAAGAAGTCCCGTTTGCAGTTTGCAGTTTGCCACAAGCCATGTGGAGGACACAGCAACCATGTGGAAGAAAGTGCTCTGGTCAGATGAGACCAAAATGGAACGTTTTGGCCAAAATACTACGTGTGGCGGAAAACTAACACTGCACATCACTCTGAACATACCATCCCCACTATCAAATGTGGTGGCAGCATCATGCTTTGGGGGTGCTTCTCTTCAGCAGGGACAGGGAAGCTGGTCAGAGTTGATTGGAAGATGGATGGGGCCAAATACAAGGCAATCTTGGAAGAAAACCTCTTGGAGTCTGCTAAAGCCTTGAGACTGGGGCGGAGGTTCACCTTCCAGCAGGACAACGGCCCTAAACATAAAGCCAGGGCAACAATGGAATGGTTTAAAACAAAACATATCCATGTGTTAGAATGGCCCAGTCAAAGTCCAGATCTAAATCCAATCGAGAATCTGTGGCAAGATCTGAAAACTGCTGTTCACAAACGCTGTCCATCTAACCTGACTGAGTTGGAGCTGTTTTACAAAGAAGAATGGGCAAGGATTTCAGTCTCTAGATGTGCAAAGCTGGTAGAGACATACCCTAAAAGACTGGCAGCTGTAATTGCAGCAAAAGGTGGTTCTACAAAGTATTGACTCAGGGGGCTGAATAATTACGTACACCCCACTTTGCAGTTATTTATTTGTAAAAAAATGTTTGGAATCATGTATGATTTTCATTCCACTTCTCACGTGTACAGCACTTTGTGTTGGTCTTTCACGTGGAATTCCAATAAAATTGATTCATGTTTGTGGCAGTAATGCACCATCTAAAACAGATTTTTATTAAGTGATCTTCAGATAAAATACATCAGGTTAAAATCCACATGTGGGTATGCCTAGGATGACGCACAGGCGTTTCGGGCCGCTCTCAGTCCTTTCTCAAATCATGGCAGCCCCTGTGGGCCTGCCATGATTTGAGAAAGGACTGAGAGCGGCCCGAAACGCCTGTGCGTCATCCTAGGCATACCCATATGTGGATTTTAACCTGATGTATTTTATCTGAAGATCACTTAATAAAAATCTGTTTTAGATGGTGCGAATCTGATGGAGTTAATAGACTGTTAACTTGTGACTCCAAAGGCGATTCCAGCACATCGATTGAACCATTGGTGCTGATGCAATTACGTTTACGAATCTGTGGCAGTAATGCAACAAAATGTGGAAAACTTCAAGGGGGCCGAACACACTGTACACACATATAACCACTTAACGACCGCCCGACGCCGATAGGCGGCGGCAGGTCGTAAATGGTTTTACAGGAAACGGTCGCTCGTTCGAGCGGCCATTCCATGTCAGTTCACGGAGGGTGTCTCCGTGAACAGCCTGCGAGCCTCAGATCGCGGCTCGCAGGCTAAATGTAAACACGCGGGGAAGAAATCCCCAGTGTTTACGTCGCACGGCACTACTGCGCAGCAGTGTGGTAAAGGAGATCAGCGATCCCCGGCCTCTGATTAGCCGGGGATCGCCGGCATCTGATAGGCTGAAGCCTATCAGAGGCGGTACAGGACGGTTGGCCGTCCTGTGCCGCCCATGGGAAGGAGGGGAGGGAGGGAAAGAGCGGGAGGCAGAAAATCGCTGAGGAGGGGGGCTAAGAGGAGCCCCCCCCGCTACACGCAGACAGCCGGCGGCGATCAGACCCCCCCATCAGGACATCCCCCTAGTGGGGAAAAAAGGGGGGGGGGAGTCTGGTCACCCTGGCTGCAAGGTGATCTGTGCTGTGGGCTGGAGAGCCCACCCAGCACAAATCACAGAAAACAAGCCTGGTCCTTAAAGCTGTCTAACACCCAGCATTTCAACTTTGCTTTAAAAGATTGCTTACAGCTTAGAAACTATTATGCCAGATTTTTTTTAAGCAGAAATTCACTGAATGGGTTAAACATGACATTTTAGTGTTGCATTTAGCTAGAAATCCACATCTGTGCTGAGGTTTAGATACAAATGTATCATGTTTGGAATGCAAATAGATCTCTAAAAAGCCTGTCTGGGAAGCCCTCTGTGGTCTCTCAGAGAGGCTTTTGTTTATTAAAATTCCAAACATGATACGTTTGTATCTAAACCTCAGCACAGATGCAGATTTCTAGCCATTATAGCTTTAAAACAATACATGCTACCATAATTAACCACTTCGCCATATCTGGACGCATATATCCGTCCAGATAGGCAGTGGTGCTGCAGCCGTGTGGTGCGCGCGATCGGGCGCACGCCCGCGCGCGCCTCCGCTGCCTCCCGCTGCCCCCCCGATCAGTGAATGGGAATATAATTCCCATTCACCGATCCAAGTCCCCGGCAGAAATACCGACGCTTTCTCATCAGAGAGCGTGGTATTTCTGCCCCCAGGAAACAACTTCTCTTCATTTTAGTTCCTAGATGCGACATCGTTCGCATCTAGGAATTTTTTGAATGTGGCCATCTTGTGGCCAAATAGTAAACTGCACCCACATACCTGTATTGAATAAAAAATACATTATATTACATCTAAAATTGGCTATTTACCTCCCAAACTAAAATTACCCAAATACATTTTTGTATTAAAAAAATAATAAAAAAAATTACAATTAAAAAAAAAAAACTACATAAATAGTTACCTAAGGGTCTGAACTTTTTAAATATACATGTCAAGAGAGTATCTTATTACATTTTTTAAAATTATAAGATTGTAAATAGTGATGGACGCAAATTGAAAAAATGCACCTTTATTTCTAAATAAAATATCGGCACCATAAATTGTGATAGGGACATAATTTAAATGGTGTAATAAGCGGGACAAATGGGCACATAAAATGCATGGGTTTTAATTACTGCAGCATGTATTAATTTTAAACTATAATGGCCAAAAACTGAGAAATAATGATTTTTTTCCATTTCTATCCTAATCTTCCTGTTAAAATGTATTTACAGTAAAGTGGCTCTTAGCAAAATGTACTACCTAAAGAAAGCCTAATTAGTGGCGGAAAAAACGAGATATAGATCAATTAATTTTGATAAGTAGCGATAAAGTTATTAGCGAATGAATGGGAGGTGAACATTGCTCGGATGCATAAGATTTTCGAAGCTGTAGGCTGAAGTGGTTAATACCCACATATTCTATTTACCCATTTGTCCCTGTTATTACACCATTTAAATTATGTCCCTATCACAATGTATGGCACCAATATTTTATTTGGAAATAAAGGTGCATTTTTTCAGTTTTGCATCCATCACTGTTTACAAGTTTATAATTTAAAAAATAATAGTAATATACCCTCTTGACATGCATATTTAAAAAGTTCAGAGACTTAGGTAAACACACACACACACACACACACACACACACACACACACACACACACACACACACACACACACACACACACATATGTAGGAGGTAAACAGTTAATTTTAAATGTAATTGATTGTGTGTATTTGAAAAAAATGTATGTAGATGTAGTTTTGGTATTTGGCCACAAGATGGTCACAGTGATTTTTATTTCCCATTCTGTAAGCGAGCACTCTCACCTACAGGAAGTGTAGGGAGGACGTGATTTTTTTTTTTCTTCAGAAAGATTGAGGCTTCTCATAGAAGCCGTCGGTCTTTCTACTGGGGACTTAGATCAATGAATGGGAGCTGCGTTCCCATTCATTGATCTCCGGGCTAACGAACAGCGGCACAGGAGCGTGCACGATCGGCCGTGGGAGTGAACAGCAGCGCGTCAGCAGCCTTTTGGACGTATCGGCTACGTCCAAAGGGCGGAAATGGTCAATTTGTATTTTTTTTAATGCAAGAAATAATAAAAAAAATAGGTGATTATGGGATAGTGTGGGAGGTAAAGTGTTAATTTTAAATGTATTTGTGTTGTTGTTTTTTTTAAAGTAATTGTGAGTAGGTGTTAGATGTGGGATTTGTAGTTTCAGAATAACGTCTTTCAGAGACCAGAGTAAATCATTTAAAAGGATGTGGTTGTTTATTTAGCATTATTGATCTTCCATGAATATTCAAAATAAATCAATAAAGGTACAAATCTTAGTTACATTATAAATGATTACAAAAGATGAACAAATTGATTGCTGAGTAATCTGTAAGTATATGAATAAAAAGCTTATTGTATTGGCTTGTATGTAGATGAGAGTGAATGTGTGTGTGTGTGTATGAGGCTGGAAGAAGCAGGATTGCCCGACTCCCGCCTAAAACTCCTGGTATAACTAAAATGGGTTGGCCCCACAGTGTGTCCCAATGCTATCTGTGATTGGTTTGTTCAAATAATGCTGTAGTCTCTATTGGTCGACTACTGAATCTAGCTATTTCACTTAACTGTTCCTTTATCCCAAAGCACATGGTCAAACTGGTTGAAACCAGTATTCTAACAGCTTCATTGTACTACTATGCCTTGAAGAATGCGTTCCCTGCCCCCAATGATGAGAAACACATGCTCCAATTACCTTTATGGGGGAAGGCTGTCCTATTACCAACCCAGCCTTGTACGCCTATGCTAGATAATAGAAGATTTCTTTTCAATCAGTCTTATCAATATCACATATATAATTTATCTATAGCTTTGATATCTCAATCGCGTCACATCCAATATAGATAATTATTCCCTCTAACATGGCAGGGCCCTTGCCACGCAGAAAGCTCCAATCATCGCATATTTAGATTGTTCAGAGGTTAAAACATTAAAACTACTTATTACAGTAGGTGTAATTTTACTATTTGGTCAGAAGATGTCTTTGCACATGACTTCCTATTGCGTACCTATAGAACGCTAAATAGGAGGTAATGTGTGCATGGGTTCTGTCGGAAGTAAACAAATGATCGCGGCATCTCTTTGAAGCCTGAAACCATTCGTTTGGGGACAGAGATTAATGAATGGGAACTGCGTTCTCATTCATGTAAATATCAGCGGCAATAATGAGTGCGGAGGTAAGCAGGAGTGCACAATGGCAAGGGTCGTAGTAGCTACGTCCCTGCAAGGGGAATAGGGAATTTGCAGGGACGTAGTTACTCGTCTCGGGGCCAGAGGAGAGGAAGTGGTGAATGATGATGAAGGTGCATAGCATGCTCTAATACTTGTCTGCAATACTGACCAGAAGGGCTTGAGGTTAGGTGAGTGTGGAAGTCATAGAAGATATGAAACTTGGTGCTCAGATAACCAGATAATCAGTACCAGATTATGTGAGCTATGGGGGGGGGGGGGGGGTGTTGCTTTGTCATCTTGATAATCATCATCATCATCGGGGAACAGACTTTGCACCATGGACCTGGTCACGTAGTCATTGCCAGTGACTTGGCTTTGTAGGCAGGGCTGCTGTAGAGTTGGAATTGAGGATTCAGAGTTGGAATTGGATGATTTGAACCCACTCCACAACCCTAACGGTGGGTCCAGCAGATGACCACCATATGGCTGCTCACACGACAACTGAACCTTCACTATGTTTAATTCTTGGTAACAAACAATCTAAATTGGTAAAAAAAAAAAGTCATAAGCGCACTACTCACTTCCCACAACGATTCTGTATAGTTCTGGGAATGCTGCTTTTGTCTGTTTGTTGACTACAACCCTGACGATGCAGAAGTAACTTTCTGCTTCCTTCCGGTTCTGGGACTTATACCAGGACCCAGACACAGCACTGCAGCCATGAATAAACGTCTATGAAGTGGAAGCTACAAGATTGCTTTGTGATTGTGGATTAAGCACTGGGCGCATCACTGATCCAATATATTAATCAAAGGTTGTAATTAGACATGGGACCTGTGGGCGGTAGCTGAGTGTGGACGTTGCAGTTATGGTTGTGCGGTGATGGCTTAGTGCGGGCGGTGCAGTTTTGGTTGGGGCTTAGTGCGGGCGGTGCAGTTTTGGTTGGGGCTTAGTGCGGGCGGTGCAGTTTTGGTTGGGGCTTAGTGCGGGCGGTGCAGTTTTGGTTGGGGCTTAGTGCAGTGATGGCTTAGTGCGGGCGGTGCAGTTTTGGTTGGGGCTTAGTGCAGGCGGTGCAGTTTTGGTTGGGGCTTAGTGCGGTGATGGCTTAGTGTGGGCGGTGCAGTTTTGGTTGGGGCTTAGTGTGGGCGGTGCAGTTTTGGTTGGGGCTTAGTGCGGTGATGGCTTAGTGTGGGCGGTGCAGTTTTAGTTGGGGCTTAGTGCGGGCAGTGCAGTTTTGGTTGGGGCTTCAGTCTCTGGTGAAACATACATTGCAGCTTCAATCTTCTTCTGCTGCCAAACCTCATTGGCTGGATCAGGTCACATGATGTATAACCACAGAGAGGAAAAGAGGTACGCCCCTTAAAGAGGAGGGGCTTTCCCTCAGTATTGAGGCTTTACACTCACCGTAGCACCTCTATCCGGCTTGTCTTCAGCGCCTCCACCAGGTCACTGAATTCAGGATCCGGTAGCTTGCTTCCTGTCAGGTCCAGCTTCTTCAGAGTCTGGTTATCCCGAATCCCAGACGCCAGGTGCTGGAGGGAAGCCGGGGTGAACGTGACATTCCTCAAACTACAGGAGAAGAGAAGAATGTTAGCAGAAGCTCAGCAGGACAGCCAGGCAACTGGCATTGTTTATAAGGGAATAAGGATGCCAGCCGCCACTCTCACTTCAGGTTCCCTTTAACCCCCTGCAATGTAGAGCTGAACTAAAGGGGTTGTCTTTTTTTACCAATAGTCTGCCTCTATATTTTGATGGGAAAATATGATTTAGGCCCTTGCAAACCACGGCCATTGCGTTGCAGAATCATTCTGCATGTCAACTCACTGCCTATACAATTCTATGGGCCTGGTCACATCCCTACATTGTTACTGATCACATTATTATAACACACTGCCCATACAGTTCTATGGGCCTGGTCACAATACTGCACTGTAACTGGTCACATTATTTTAATGCACTGCCCATACAGTTCTATGGGCCTGTTCACAGTACTGCGCTGTAACTGATTGGGTTATTGTAACTTGCTGCATGCAGGCTTTGCATTAAAGGCTATATCCAGTTTCCATTATGCAATGTGCACAGGGTCGTAAAACATGTTTGCTGCCTTTAAAGGATAAAGGACACCTTAGTCTTTACTAAAATCTAAAAATGATCCCGTGTGTGTGTGTGTGTGTGGGAGGGGGGGGGGGGGGGGCTTGGTTTGTGCATAGCACCTCCTGTGGCCCAGTGTCTGCTTCCGTTCACCGGTATACCTCCCGTTGTCCTCACAGTGGTTGGCAGCCTTTACCCCGGATATACTGTGCTGCGCATGCGCAATATGTCCTCTTGGGACGGCTAGTGACTGCGCTCGCTGGGGACCCAGTGTGCCGTACACACTCACAGCACAGTATGTCCGGGGCAAAAAGAGCAGAAGGTACCTACTTCCACCCAATCGGAGTGCCTTGTTATACAAAGTTGCTGGAAGAAAATATTTCATATCATCAGTGACCTCCTAGATGTCCCCATAGACTCCTCCCCTAAGGTGTGGCTACTGGGGGAAGTGAAATTTAAGAGACCTTAATAATTGATAGAGTCCTCCCTCCATATAAGATGACCCATGCCAACCACACCACTCCAGAGAAATATGACGGTGCGGAGACTGTGGGTGAGTAATGAAGAGATAACTGGTATTCATGATGGGAAGGGGAGGGGTGAGCCGGTGATCACTTCCTGTTCTCAAAGTGGGCGGCTCCCCTTGGGCCTGGACACAGTGACTTTCACACCGATACTGTGAATATTGGTTACTATGTTGTGCATTCTGAAAAAGTTACCTTTGACTATATTACTGTCAACTGAAGAATAAACTCTATATGCATGGATATTTGTGGGTGATTGTAAAATACAGAAGTGCTTGTAATGTTCACTTCTTGTGGGCCTGACTAAGCAGTTATACCTGACTTGTTACTCGCTTGTCGCTTGCTACACTGACAGTAAAGGCCATACAAACCCTTACCTATCCTCATCTCCTGATTTGGATGACTTGCTAGGTGACATTTGGCCACAGCAGTGAGCAGTCAGTAGTGACTGGAATAAGAGCTCTGGTTGTGCTGGTCAGTCCTTCTCCTCAGTAAAGTTCTGCAGACTAGGGGCTTGAGTCATGAAAACTTAATGCGCTCTTCAGCTGTTATACTCACTCTAATTCCTCCATCTGGCTTGCTGTCAGAGCCGCCATCAGGACACTGTGTTCTGGACCCTCCATACGGTTACCAGAGAGGTGGAGCTTCCTCAGAGACTGGGTGTTCCTTATGCCGGATGCCAGGTCAGGGCAGCAACTGGAGGTCAAAAAATTTCTCTGCAAACTATAGAAGAGAAGAATGTTACCAGAATTCTGTATGCCGTAAAGTAATCCTGTAAGGATAAAAGTGCCCCTGGGGGGTACTTACCTCAGGAGGGGGAGGCCTCTGGATCCTAATGAGGCTTCGCCCGTCCTCCTCAGCCTCGAGTATCCAGCGCTGGCAGCCCCCGAAGAGCGTGCAGCAATATTTACTTATCCACGGTCCTGTACAGACGCACTACAAGCTTCCCCTCGGTCTCTGCAGAAATTAGCTATTGGGTGGGTGCAGGAACCCGAGGGAAAGCCTGCGCAGGAGCGTGGATAGGTAAATATAAACTGCTAGCAACAGAATCGAGTACACCCCTGAGTAAAGAATGTCAACATTTTGCCCAATGTGTCAATATTTTGTGTACCTCCCATTATTTCCTAGCACAACCTCTGGACATGGAGGTCACTAGAGCATCACAGGTCACCACTGGAATCCTCTTCTGGTCCTCCATGATGAAGCTGGTAGATGATAGAGACCTTGCGCTCCTCCACCTTCTGTACGAGGATGCCCCACATATGCTTAATAGGATTTAGGTCTGGAGACATGCTTGGCCAGTCCAGCACCTTTACCCTCACTTTCTCTAGCACGGCATTTATCATCTTGGAGGTGTGTTTGGGGGTTGTAGTCATGCTGAAATACTGCGCTGTGGCTCAGTTTTTGAAAGGAGGGGATCATGCTCTGGCACAGTGCATGTTGGCATTCTTGGTTCCCTCAATAAACTGTAGCTCCCCAGTACCAGCAGAACTCATACAACCCCAAACTATGAAACTCCCACCACCACCATGATTGACTGTAGGGTTTGGTCCTGATCTAATTCACTTTTTTATCCTAGGTTTTCTCCTAGATGATATTTTACATCTTTATAAATGAAAATGAATACTTTTCAAGCCATCAGCAAGCAAGAAAATAACCAGAATAATTTTGACAGTAGTTTCACCTACTTGTTGGTACTTTTTCAGTTGCAGAGGGCTGAAAAGTTATTTTAAACAGAAGATAAAAATTATCTCCTAGGAGAAAATTTATAAGGAAAAGTAAGTTGGATCAGGCCCAATGTCTTTGAACTCATCACATGGTTGCTGCCACACACCTTGATACCATCTGAACTAAATAAAATTATCTTGGTCTCATCAGACCACAGATCCAGTGATCCATGTCCTTACTCTATCTGATCTAAGCAAACTGTTTGCAGATGTTCTTGTGCATCAATTTTAGAAGGCTTCTTTGTGGACTGACAATCATGCAGAGCATTTTATGCAGTGTGTGGTGTATGGTCTGAGCACTGAAAGGCTGCCCCCCTTATTCCCACCCCTTCAATCTCTGCAGCAATGCTGCCAGCAGTCATACGTCTATTTGCAAGAGACAACCTCTGGATATGATGCTGAGCACATGCACTCAACTCCATTGGTTAAACATGGTGAGACCTGTTCTGACTGGGACCTCTCCTGTTAAACTACTGTACGGTCTTGTCCTCCGTGCTGAAACTAAGTGTCAGGGTATTGGAAATATTCTAAAAGCCTGGGTCATCTTTATGTAGCACAACAATTATTTTCTTAAAGGGAATGTCCAGGAAAAAAAAAAGAAAAAAAAAAGATATCTACTTACCCCGGGGGCTTCCTCCAGCCCCCTGCAGCTGCCCTGTGCCCTCGCCGCAGCTCAGCTTCCTGCTGATGGCCCAGGGTCCCTGTTGGGAGGTCGTCCTCTACTGCACCAGCACAACCGCTGCTTTCAATCATGTCCATGTGGTCCAGAGTGTATCGCGCAGGCAAAGTAGTTCTGCACCTGCACAGTACACTCCAGACAACATGGACTTGATTGACAGCGGTGCTCGTGCAGGCGCAGTAGATGATGGGCTAGTGAGGCACCATTGGGGACCGGGAGCCAGCAGCTGAGAGCGGAGCTGTGACAAAAGACAGATGAGCTGCTAGGGGCTGGAGGAAGCCCTGGGTAAGTAGATTTATCTTCTTTTCCCCTGGATATTACCTTCAGGAGCCTCAGAGAGTTCTCTTCTATAAGGTGACATTAAATTTCCATCGACCAGTATGAGAGAGTGTGAGAGCGATAACACCAAATGTAACACATCTCCTGCTCCCCAGTCACACCAGAGACCTTGTAACACTAACCAGTCACATGACCCCGGGAGGGAGGGAAAATGTCTGATTGGGCAGAATTCTTCTATAAGCTCCTCAGAGAGCTCTCTGCCATGAGGAGCCATGCTGAGCTTCCAGTGACCAGTATGAGAGAGTGTGAGAGAGATAACACCAAATGTAACACACCTCCTGCTCCCCAGTCACACCTGAGACCTTGTGACACTAACCAGTCACATGACCCCGGGGAGGGAAAATGTCTGATTGGGCAGAATTCCTCTATAGGCTCCTCAGAGAGTTCTCTGCCATGAGGAGCCATGCTGAGCTTCTAGTGACCAGTATGAGAGAGAGTGAGAGCGATAACACCAAATGTAACACACCTCCTACTCCCCAGTCACACCTGAGACCTTGTAACACTAACCAGTCACATGACCCCGGGAGGGAAAATGTCTGATTGGGCAGAATTCTTCTATAAGCTACTCAGAGAGTTCTCTGCCATGAGGAGCCATGCTGAGCTTCCAGTGACCAGTATGAGAGAGTGTGAAAGTGATAACACCAAATGTAACACACCTCCTGCTCCCCAGTCACACCTGAGACTTTGTAACACTAATCAGTCACATGACCCCGGGGGAGGGAAAATGTCTGATTGGGCAGAATTCTTCTATAAGCTCCTCAGAGAGTTCTCTGCCATGAGGAGCCATGCTGAGCTTCTAGTGACCAGTATGAGAGAGAGTGAGAGCGATAACACCAAATGTAACACACCTCCTACTCCCCAGTCACACCTGAGACCTTGTAACACTAACCAGTCACATGACCCCGGGAAGGGAAAATGTCTGATTGGGCAGAATTCTTCTATAAGCTCCTCAGAGAGTTCTCTGCCATGAGGAGCCATGCTGAGCTTCCAGTGACCAGTATGAGAGAGTGTGAAAGTGATAACACCAAATGTAACACACCTCCTGCTCCCCAGTCACACCTGAGACTTTGTAACACTAATCAGTCACATGACCCCGGGGGAGGGAAAATGTCTGATTGGGCAGAATTCTTCTATAAGCTCCTCAGAGAGTTCTCTGCCATGAGGAGCCATGCTGAGCTTCCAGTGACCAGTATGAGAGAGTGTGAGAGCGATAACACCAAATGTAACACACCTCCTGCTCCCCAGTCACACCTGAGACCTTGTAACACTAACCAGTCACATGACCCCACGGAGGGAAAGTGTCTGATTGGGCAGAATTCCTCTATAAGCTCCTCAGAGAGGTCTCTGCCATGAGGAGTCATGCTGAGCTTCCAGTGACCAGTATGAGAGAGTGTGAGAGCGATAACACCAAATGTAACACACCTCCTGCTCCCCAGTCACACCTGAGACATTGTAACACTAACCAGTCACATGACCCGGGGAGGGAAAATGTCTGATTGGGCAGAATTCTTCTATAAGCTCCTCAGAGAGTTCTCTGCCGTGAGGACCCATGCTGAGCTTCCAGTGACCAGTATGAGAGTGTGTGAGAGCGATAACACCAAATGTAATACATCTCCTGCTCCCTAGTCACACCTGAGACCTTGTAACACTAACCAGTCACATGACCCCGGGGAGGGAAAATGTCTGATTGGGCAGAATTCCTCTATAAGCTCCTCAGAGAGATCTCTGCCATGAGGAGCCATGCTGAGCTTCCAGTGACCAGTATGAGAGAGTGTGAGAGCGATAACACCAAATGTAACACACCTCCTGCTCCCCAGTGACACCTGAGACCTTGTAACACTAACCAGTCACATGACCCCAGGGAGGGAAAATATCTGATTGGGCAGAATTCCTCTATAAGCTGCTCAGAGAGATCTCTGCCATGAGGAGCCATGCTGAGCTTCCAGTGACCAGTATGAGAGAGTGTAAGAGCGTTGTGGTTTATCATATAATTTAGCGAATAAATTCCCGGAAGGCTTAATGAATCTTTGAGGGACCACTAGTTATAAGACCATCCTTAGTTTGAATTTTATATATAGAATTCACCCTTTCCTGCTACCTAAGTTTTCATGCTAGCCAGGTATCTGGCTTATTAATATATTTATAATATTGAGAACTCGTCCAGACCATTGCTTGTTCAACACGACGAGGTTATTGATAAGTTGGAGATGGATATCATTTGTTTGGAGAAATACCGCACTCCTGCAAGTAAGATGAGTCTATGCAATTCATATTCTGCTGTAAATTCTTCTTCTGAGTGGCGGCGATTTTAATCAGGTGACCTCCTATAGTTTCCTTATAGGGTAGACAGCAGGTCAAGGGAGAATCCTCATCATTAGCCACACAATATGCTCTAATGTTTATGGAGAGCCATTTTCAATTCCTGGTCCAAAAGTATAACTCTGTTTGAAGGAATAAAGTTCACTCCAAACATCAATCAAAAAATCATTCAAAAATACTTCTTGCAGGCAGTGTTAGGAAATTTCTTTAAAGTCATTTCTGCATAAAAAATGCTTTTTTTCAATTTCGGGAATATATTCATGAAAATATGCATGGTCAAAGGAAACATTTTTTTTTTTTTGCGAAAATTTAGGAAAGATGGAAAAAAAAAAAACTTCTTTTAATACAAAAATTAGCAAAAACGCATAAAATCACGAACCTATTACAGAATGATTTTCAAAGGCATTTTTGCTCAAAAGTCGAGTTTTACATTATTTTCACAAAAATGAATGCAGAAAGCATATCAGCATTTTCGCTCATCACTGCTCACTGGGCGTTCTATAGTTGTGCTCTTTGTGCTTTTGTGAGTTTATCATCAGCGGTCCTCGCGGACTTATCCAGGGTCTCTGCTTAGTGTATTTTAGGAAGTAAATCATAGGTGAATGAATATATTTCTTGTTACTTACCTAAATGCTAAAGCAAAGAGAAAATATTTTATAACAAAGATAATTTAAATTCACCTTCAGAAGCCTTTCCACTCACCTTATTTACCATTTACCTAGAAAATAATGGACTGCATTGCCTGACAAAGTGGTGTGTGTTTGTGAGTATAAACTGTATGTGCAAAATGTATTTGATAATTTGTATAAGTATATTATTAGCATATGTAGGAATTAAAGTGTGAGCTCCTCTGAGGACAGTCAGTGACATGACTATGTACTCTGTAATGTGCTGCAGGAGATGTGAGTGCTATATAAATACATAATAATATGGTAGGACATTAGACTAAGACTATGGTAGGATTAGATTGTGAGCTCCTCTGAGGACTGTCAGTGACAGGACTATGTACTCTATAGTGCTGCAGAAGATGTCAGTGCTATATAAATAAATAATAATATTTGTAATGATCTGTGTCATCCTGCTGGTGGCAGCACTAGGAACTTGAGGTGGACTTCAGCTGTCTACCAGCAGGTGGCGCTCATATTGCTGGGAGCAGTGCAATTCCTCGGCTCACCAGCAGATGGAACTGTGAAAGACTCTGGTCAGTCACCTGAGCAATGTGCTGCATATTTAAGGCCGGACTTCCTAGCAGCACATTGCTAGGTCATTGTGTCTTGTTCCTGCAGTGTTGTGACTCTGGCCATCTGTCCTGTATCCTGAGCTCCTGGTATTTTGACTCCTGCTTGTTCGACTAATCTTTTGTCTTCTGATTCTGTACTTCTGATCCATTCTGATTTCCTGGTATTTGATCCTTGCTAGTCTGACGATTCTTCTGTGTGCTGATTGTGTTGAGACGTGTCTGTATATATTGTATTATTGTATATATTCTCATATTGTGTGGGTTGCTGTATATATTTGTATAGATAGATAGATAGTCAGGGTTCTGGTATTTGTGGTGCACCACGCGTTGTTTGATTGTATATTGTATGTGTATGGTGATCTGCATTTGTACACTTGCATTATTGTAATAAAACACATTTATATTCTACTCTGTTGTGCAGACATCAGTATTTCTATTGTGATCTTCCAGTTTGTTAAACCAAAACGATTGCCATGCAGAGATCGTGGATCTGCCAGTCTAGTTCCAGTCACGACCACGATCTGCATGACCAATCGTTACAGAATGACCTAGCCCAACCATATATTGATCACAGAAATACTGCAGATTCATCTATCTGTACAAAGAGTTGGAATTTTGATGATGTGTACTACTATGTCTTGCTTGCTGAGGATAGCAAAAGTTATTCCTTCATGAATTTTGCAGCTTACTCCAGAAAGCAGCTTCAGCAGTTATTGGAGTTAGTGCAAAACTATGTTAATCAGAAAATCTTGTCTGCAGAAGAGGTGCAGGACCTGCTGCAAGTCCTTCAATGGTTGCTGAAAAGTCAGAAAATTTGTACTTACCTCTGTAATTTTCCTTTCCTGATACAACTCCACGTCGACATACTTCCTGGGTTAGCTCCTCCCCTCTAACCCCTATAGGACCCGTACAAAGCTATAAATAAAGGATATGATCCCACTACCCTCATTCTTGTATATAGTACTCAGACACAACAAAACTAAGGGCGGGTCGTATGTCGACGTGGAGTTGTATCAGGAAAGGAAAATTACAGAGGTAAGTACAAATTTTCTGACTTTCCTGATACCTCCACGTCTCCATACTTCCTGGGACATAACTAGCACCAATAAACCAGACGGGTGGGTACAATGCAAAAATATTATGTTTATATGAAAAGATCAGCAGATTATTTATCTACAGCAGACAATACTTTTTTTCCAAAATTTACAGAGGTTAATACAGATGGATCAATTCTGTAATGTCTTATGAACGTATTTGGAGATGTCCAGTTCGCGGCTTTGCATATCGTTGTAAGGGAGACACCTGCGGATGCTGCCCAAGAAGTTGACATACTTCTAGTTGAATGAGCAGAGGTTGATGGAATCTCCTCTGCCCCCTTTGCTCTGTATGCTGCCTTTATGAGCCTGACTATCCAGGTAGCTATTGTTCTAGCTGAAACCTCCTGGCCCTTTCTAGGTCCCGAAGGACAAATAAATAGGTGATCAGAGTTCCTGAAGGGTTCTGTAGCCTCTATATAGAATCTCAGGATTCTGACGATATCCAGATGCTTGATTGCCGATCCCTCCTCTGCATTGGGAAAGGCTGGTAAGGTCCATTCCTGATTTATATGCTTCTCCGAAACTACCTTCGGTAGAAAATCCATTACAGGCCTGAGGACTACCCTATCGGGATAGAAAACAATGTGTGGATTGAGCACTCCCAGTGCTTGGATCTCTGACACTCTTCGGCCAGAGGAGATAGCCACTAAAAATGTTGTTTTTAGGGTTAAATTCCAGATGGAGCAGGTTTCGATAGGTTCAAATGGTTCTGATGACAGATAGTCTAAGACGAGAGGTAAATCCCAAGATGGAAGAATCTTCCTAACAGGGGGTCGGATCTTCATTAGGGCTTGAAAAAATAACTGAATCAGTCTATCAGCTGAAAGTCTTTGGCCTATTAGGCTTGAAATAGCTGAAACTTGACATCTCAAGGTACTAACACTCAGGCCCAGATCCACCCCCGTTTGTAAAAAGTCCAGTATATGAGGAATGGATGGTGATAGAAAGTCCACTTCCCTCAGTGATGAGAAATCTATAAATCTTCTCCATACCCTATGATACGATCTGTTAGTGGATACTTTTCTGGCTCTTAGTAAAGTGTTCACCACAGGTAGGGAAAACCCAGCTTCTGTTAGGATCCTCCTCTCAATCTCCATACCGTTAGAGATAATATCTCCGGATTCTGATGGTATATCTCCTTCTGTGATAGTAGGTCCTGTGCCATGTATAACTTCAGAGGTGGACAGAGAGACATGTTGATCAGTAGTGGAAACCAAGGCCTCTTGGGCCAATAGGGCGTCACCACTATTGCTGTAACCTGTTCCGTTTTCAGCCTCTTGAGGAATCTCAGGATTAAAGGAACCGGAGGAAATGCATATACTAGGGATGCTCTCCATGGGGCTACTAAGGCGTCTATCCCGCTCGTCCCTGGAACCCAGCATCTGGAAAGAAATGTTGGCAACTGGTTGTTGAGATGAGATGCGAATAGGTCGACCTGAGGGAGACCCCATAATTGAATTATCTGTTTGAACACTGAGGAATTCAATTTCCATTCGTTGTTGTCGACAACATTCCGGGATAAGTAGTCTGCTTGAATGTTCAATTTCCCTGGAAGGTAAACTGCCCTGATAGCTTGTAAGTTCTTCTCCGCCCAGATCATTAATGGAGTAAGTTCCCTCATCAATGATAAGCTCCTTGTTCCTCCTTGCTTCTGAATATATGCAACCGCAGCACGATTGTCCAACTGTAGACATAGGGCTGAATTCCTGATCATGTGCGCAAAAGCCTGGGTCGCCTGAAAAGCTGCTCTCAGTTCCAATATATTGGACACTATTCTCTGATGATTCTCCGGCCACTGACCTTGTGCCCATTTCTGTAGACAATGAGCTCCCCATCCGGTCTGACTTGCGTCCGAAGTAATCATGATCCAATTGAAAGGAGCTAATGGAAACCCCTGGCACAGGTTTTTCTGATCGATCCACCAAAGAAGAGATATTCTGCACGACATTGATAGTTTGACCTTCTGATGCATGGATGACTGGTCCCATTGCCTCAGAAAATTCCACTGGAAAGATCTCATGTGCCATCTGGACCATCTGACCATTGGAATCACTGATGACATCAGACCCAATATTTGAAGACAATGTCTCGATACTATCTGTGTCCGATACATGATTCCCTGAATCGATCTGCGGATATTCTGCACTTTTTCCTTCGGTAAGGACACCGTGTTGTCTGTCGTGTTGAATTTTGCTCCTAGGTAAGTTAATTCCCTGGATGGAATCATTTGGCTCTTTTTCCAGTTGATAATCCATCCTAATTTCTCCAGAAACGTTATCACTGTTTCTCTGTGAGCAATTAGTTTCTGCTCCGAGTCTGCTAGTATCAAGATGTCGTCCAGATAGTGGTGTATTCGAATACCTTTCAGTCTCAATTCCGCAATTGCGGCCACCAAAACTTTGGTAAATGTTCGAGGTGCTGTAGACAGGCCGAAAGGCAGAGAAGTGAATTGCAGATGTAAGTTGTCTACATAGAATCTCAGGAATCTTTGAAAAGTTTGATGTATGGGTATGTGGAGGTAAGCGTCCTGAAGGTCGATTGACAACATCCAATCGTTTGGCATAATAACAAGGATAATCGATTGAATGGACTCCATCTTGAACCTTGGAATAACTATTGCCTTGTTTAGATATTTTAGATCTATAACTGGGCGAAATCCTCCACTCTTTTTCTGTACTAGAAAAAGTTGCGAGTAAACTCCCTTTCCTCTTTCTGCTAGAGGAACCATCTGTATTGCCTTTTGATCTAGCAAGGAATTCACATAATCTCTTAATGTGTCTGCCTTCTGCTGATTCTTGGAGATGTGAGTTTGCAGAAATCTGTCTCTGGGGTGCCATCGGAATTTCCACTTGTGCCCTGTAGAAACTGTCTTGGTTACCCAGTCGTCCTTTATCCTTTCCACCCAAACATCCTTGAATTCCATCAATCGAGAGCCCACTTTGGATATCTGGGTGGGCGTACCTTCAAAAAGACTGCTTTGCTTGTCCTGCATTCTGAATACTAGACTTGAGTGACCTTGCCAGCGAGGCTTGTGAGCTTTTCCAGTTATTTCTAAAAGGCCTTCCTGGTCTATAGGCTTTGGAGTCTCTAAATCGGGTATTCTGCTGTCTTCTCCCTGTTGAGAAATTTCTTTTCTGTGGTCTATCCTGTGGTAATAACCCTGATTTGCCACCAGTGACTCTAGAGATCGCCTTGTCCATCTCACTTCCAAAGAGGCATACTCCATCATAAGGTATCTTTACCCAACTTTGTTTAGAGCTTAGGTCTGCTCGCTATGGCTTCAGCCACATTGCCCTCTTAGCCGTTACTGCATTTATCATGATTCTAGAGAGGGATCTTAGAATGTCCATGGATGCTTCCCCTATAAAATCTGCAGAGATCTTTAAATCCTCCATGGTGGATATGATTTCCATTTTATCCTTGTCTTCCAGGATTGCTTGCTCTATATTGTCTATCCAAATCTTCAAGGCCTTTGCAACCGAGGTGAGGGCAATGGCTGGTTTACATGTGGCCCCTGCACCCAGATATGATCTTCTTAGGTCACTGTCCACTCTTCTATCCAAAACATCTTTAAAGATGGCCGAATCCTCTTTGGGTAACGTAACGTGTTTTACCAATCTAGATAACGAGGCATCAATTGATGGTGGATTTTGAAGAAAAGGCACTTCCTCATCCTTCACAGGGTATAATTTAGAAAAACAATTTTGAATTGAAGCTTTGCTCTCCACTTTCTTGAACTCTTCTAATATTATATTTTTTATTTCCTTCATAATTGGAAATGTATTCGGTTTTTTCGTTAAGTGTGAGTAATACTCTTTATTCTGTTCTTCCTCTCCTGGAGGATCTGTCCACTCAAGGGCCTCCTTTATTGCTGTTATGAATGGGCTGGTAAGCTTAAAGTCAAATAGGCAGGGTGCCTCATCATCTTCCCCTTGGTCAGACTCCAAGACATCTTCTTGTGTGGATTGAAGAGATGTTGAAGAGTGTGCCGTTACCTCTTCCCTCACAACCTTTCTTATGATCTCCGATATATCCTCGGACTTGGCTTCCAGCGTTCTAGCCAATTGACTGAAACATGATTCACAAACAGTCTTATCCGTCATAGCAGGGTTTGGACATGCCCAACACTGATTGCTACTCGGTAAATGTCTATGTGTAGGAGAACGTGATCTGCTCCTATAATGGTGGTAATGACTTGATCTAGATGAGTATCTCCTTCTTCTGGAGCGTGATCTAGATCTTGATCTGGATCTAGAAGACTTGTGATGATGCTTCTTCGATTTGTGCTTTTTCGATCTTGATTTTGACCTTGACCTGGTTCTGCTAGATCTTGACTCATCTTGCCCCACTTTGCGCACTCTACAAGATAAAAGCAATAGTTAATTGCTTCACTTGTTGAAAGGACGGATCTGCTTTTAAGTTTATTTAAAACATTTTTTTTTTTCTCACCCCGATGCTCCTTGAGAGGCGCTATCTACGGCACGCACTGTGGACTTTGGTCTACTGGAGCCTGATCCAGCATCATCCTTATGTGCTCTGTGAGATACAAGCAATAATTTAATTGCTTCCAATAGATTTGATATATACATATATATACATATATTAAATTTTTTTTTTTTTTTTTTTATAAGGCCCCTTTAAAACATTAAAACCTAGCGCGCTTATTGTGCGTGCAGCCGTAGCCGCAAGAAGAGGGCACGTTTGCCCACACGCAACATGTCCGCCGCTAGACTCTCCCGAGTCTCTACCATGCGCGGCATGACGCACATGCGCAGATGCGTACTTCCGGACGCCTAGGACGCGCACCCGGAAGTGAAGAAGCGCCGCCGCCATAGCAATCTCCTAAGTCAGCGCGACCCAAGAGCCCGACCAAGGAGCCATATTAAAAGATACACGCACAGGAGCCCACAGGTAGGCTAAAGCGCACCCAAAACGGGCACACAGGAATCCCCACAAGCCTTTAGCCTGTATAAACGCCTTCTATGATCCTTAAGAGGTCCTATACAGGCACATTTAGTAGCCAAAGGCCCTCTTATTTACCAGGAAAAAACATTTGAAAAAAAAAACCTGGCATGGGGTAAGGTGCTCAATGAGCAATAGGTAAACAATCGTTAAAGAGTAATGAAAGTATAGCAGATAGAAAATTGTACAACATATCTACCAAACCACGGATCCTATAGTGTCTGAGGACAAAAAAGAGAATGAGGGTAGTGGGATCATATCCTTTATTTATAGCTTTGTACGGGTCCTATAGGGGTTAGAGGGGAGGAGCTAACCCAGGAAGTATGGAGACGTGGAGGTATCAGGAAAGTAAATTATCCAAGGATAATTTTCTTGATCCTCCATTTAGCCCATCTGATGTTACCGTTTTGATTTCAATTTTGAAAAATGACAGGGAATCTTTCTTTAAGTTCTACTCCAACAAAGACAACAATATTATGCAAGCTTGTGTTCAATCCCTCCAATCATTAATTGATTTAAGAGTATGCAAATTTGAAAGAACCTCATTATTAATGTCTGCCTGGAAAGATATGTTAATTTCCCAATGCAAACCTTGTTCTGTGACAGCAAAGAATAAAATGCAAACTGGTTCTTTGTCTGTTACAATCCAGTCCAGTCTTGATTCTGTTTATGATGTAGTTCAGTCAAGTTCTATTAATAGACAAATACATTCTCTGCCGGTTAGGAACCAATCTCGTTTAGAACCTGTCTTTTGTGCAGCAGATATTAACTATCTAGCTGATCATTTAAAGAAGGATAGGAACAGTTTTTTAAACCACTATTCTAAAATGGAAAGTTCTTGTCTGCTGAAATATGTGCATGCTGTGAAAAGGATGAGTGGTTACAAATTGTGTCCGCAGAAAGCCGCCTCTGCCCTGATCCAAGTTTGGGAGGAAATCTTGTCATTTGATGCAGATGCATGCATGCATGTGATTGAGGAGTCAAATGAGTGGAGAGATTGCAGCAATCAAGTCAGTTTTGATTTTACTGCAGAAGAGATCAATGCTTATTATGGCTATTTGAAGAATGATAGGGAACAGTTTATGTCATTCTATTTGCAACAAGATGAGGAGTTTATTAGGAATTGTATCTGTGGAGTAAGATCTCTGATGGTTAATGCCTTGTATGAGAATGAGTCTGCCTCTGCTTTGATTGCCATCTGGCAAAAAATTCTTTCCTCTAAATTTCAATCTCATCCTCTCTCTGATAACCCTTATGTCCAGAGTTCACAACCTGCATGTCAGTTATCTGTACAAACTCCATTGCAAACTGCAGTCAGAACCACACCTTGGTCCTGGCAAAAATCATTAGAAAACAAGTCATCGTCCAAAAGGAAAAATAAATTCTTTCCTACCAACTCCATTCAGCATGTGCAGCCTCCAGCCGCTTCCAGTTGTGTGCAGCCTCCAGCTGATTCCAGTTGTGTGCAGCCTCCAGCTGATTCCAGTTGTGTGCAGCCTCCAGCCGATTCCAGTTGTGTGCAGCCTCCAGCCGATTCCAGTTGTGTGCAGCCTCCAGCCGATTCCAGTCGGGTACAGCCTCCAGCCGATTACAGTCGTGTGCAGACTCCTTGCAGCTTCATACGAACTCCATCCAGCTCCATGCAGACTTCATCCAGATCCGTGCAGACTTCATCCAGATCCGTGCAGACTTCACCCCGATCCGTGCAGACTTCACCCCGATCCGTGCAGACTTCAACCATGTCCATGCAGACTCCAGGTGATTTGTGTCCTCAGCAATCTCCAGTCTGTCCTGAGCAGTCCTTCGCCTTTCTTTGTGGACTCTTTCATGGACTAGGTTTGCTGACAGTGGGTCAGCCTGCCAGGCCTGCAGAGCTCCAGAATGTTTATCCTGCAGTATCCAGTCCTGCAATCCAGCCCGCAGAGTGTTGCATCCAGCCCGCAGAGTGTTGCATCCAGCCCGCAGAGTGTTGCATCCAGCCCGCAGAGTGTTGCATCCAGCCCGCAGAGTGTTGCATCCAGCCCGCAGAGTGTTGCATCCAGCCCGCAGAGTGTTGCATCCAGCCCGCAGAGTGTTGCTCCCTGCCTGCGGAATTTTGCTCCCAGTCCGCACAGGCTCAATTCACACAGTTTCAGTGCCAGTCCGCACAGACTGTATTGGGATCTCAGCCAACGGTCCAGCCAAGCGCTCAGCCAACGGTCCAGCCAAGCGCTCAGCCAACGGTCCAGCCAAGCGCTCAGCCAACGGTCCAGCCAAGCGCTCAGCCAACGGCCCAGCCAAGTGCTCAACCAAAGGTCCAGATCCATGAGGTTACACAGTCTGCTGTCCTGTCTGAAACTACTGAGCCTGCTGTCCTGTCTGAAGCCTCCCAACCTGTTAACTTGCCTAAAGTTATCCCGTCTTCTGTTTTGCCTGAGGTTATGCAAGCTGCTGCCCAGCCTTCACAGACTTTTGTTGCTGCTGTTCCTGTAGGTACCAAGTCTGTTGATGTTCCTGCTCCTAATGGTGCTCAGACTGATGTTCCTGATGGTGCCTGGCCTGCTACGGTTCTTGCTTCACCTGGTGGTGCCTGGTCTGCTGGACTATTTGAGGGCACCCAGTTTACCATCCAGCCTGTTGCTGCCCTGCCCGAGACTATTCAGTCTGTTGCTAATCTGCCTGCAGCACTACCTGAAGCTTTCCAGTTAACTGCTCAAATGTCACAGGACTCTGCTGTTGCTTCCAAGTCTGGCGACTCTGCTGTTGCTTCCAAGTCTGGCGACTCTGCTGTTGCTTCCAAGTCTGGCGACTCTGCTGTTGCTTCCAAGTCTGGCGACTCTGCTGTTGCTTCCAAGTCTAGCGACTCTGCTGTTGCTTCCAAGTCTGGCAACTCTGCTGCTGCTTCCAAGGTTGGTGAGTCTGCTGCCGCTTCTGAAGATATCCATTCTGCTGCCGCTTCTGAGGATATCCATTCTGCTGCCGCTTCTGAGGATATCCAGTCTGCTGCCGCTTCTGAGGGTATCCAGTCTGCTGCCGCTTCTGAGGGTATCCAGTCTGCTGCCGCTTCTGAGGGTATCCAGTCTGCTGCCGCTTCTGAGGGTATCCAGTCTGCTGCCGCTTCTGAGGGTATCCAGTCTGCTGCCGCTTCTGAGGGTATCCAGTCTGCTGCCGCTTCTGAGGGTATCCAGTCTGCTGCCGCTTCTGAGGGTATCCAGTCTGCTGCCGCTTCTGAGGGTATCCAGTCTGTGGTTCCAGTTGTTGCTTCCAAGTCTTCGGTTCCAGTTGTTGCTTCCAAGTCTTCGGTTCCAGTTGTTGCTTCCAAGTCTTCGGTTCCAGTTGTTGCTTCCAAGTACGCAGTTCCAGGTGTTGCTTCCAAGTACGGTGTTCCTGCGGATCTCAAGTCTGCTCCGGCTCTTCTTGATCCTGATGGGTTCCAGTCTGTTCCTGCTCCTTCGGATCCTGATGATCTCCACGCTGCTGATGTCTCTGTTTCCCAATTTGTGTTTCTGCGTGACTCTGGCCAGTCACATCATGTCCAGGCTGTCCAGCCTCTAAAGACTTCGGTGGTCCATCCATATTTTATGTTTTTTGATTTCTCTCCCTCCCTGCCCACCCAGCCTCGTTTTTTCTATTGAGACCCAGGTGGGGCTAACTCTGGAGATCGTGTGGAGCGTTCGGAGTCCGCTCCTAAAAGAGGGGGGTACTGTAATGATCTGTGTCATCCTGCTGGTGGCAGCACTAGGAACTTGAGGTGGACTTCAGCTGTCTACCAGCAGGTGGCGCTCATATTGCTGGGAGCAGTGCAATTCCTCGGCTCACCAGCAGATGGAACTGTGAAAGACTCTGGTCAGTCACCTGAGCAATGTGCTGCATATTTAAGGCCGGACTTCCTAGCAGCACATTTGCTAGGTCATTGTGTCTTGTTCCTGCAGTGTTGTGACTCTGGCCATCTGTCCTGTATCCTGAGCTCCTGGTATTTTGACTCCTGCTTGTTCGACTAATCTCTTGTCTTCTGATTCTGTACTTCTGATCCATTCTGATTTCCTGGTATTTGATCCTTGCTAGTCTGACGATTCTTCTGTGTGCTGATTGTGTTGAGACGTGTCTGTATATATTGTATTATTGTATATATTCTCATATTGTGTGGGTTGCTGTATATATTTGTATAGATAGATAGATAGTCAGGGTTCTGGTATTTGTGGTGCACCACGCGTTGTTTGATTGTATATTGTATGTGTATGGTGATCTGCATTTGTACACTTGCATTATTGTAATAAAACACATTTATATTCTACTCTGTTGTGCAGACATCAGTATTTCTATTGTGATCTTCCAGTTTGTTAAACCAAAATGATTGCCATGCAGAGATCGTGGATCTGCCAGTCTAGTTCCAGTCACGACCACGATCTGCATGACCAATCGTTACAATAATATGGTAGGACATTAGACTATGACAGGATTAGATTGTGAGCTCCTCTGAGGACAGTCAGTGACATGACTATGTACTCTATAGTGCTGCAGAAGATGTTAGTGCTGTATAAATACAGAATAATAATATGGTAGGACATTAGACTATGACTATGGTGGGATTAGATTGTGAGCTCATCTGAGGACAGTCAGTGACATGACTATGTACTCTGTAGAGTGCTGCAGAAGATGTCAGTACTACAGTATATAAATACAAAATAATAATATGGTAGGACATTAGACTATGACTATGGTAAGATTAGAGTGTGAGCTCCTCTGAGGACAGTCAGTGACATGACTATGTACTCTGTAATGTGCTGCAGGAGATATCAGTGCTATATAAATACATAATAATAATATGGTAGGACATTAGACTATGACTATGGTAGGATTAGATTGTGAGCTCCTCGGAGGACAGTCAGTGACATGACTATGTACTCTGTAATGTGCTGCAGGAGATGTCAGTGCTATATAAATACATAATAATAATATGGTAGGACATTAGACTATGACTATAGTAGGATTAGAGTGCGAGCTCCTCTGAGGACAGTCAGTGACATGATTATGTGCTCTGTAAAGTGCTGCAGGAGATGTCAATGCTATGTAATACATAATAATAATATGGTTGGACATTAGACTATGACTATGGTAGGATTAGACTGTGAGCACCTCTGAGGACAGTCAGTGACATGACTATGTACTCTGTACAGTGCTGCAGAAGATGTCAGTGCTATGTAATACATGATAATATGGTAGGACATTAGGCTATGATTATGGTAGGATTAGACTGTGAGCACCTCTGAGGACAGTCAGTGACATGACTATGTACTCTGTACAGTGCTGCAGAAGATGTCAGTGCTATATAAATACATAATAATATGGTAGGACATTAGACTATGACTATGGTAGGATTAGAGTGGGAGCTCCTCTGAGGACAGTTAGTGACATGACTATGTACTCTGTACAGTACTGCAGAAGATGTCAGTGCTATATAAATACATAATAATAATATGGTAGGAGATTAGACTATGACTATGGTAGGATTAGAGTGTGAGCTCCTCTGAGGACAGTCAGTGACATGACAATGTACTCTGTAATGTGCTGCAGGAGATGTCAGTGCTATATAAATACATAATAATAATATGGTAGGACATTAGACTATGACTATGGTAGGATTAGAGTGTGAGCTCCTCTGAGGACAGTCAGTGACATGACTATGTACTCTGTAATGTGCTGCAGGAGATGTCAGTGCTATAATAATAATAATAATAATAATCTCCTCTATAATAAAACCCTACTGTCTCTGCGTCCCGTGTCCCTGTGTGTGTCCCACATGTGCAGCGACGCAGAGACATTGAGGGAGAGTGACGTGCGGCGAGCGATAAGGGGCGGGAGTGCGCGGCGGAAATGTGCGTGCGTAGGTGGCGTATGCGCAGTGACAGACCTAGCCCGTTTTTAAATGGGCTTAGGTCCACTAGTAATAATAATAATAAATAAAATGGTAGGACATTGGTCTATGAGGGAAATAATGTTGCTGATCTCTGCTGCAATCAGGGCTGTTATACTCACCCTAATTCCTCTATCCGGCTTGTTGTCAGAGCCGCCATCAGGACACTGAATTCAGGACCCCCCAGCTCGTTACCAATCAGGTCCAGCACCCTCAGAGTCTGGTTATTCCTTATGCCGGATGCCAGGTCAGGGCAGGCGCTGGAGGGCAGATCATTTCTATGCAAACTGTAGAAGGAAGAATGTTACCAGAAATCTGTATTCTTTATAATTGTTCTGAAAACAGCATTTTTGTACTGAAATGTTTTATACAATAGAGAGAGTTTAAGGGCAGGTTCACACTTGCTTTAAAAAATGTATCTGTGGAATACAATCGTAAAGCTCCACTTACAGGAAGCGGATCCTATGTTAAAAATATTGTAAAAAAACCCAACGCGTCGTACATGGAAACTGGAACACGACACGGAATGCAGAGTCCCAACTTGGCAAGTTTTCCCAGACCGGACAAGAAAGTGTGTCCAATGAAAGCCTAAGGGCCCGTTCACACTGCACGCGTTTCCAGCCGCGTTTTGGAAACGCGTGCGGGAGGCCGACACGCACGACATCAGACAGTGCATAGAGTGCACTGTCTGATGATCACACTGCATGCGTTCCGGACCTGTGCGGTCTGGGAACGCATGCTGCACGCAGATTTTACAAAAACGTGCGGCTGTCCTATTCACTTTGCAGTGATGGGATCAGCCACGCAACGCACACAAACGCAGATGGCGTGCGTTCGCATGCGTTGCGCTCCGCATGCGTGGCTGTCCGCGTTTGTGATGTGAACAGGCCCTAAGAGAACAGACACTGTCCTCACTAGGCTAGTCGCTGCATCCGCATTGCCTGTTTCGCCCACATACGTGTCACTGCCGTGACGTCATACTCACGCGTTCCAACGCCCATCACCGTCGCTCTGTCCCTTCAAAACAGCCCAGTGGCCGGGGGATCTCCAATAAGCTGCAACAGACTAATGGGAATCCTCAGCAACAGGAAAATTCTCATAAATTCAATTCAATTAAAGTCAATTCACTTTATTGTCATTGTGTAACACAACAAAATTACTTTTCATGACAACCCCACGGTGCATATAGGGAACATAGTGATAGTAACAAGGAAGAGAAGAAATTATACAAGTATGCCAGGTATTACAGATGTTTAAACAATTTGTACACAGTGATAATTATTACGGAGAGGATTCAGAGTTCATCAAGTTTATGGCGGATGGGAAAAAGCTGTTTTTCAGTCTGTTTGTATGTGTGCGGGTTGATCTAAAACATTTACCTGATGGAAGGAGCTCAAACAAGGCATTTCCAGGGTGAGTATTGTCTTTGATAATGTTTTTGGCTCTTCAGTGTTCTCCCCAGACATTTTTTCCAGCCGGGTGGAATGAAATAGTAGCTGGGTGGCATTAAAGAGTAGCCGGGTGGGGTGAGAGGAGAGAATGCAGGGCCAGTGCTTCTGTTTGCAACTCTGCTTACAGAATAGGAGGAGGTGAGCTGATGACAGCCGGGTGCTCACCAAAACTGGCCGGGTGGAGCAAACGGCTAAAAGTGCCTGGGGAGAACACTGTAGTTTATGTTGAACCAATGGAAATTCTCCCTGTTGCTGAGAGAAGTGGCCTGCTGCAGTCTATGGAGAGCCCCGTGCTTCTGCTGACCCCTGGGCTGTTGAAGGGCAGAGCGGCGGCGGCGGGACAAGTGAACGGCAATGCGGATGTGACTGACACATGAGGATGTGTGGACGCGGAATGGAAAGCCGGGTATTTTGTTGCAATCTTAAAAATGTGAACCGGCCCTAAATGGATGTCCAGAAGTTTTTCACAGACCCTGTTTTTTTCCCCCCAAATAAATAAATAGTAATGTCTGACATAGTGGTGAGTGTGTTTTGTGCATAACCTGCATGTGCATCTGTTTGTATGTATTGTATTGTACGGATTAGATTGTGAGCTCCTCTGAGGACAGTCAGTGACATGACTATGTACTCTGTAATGTGCTGCAGGAGATATCAGTGCTATATAAATACATAATAATAATATGGTTGGACATTAGACTATGACTATGGTAGGGATTAGAGTGTGAGCTCCTCTGAGGACAGTCAGTGACATGACTATGTACTCTGTAATGTGCTGCAGAAGATGTCAGTGCTATATAAATACATAATAATAATAATATGGTAGGACATTAGACTATGACTATGGTAGGATTAGAGTGTGAGCTCCTCTGAGGACAGTCAGTGACATGACTATGTACTCTGTAATGTGCTGCAGAAGATGTCAGTGCTATATAAATACATAATAATAATATGGTAGGACATTAGACTATGACTGTGGTAGGATTAGAGTGTGAGCTCCTCTGAGGACAGTCAGTGACATGACTATGTACTCTGCAATGTGCTGCAGAAGATGTCAGTGCTATATAACTACATAATAATAATAATATGGTAGGACATTAGACTATGACTATGGTAGGATTAGAGTGTGAGCTCGTCTGAGGACAGTCAGTGACATGACTATGTACTCTGTAATGTGCTGCAGAAGATGTCAGTGCTATATAAATACATAATAATAATATGGTAGGACATTAGACTATGACTATGGTAGGATTAGAGTGTGAGCTCCTCTGAGGACAGTCAGTGACATGACTATGTACTCTGTAATGTGCTGCAGAAGATGTCAGTGCTATATAACTACATAATAATAATATGGTAGGACATTACACTATGACTATGGTAGGATTAGAGTGTGAGCTCCTCTGAGGACAGTCAGTGACATGACTATGTACTCTGTAATGTGCTGCAGAAGATGTCAGTGCTATATAAATACATAATAATAATACGGAAGGACATTACACTATGACTATGGTTGGATTAGACTGTGAGCTCCTCTGAGGACAGTCAGTGACATGACTATGTACTCTGTACAGTGCTGCAGAAGATGTCAGTGCTATATAAATACATAATAATAATATGGTAGGACATTAGGCTATGACTATGGTAGGATTAGAGTGTGAGCTCCTCTGAGGACAGTCAGTGACATGGCTATGTACTCTGTAATGTGTTGCAGAAGATGTCAGTGCTATATAAATACATAATAATAATATGGTAGGACATTAGACTATGACTATGGTAGGATTAGAGTGTGAGCTCCTCTGAGGACAGTCAGTGACATGGCTATGTACTCTGTAATGTGCTGCAGAAGATGTCAGTGCTATGTAATACATAATAATAATATGGTAGGACATTAGACTATGACTATGGTAGGATTAGAGTGTGAGCTCCTCTGAGGACAGTCAGTGACATGACTATGTACTCTGTAATGTGTTGCAGAAGATGTCACTGCTATATAAATACATAATAATAATATGGTAGGACATTAGACTATGACTATGGTAGGATTAGAGTGTAAGCTCCTCTGAGGACAGTCACTGGCATGGCTATGTACTCTGTTATGTGCTGCAGAAGATGTCAGTGCTATATAAATACATAATAATAATAATAATGTGGTAGGACATTAGACTATGACTATGGTTGGATTAAAGTGTGAGCTCCTCTGAGGACAGTCAGTGACATGACTATGTACTCTGTAATGTGCTGCAGAAGATGTCAGTGCTATATAAATACATAATAATAATATGGTAGGACATTAGACTATGACTATGGTAGGATTAGAGTGTGAGCTCCTCTGAGGACAGTCAGTGACATGACTATGTACTCTGTAATGTGCTGCAGGAGATGTCAGTGCTATATAAATACATAATAATATGGTAGGACATTACACTATGACTATGATAGGATTAGATTGTCAGCTCCTCTGAGGACAGTCAGTGACATGACTATGTACTCTGTAAAGTGCTGCAGAAGATGCAAGTCTCTACAGTAAATTATACCCACCCATCCTCGCCTCCTAACTCGGGTGACTGCCTTGGTGACACTCGGCCATAGCAGTCAGCAGACAGTGACAGGAGTAAAAAGCTCTGGCTGTGTTGGTCAGACTTTCTCCTCAGTAATGTTCTGTGATTTATAATATTATAAGGCTTTTCAGACTGTATGACTTATAATATTATTACCTAAAATGTCGCACAGCTATAGCTTGGGCTGCCGGTCACACTCTGCTGGTGTCACTAATCACCGTCACCTGACCATGCGACACTGGTGACTACATACAGCTTCATCCATTCAACATGGACCTGAAACTGACCACCAGAGGGAGCTAGCTTGGATCTCTGTGTGGTTGCCATGTGACTATCAGTGCCCTGTGACATCACACTGCCTCCCATTCTATTCTACTGTCTGTTATGCTTGGTACACACGATGAGATTTACCGTTCGATTTGCGGATCGATTCGATTATTTCAAACATGTTTGATTGGACTTCGATCGTTTTTTCCGTCGATTTTGCATACCTATCATGAAAAAAACGATCGAAATCCAATCGAACATGTTTGAAATAATCGAATCGATCCGTTCGATCCCGGGAATCGAATGGGAAATCTCATCGTGTGTACCCAGCATTATTTGTCACATACACACAGAGCCAGATATACTACTAGGGGCTGCAGTATGGATGGTCTTGTCATTAGCCTGCTCTGTGAAATCATATAGAATGCTGAGTTTAGTGTGTAAACTGCAAATATTAGAGAATGATGCAATGTTACAAAAAAAACTATATAATTGAAAATAAAAAGAGACTATTCTCTTTGCTACTAATGCTCTAGTAATTATCCGTACTACACAACCCATTCATTATATCACATATTATTTTTGTTTGCTTCAGTGTCACGTTAATTATTGTAAAAAAACAATCTTTTAGTATGTTAGTCTGCACAGTTTCTACACACCCTGAACAATAGTCCCTTCGGGATTCCTCCAATCCACGCTGGGTGCTGGCAGTTCTCCACAGGTATGTATCGGATTTGGTCTGGTTTTTTTTTTTTTTGCTTAAACATTCAGGGCCGCTGCAATTCCATTTTTTACCTGAGTTCTCTCCCAGGTGATATTTCCACAACTTGTAAATTAAAACTTCCTGTATGCCTTGAGACCACGCCTTACAGTATATAGTGGAGAGAGCGGGAGCCAAACTCTGGGCCTTAAAGAGACTCTTAAGAGTCTAAATTCACTTTAACTTGTAGCTATGTTAAGAACTATAAGCCCTGCTAAACTGCTGCTATCCCGTGGCAAAACGAGGGGTTTATACCCCCCAAATCCCCTCTGCTGTGTCCGGGGAGCGCTTCCTCATAGAGGCAGAGCTAATGGCTGTAGCTCTGCCTCTTGGCACGTCAATCCCCTCTCAGTCTTCCTTCTCAGAGAAGGGCGGGGGAGAGGCGGAGATCCACTGGCAGATTGACACGCATGGAGGCAGAGCTGCAGCTGAAAGCTCTGCCTCCATGGGCAGCAAAATCCACCACCAAAAAAGTCATGCATTTTACAGAGGGGATTTGGGGGGTATAAACCCCTTGTTTTGCAGCAGGATAGCGGCGGTTTAGCAGGGCTTATATTTCTTAACATAGCTACAAGTTAAAAAAGTGAATTTAGACTTACTTTAGAGTCTCTTTAAGAGATATGTTTACCTTCTGTACGTGTTTGGAAAGCAGGGATTTTTTAAGATTACAATTATGGTTTTACACTAGGTGGATTGTGCCGGCATCCCTGGGATTGTTCTGCATTGGAGGCAATGGCTGCGGCAATGGCACTCTGAGGCGAGGTGGCTGGTCCCTATCTTTGATTACCGGTGACATCATCTTACATGGCGTGTGGCTAAACATTATACCCAAAGTCTTCCTCTCTGTCCTATTTTTATCTGAGGTTGATTGAGCTGCAGGAGAGCCATGCAGAGCCCGGGGACCACCATGGAAAGGGGCAGACATAAATACTCACTGTATTTCCTCTATGCGGCTGGATGGCAGAGCTTCCATCAGGACACTGAATTCCGGACCCCACAACTCATTGCATGTCAGGTTCAGGTTCCTCAGAGTCTGGTTACTCCTTATCCCGGATGCCAGGTGGGGGCAGCAACTGGAGGGCAGATTATTATTCTGCAAACTGTAGGAGAGAAGAATGTTACCAGAAAGCAGAATAAAACGGGAAAGAAAGTGCATAAAATCTGTAACCTGTTGATTTTTCTTATCCCACTAAAAAAACAAACAAAAAAAACAAACATTGGTTCAAACTTACATATTCCCACAGCTTGGGGGCAATGTAGTTTTATTTCTTTTAATAGTGTATACATTGTGTATATATACATATACATACACAGTGGGTTGCAAAAGTATTCGGCCCCCTTGAAGTTTTCCACATTTTGTCACATTATTGCCACAAACATGAATCAATTTTATTGGAATTCCACATGAAAGACCAACACAAAGTGGTGTACACATGAGAAGTGGAACGAAAATCATACATGATTCCAAACATTTTTTACAAATAAATAACTGCAAAGTGGGGTGTGCGTAATTATTCAGCCCCCTTTGATCTGAGTGCAGTCAGTTGCCTGAAGACATTGCCTGATGAGTGCTAATGACTAAATAGAGTGCACCTGTGTGTAATCTAATGTCAGTACAAATACAGCTGCTCCGTGACGGCCTCAGGGGTTGTCTAAGAGAATATTGGGAGCAACAACACCGTGAAGTCCAAAGAACACACCAGACAGGTCAGGGATAAAGTTATTGAAAAATGTAAAGCAGGCTTAGGCTATAAAAAGATTTCCAAAGCCTTGAACATTCCACGGAGCACTGTTCAAGCGATCATTCAGAAATGGAAGGAGTATGGCACAACTGTAAACCTACCAAGACAAGGCCATCCACCTAAACCCACAGGCCGAACAAGGAGAGCGCTGATCAGAAATGCAGTCAAGAGGCCCATGGTGACTCTGGACGAGCTGCAGAGATCTACAGCTCAGGTGGGAGACTCTGTCCATAGGACAACTATTAGTCATGCACTGCACAAAGTTGGCTCTTATGGACAGGGGCGGGCCGAGGCATAGGCTGGAGAGGCTCTAGCCTCAGGGCGCAGTGTAGGAGGGGGCGCAAAATTAATTCAGCTGTTATTCCTAATTGTGTTTGAAGCAGAAAGAAATATGAAAAGGGGATACATGGCAGTGACTGCAAGCCAGATAACTAGATATTAAGGTGTTGGGGAGGTTGTGGGCCCTGTGGCCCTCTTAGTCTAATATCAATCAGTGTGTGATGGCTGGGGTGGGAGGGATGGAGGGGCGCACTTTGGTGTCTCAGCCTTGGGTGCTGGAGGACCTTGTCCCGGCTCTGCTTATGGAAGAGTGGCAAGAAGAAAGGCATTGTTAACAGAAAGCATAAGAAGCCCCATTTGCAGTTTGCCACAAGCCATTTGAGGGACACAGCAACCATGTGGAAGAAGGTGCTCTGGTCAGATGAGACCAAAATGGAACTTTTTGGCCAAAATGCAAAACGCTATGCGTGGCGGAAAACTAACACTGCACATCACTCTGAACACACCATCCCCACTGTCAAATATGGTGGTGGCAGCATCATGCTCTGGGGGTGCTTCTCTTCAGCAGGGACAGGGAAGCTGGTCAGAGTTGATGGGAAGATGGATGGAGCCAAATACAGGGTAAACTTGGAAGAAAACCTCTTGGAGACGGCAAAAGACTTGAGACTGGGGCGGAGGTTCACCTTCCAGCAGGACAATGACCCTAATTATAAAGCCAGGGCAACAATGGGATGGTTTAAAACAAAACATATCCATGTGTTAGAATGGCCCAGTCAAAGTCCAGATCTAAATCCAATCGAGAATCTGTGGCAAGATCTGAAAACTGCTGTTCACAAACGCTGTCCATCTAATCTGACTGAGCTGAAGCTGTTTTGCAAGGAAGAATGGGCAAGGATTTCAGCCTCTAGATGTGCAAAGCTGGTAGAGACATACCCTAAAAGACTGGCAGCTGTAATTGCAGCAAAAGGTGGTTCTACAAAGTATTGACTAAGGGGCTGAATAATTATACACACCCCACTTTGCAGTTATTTATTATTTGTAAAACATATTTGGAATGATGTATGATTTTCGATCAACTTCTCACATGTACACCACTTTGTATTGGTCTTTCACGTGGAATTCCAATAACATTGATGCATTTTTGTGGCAGTAATGTGACAAAATGTGGAAAACTTCAAGGGGGCCGAACACTTTTGCAACCCACTGTATATATATTATTATTATTTTTACATTGCATCATTCTCTAATATTTTCATTTTACACACTACACTCAGCATTCTAAATGATTTCACAGAGCAGGCTAATGAACTTTTGAACTTTACTCTGCAGAAAAACAAAATACAGTAACAGACACTTGAGATAATAAGCTTCAGAAGACAGAGCTCTCTGTCAAGGTCAGATAAGCTCTTTTGCATAGATAACAACTGGAGTTTCCTATCTCTTCCTGTACTGGAAACAATATTGGACTCATATCTCTGCTGCTGATGTTTTATTCGATAGCTGAACTACAGATACAAACCATTATAACATAAGTTTATTTTCACTTCAGATTCCCTTTAAAGGGGTACTGTAGGGGGGTCAGGGAAAAGGAGTTGAACTTACCCGGGGCTTCTAATGGTCCCCCACAGACATCCTGTGCCCACGCAGCCACTCCCCATTGCTCCGGCCCCGCCTCCGGTTCACTCAGACTTTAAAATAGAAAACCACTGCGCCTGCGTTGCCATGTCCTCGATCCCGCTAATGTCACCAGAAGCATACTGCGCAGGCAGTCACAATGACATGATTACCGGGCAGCACGGTGGCGTAGTGGTTAGCTCTCTCGCCTTGCAGTCGAATCCCAGCCAGGGCACTTTCTGCAAAGAGTTAGTATGTTCTCTCCGTGTCTGTGTGGGTTTCCTCCGGGCACTCCGGTTTCCTCCCACATTCCAAAAACATACGGACGAGTTAATTGGCTCCCCCTAAAAAAATTGGCCCTAGACTACAGTACTTACACTACATAATATAGACATATGGCAATGGTAGGGATTAGATTGTGAGCTCCTTTGAGGGACAGTTAGTGACAAGACAATATATATATATATATATATATATATATATATATATATATATATACACACATATATGTGTGAAAGAGGCTCTACTTTGTTTTGTCACAGATTATGGTAAACGTCATATCAGGATATACAACTATACTCTGACTTGTCACAAACGACCCTTCAGGCTAGGAGAGCTCTTCTGCCAATCCCTAAAGTCGTGCATCAGCATCAGATCCCCTATAAGTGGGGGAACCTGACTAAATTGTGGGTGTCTCATGGAGGTCACAAGTTTGTCACAAACACAGAAGAAGGTCTGACAGTTCTGAAATGGTTTAAGATCCCCCTTCCAGAAGAATGTGTCCCTCTCTTACCACACTCAGCTTATAGGATGGCATAAAGGGTCACATAGGTAATGTTTTGATGTTACATTTCACTTCCTTTTCCCCATGGCTGGACACTGGTTCAGGTACCAATACTTGCCTGTTGATAGGTGGGTGACTGGTTGGAATTTTTGCTCCCTCAGAACTGGTTATGTTATGTTGTTTGGTCTACTAGAGTGTGCTCCCTGGGTGTCCTATTTCTGCTTTCATCTACATATGGCTTGTGCTCAGGCGCTTTAAGGCATCTAAGCTTGTGTCTGGTCTGCATATATTTTGGTATTTTTAAATACAGCCTTAAAAATCATCTCAAATACCAGGGGTCTCAATACCCCCTTTAAAGGAAGTATGGCCATTAAGATGTCATCTTCACACAGGTAACACTTCTGCTTGACTCATATTCTTCTCTATGTAAACACAGAGCTATAGCTTCACAATATCCTCCAACTTTAAGAACAAGAAAAGGGGAGTCTTCATCTCCTTTCATAATAACTTATCCCTGGATTTTCTTGATACAACTGGGGATCAAGGAAGATATTTATTTATAATTTGTTCAATCAACAATATATCGTGGCGAACCTTCATGCACCAAACATTGGCCATCTTACTTATTAGGAAGCATACCACTTTTCCTGAAAATAAGACCTACCCTGATAATAAGCCCTAGCTGGAATTTTGAGCATGGTTGAAATATAAGCCCTACCTTGAAAATTAGCCCCAGCAGAAGTTATAGAGGAGGAGGAGGCGGCCAGCCAGCGGTGACACAGAGGTGCAGTGTTAAATGGCTTCAGTCCTGTCATCCCAGCATACAGCAAGGTAATCAGCTTGCAGGGATGACAGGGCAGGTGCCTGATCAGTACAGCAGCATACCTTCAAATCCAGGAACAGTACAAAGGAATAGGAAATGTTCTACTGAGAGACTCGTCCTGATAGAAATAAGACATCCCCTGAAAATAAGCCCTAGCACATCTTTTAGAGCACAATGTAATAAAAGACACTCTCTTATTTTCGGGGGAAACAGTAGGGTGGACATGGTTAAGAAGGAAATTGTTAGTAATGTCACAGTTATCTCTGCTGAGGAGAGTGGCGCGACCGCCGCTCCCGCGTCTGACGTCACAGCGGATTCCACCGATGCCTCCTCTTCATCTCTTCCCAGCAGGTCGGGTCTCTCCAGGGTCCATCAAAGCAGGGCAGAACTCGCGCGCACCAGGAGACAGGACCTTTATGCTTTGAGGAGGCGGGCAGGGCTGACTTTTGTCACTGATTGGCTGGAATCTGCTGGGCGGAACTTGTGAATGCTCTGTCTGTATTTAAGGCCTGGACTGTCAGTGCTTGTTTGTCTGCTGTTGCTGAAACTTTGCGGTTAAGCTCTCAGACCTTAGTTAGTTCCAAGTGTACTTTGATCTGACAGGACCCCGGGGATTTCACACATAGCTTAAGATCTTATTGATAGCTATAATTATAACTGATATTGTTTGCCTTTATGTGCCTGAACTTCTGACTATCCTTTTGTCTCACGATTCTGTACTCAGCCTATCTGCCTTGTTGCCGACCTCGGCCCGACCTCGACTCTGTCTTTGCCCTCTGATTCTGCACCTCCACATATCTGATTGTTGCCGACCTTGGCTATACTCTGACTACGATTCTGTTTACCGATTTTGTACTGCGACCTGACCGATCCGTTACCGACCCTGCTTGTACGACCTCTCTAGGATTAGTGATAGTCCCCACAGCCAGGGGCTATCACTTAGGAGTACTCCTGAGTTACTGTGCATCTAATCACGTGTGATCACACCTTTATTAAAAATACTGACATTTTGCTATACTTATTACTGTTGTATTACTAACTAGTCTGTTTGAGCTCACTCTGATCAGCAGAGTACCACTGATCATTACAGAAATCTTGATATGTGGAAGAGATTTTAATCTCTGTTTAAACTTTTACCTGGATTCATCTAAATCATCTTCTGTCTCTACTTCTTCCCTGGCAAAGTTGATTCATTAGGAAGGTCTGTTTGACCCAGAGCCGTGGAGTCAGTACAAAAATCATCCAACTCCCAACTCCAGGTACCCAAAACTGACACAACGCACTCTCCTTGACTCCGTCTCCACAGCCCAATTAGGGCTATGGAGTTGGTACAAAAATCATCTGACTCCTCAGTTTATGAGACCACCGACTCCAGGTACCCAGAAATAGCTCTGGCGCCTTGAATCTGACACCACAGCCCTGGTTTGACCCATGAATATTGCTTCATAGTCCTGACTGGTTTCTGTCCCCTAGACAGAAAGGTTCTTCAAAATGTGTTGGATGTCTAAGATGGTCAAATTACATGGTGTGGCCATGCCTCTGTGACATTGTCCATCAGCTCTGGGTCTACTCCTCATAAATCTAAACCCTGGAGACTGAATTTATCCGTTTTGAAATTAGAATCTCACATACAATGGCTTGACAATAATCTTAGATATTAGATATTTCTTTCTTAGGTATTTCTTTTCATGGAATAATGGTGACAAAACTGCCAGGGATATAGCGTGGTGCGCGCACAAGCAGGGCTGTGGAGTTGGTAGAAGGATCATCCGACTCCAACTCCGACTCCTCAGTTTATGAAACCACCAACTCCAAATCCAGGTACCCAAAATTACTCCGACTCCTACTCCACAGCCCTGCAGGGCTAAGGAGTAGGTATAAAAATCATCCCACTCCTCAGTTTATGAAACCACCGACTACAACTCCGACTCCAGGTACCCAAAAATTACTCTGACTCCACAGCCTTGCCCACAAGGCATACATGAGTGGGGTTCTGATCAAATTAAGCTCCCAACTGAGAAGGAGTAGGTAGTGGGAAATTTTAGAAACTATCACACGTGCTCAAAATCTAGAACATCTAAAGAAAACAAATTCCAATCTAAATGTAAGCCTGGAGATTTATGAGGTCATGAACGGTGACAGACTGCTTGTCCATCAGTTTGAATTTGATACAAATCTAGAACAAAATTTTATTCCCAAAAATAACAAAGCCAGAGCACTGATGGCAAGAAAAACGGAATGAAAACCGGCTAAATCTTGTATCCCTTCCCTTATAGATCATTCATCTGTTTGCAGCGTTACCAACACTAGGGAAATTGCAGATACTTTTAGTACTTTCTTCCATCAGCTACATAACTTAATCTTTACGAGAATAGTCAATAGAAGTCAATAAAAAAAATGTGGCTTAATGACAAATTGTTGCGGTATACTTAATAACTTGTATTTATACATTTTATTACAATCAAAAAGGGAACTTCACTGAATATAGTTTAGTGAATAAAATTGTTCATTTTTAATAATAATACTATCTTCAAAGAAAAAAGTAACCGGCACTGCTTTGCCTGGGTCACTGGGGTAGGCACTTCAGGAGTCTTATGCTAGGGTATGTGGCCCTTGATGTGCTCAGGTAGTCGAAAAAACAAGCAAGCAATGTCACAACTGTAGAACAACAAACTTCCGGCACTATCACCAGGCTCAAACTTCAATGTGTTTTAATGACATTTACAAAATTCTCCATCCACCGTCAACAAATTGCAAGACACAATACATATACCCATTTACAGCTTCCACCGTGGGGCAATGTGGGAGCAGCGGTCCGCCTAACGACCGCGTACATAGAAGAATAATATTAAGAAGAAGAATAATATTAAGGAGAACATTTTGCATCAGAGATACTGTAAAATAGAAGTTGTTACCTTGGAGAGATAAGAATAGGAAATGTATCCAGATATTGCCCAGTAAGAGATGTTAGATTTATTTTTAAAATGTAGAGAAATAATTTTTTTAAATAATTTTCTCATTTTTTATATAAAATTCATGAATAAAGTATATATTTTTTATATGTATTTGAAGGTAGATCAGTCCATTGAAGATACATTACATGAGCTTGTTTAATTATTTAGCACCATCTTGTGGTATTGTTGTATGTCACAGGGAAGGGACGTGCAAATATCCACAGTGGAACGCATGGCACTTCCGGCCGAATGTACGCGTGACACGCAAACGAATGTACGCGTGCACACTGACGTAAGGACGCAGGAAGTGATGCGTAAGCGGCGTGACAGGCGCAGCGTTCGGAGCGTATGCACGACAGTTTAAAATGACCCAGAAGCGGGGTGTTCTCTGTGCACGGAGCCTCAGAAGAAGCTTACATCATGCGAAACGGTCGTTAGGCGGACCGCTGCTCCGACATTGCCCCACGGTGGAAGCTGTAAATGGGTATGTGTATTGTGTCTTGCAATTTGTGGATGGTGGATGGAGAATTTTGTAAAGGTCATTAAAACACATTGAAGATTGAGCCTGGTGATAGTGCCGGAAGTTTGTTGTTCTACAGTTGTGACATTTAATAATAATACATTATGAATTATTTAGTCAGTTTTTGCCCATTTTAAAATGTTTCCTCTCCCTATCACTGTGGAACTTTTGTTTAGCGTTGTTCCAAAATCAGTAGAAAAGAAAACAAAAAAATAAAATAAATGAAATAGGTGGAGAATTCTGCATAATTAAACAGCCTAGGCTAACCATGACTGGGAGGGCGGGGCTATATACAGCAATATACAGCAATATACAGCTATAGAAAGTGTTTCTGATGCTGCAAGGTAGCGCTGGATATTTTTGTATTAAATAACACTTTATTCAACAAAAGACTAACAATTGATTATGTATAATTTTCACAGGCTGCCTTCAATACTTGTTCATTAAAGCATAAAACTAGTAGTATACATTTATTGCAAATGCACTCAGACAGTCCCTCGCATTCACTCAACTACATTCACTCCACATGAGCATCTGGTCATTGCTAATGAAAAAGGCCAATGATACAAATACATAAAAAAAAGGAATAAAACTGATTGTGCCAGAATGTCGAATAAATTGCATCTCCCCAAAGTCTCTTCCACATTAATAAATGCACACATTTTTCCAAGACCAAATACTTCCAAGAAGTTTCCACAAATATGTTTCCATGGTCACCACTGAAACGCGTCAGCCCAATAGCCCTGGTCTTCACTGAGTAGAGCGGCAAAGTACAACATACTGAAGTGCAGCATTGTAGAAGGAGGGTGACTGGGCAGTGACGTCACCGGAAGATCACCCCTGCGACCAAGGAGAGCCTGCGGGACTATTAGTTCCAAACAGCAGTGGAAGGAGAGAACAAGCTGGGGTGACAGAGCCATCAGACAGAGCTGAAGCAATTTAACGAGCAGTAGGAACAGCATGTGGAAGAACTCGTAAGTGCAGCAATTGCTGTGTGTTGTTAATAAAAGCCTATGCTGGCAATAAGTGAACTTGAGGGCAGGGGAAAGTGTGGAGCTCACTTCCCTATAGTAAATTGACCCTACAGTGAACCGTTTCACCGGCATTGTTGGATCGAGGCACATAAAGGCGTACTAGCATTTGTGGAAATGTATTGGATGAACTTGGTCTTGGAAACATTAGTTCATTCTTTGGTCCTCATTCCTTGGCCTGGTGCTTCTTCTATGTCTACATACCCTTATGGGTTGCATTCATCCCAATGTCATCCAGCAACAACAACAAACAGCATTTGTAGAACACCTCTCTCACAGGACTAAAGCACATAAGCATGGCTCAGACCAGCGATTGGTTGAATGGTAAATTTTGATACAGAGGGAAAATTCTGCAAGCCCGCACATGCCAGGCTAAATAGGTGTCTTTTCAATCTAGATCTGAATAGCACCAGGGTTTGTACTGTCTTTACTGTGTGTGGTAAGGAGTAGGGATGCCCCTGCCGAGGAGAACTCATGGAGAAGCATGTGATCAGTGACCATGATCATGTGTTAAACCAGGAAGTCCTCACAGCAAATCAGAACCTTACAAATCTATCAGCTGACCAAAGTAATCACATGCTTCTCCATGAGTTCTCCTAGGCAGGGTCATCCCTAGTAAGGAGTTCCAAATAGCAGCAGCATGATGAAAAGGTCTGGCTCCAAAGAGGTTTAGATGCATTCTGGGAGTGAACAAGTTTATGGATCCTGCTGATCTCAGGTTGTGAGAGGTGTGATGCAGTTTCAACAGGTTCTTCATGTATCCAGGGCACAAATTGTGCAGGGATTTGAATATTAACAGTCCAATCTTGAAAAGTATTCTCTATTTTCATTTAATGAAATATTATGCCTAAGCAATGTGCTTTGGGAACTGGTGTTATAGATGTGTTTTTACCTTTTATTGTCATATCAGGCAGAGAGCTGGACAGAGGCAGTGGAAAGATGATTAGTTCTGTTTTACTCAGTTTAAAGAAGCAAAAAGTCATGAAAGAGAATACAGGAGACAACCAGTCAGGAACACATGTGAGAAGGGATTTAAAGTCTGGGGCCGAGCGGTACAGTTGTGTATCGTCTGCATATAAACGGTATTGAAAACCAAATGAGTTCCAAGGCTTTGCATGTACATAGAAAAGAGAAGGGGACCAAGGACAAAGCTTTGTGGTTACCCCACAGACAAATAATGTAGAAAGGAGGTCTGATTTGAGTAAGAGACTGTGAAAGGCCTTCCAGAGAGATAGGAAGATATCAGGAGAGAAAAAGGCCCTTTATGCCTATAAATGAAAGGACCTGTAGTAGTAAAAGTGTGGTCAATAGCATCAAAAGCAGGTGACAGATTAAGAGGGAGGAGTATGGCATATTGAGCTTTGGATTTAACTGTAAGAAGATCATTGCCCACTTTAGTAAAAGCTGTTCCTGTGGAGTGGTTCGCATGGCATAGCAGTACCCTAGCCATGATGTGATGAAGGCAAGAACTAGGATTGGAAGATCATCTGCGAGAGTGAGAGGTTTAATTTATGAAATGTTCCTTAGATGAAAGTTGGAATATTTGACTACAGCCGAGATGTGGTTTCTGAAGCTCAATTCCCCATTGATTAGCACACCAAGGCTGCACACAAGGTCGGAGCTGTTTATTTAAAGTAGAGCTGTTTTGATGCCAGAAGCTGGCCTTGGACAACAAGGACCTTTTGTCAGCATTCAATTTCAACCAGTTGTCATTCATCCACTCCTGTAGCTCAGCTAAGCGAGAATTTATTTTTGAAGTAGGGTCTGTTCCAAGAGTTTGAAGGAAAAGTATAGTTGAGTGTCATCAGCATAGCAATGGTATGTTAGGCCATGTTGTTGGATAATTGTACCAAGTGGTAATCGAACACTTTCATTTCAGCGCAGGAGATTTGGGCACAAAGGGAGTAACTTCGGCGCCGTCAGAAAAGAGAGATGAAGTTACTTTTAAAACACTATAATTCGGCCTCCAGCAATTGCTGGAAGCCAAATTATTTCATTCCCCACCATCCATGGCGACCTGGAGGGGGAATAGTATTTAAAGAGACACTGAAGTGAACTATTTTTGCCAATTTTATCTTATGATTCGCTTCAATGCTCTTATCACAAGTAATCCGCCGTGTCCCCGCTGCTAAACGAGGGCTGCAGAGCCCCCAAACCCCTCTGCAAATATCCACGACCAACTTGGTCGTGGATTTTGCTGTGCTGAGGGGCAGAGCTTCCAGCTGTAGCTCTGCCCCTCCTGACGTCAATCGCTGCGCGGATCGCCGACTCTCTGTGAACCAAGAGTGAGAGGGGTGGGGAGAGGCGGCGATGCGCCGTGATTGACGTCAGGAGGGGCACAGCTAAAGCTGAGAGCTCTGCCCCTTACTGGAAATGCCTGCCGGATTGCCCCCTGGGGATTTGGGGGCTCTGCAGCGACGGGGACACAGCGGATTACGTGTGATAAGAGCACTGAAGCGAATCATATGGTAAAATTGGCAAAAATAGTTCGCTTCAGTGTCTCTAACACGTCCGGGAACTTGTGCAGTAGCAGGATCACCCATATACCGGCTGTATCCTGCACCCAAGTCTCCCCGTGCCGATTCCTCATGTACGCGTGGAAATATGTATATTGCAAAAAACAGAGGAGATAGGATTGATCCTTGTGGCACTCCAAATTTTAGAGGTGCAAGGTTGGACATGGCACGTCCTAGGGATACTCTTTGTGTTCTGTCAGTCAAGAAGGATCTGAACCACTGGCGGACTGAGCAACTGATGCCACAGGATTTCTGCAATCTTTTGAGCAAGATTGCATGGTCAACTGTATCAAAAGCCGCTGAGCGATCCAACAGGATTAGGATGGAGCATTCCTCTGACCCTTGCCATGAGCAGATCGTTGCAGACCTGGATAAGGGCTGTTTCACAGCTGTGGTGTTTCTTAAAGCCAGATTGTAGAGGGTCCAAGATATTTGCTGAGAGCCTGGCTTCAAGTTGCAGGTAGACAACCCTTTCAATCACTTTACCTAAGAAGGGGAGGTTGGAGACCGGTTTTAGCTGCTCATTGTGTCTGGATCCATGGAAGTTTTTTTGAGGAGGGGCTTTATAATTTCTTTAGAGCGTTAATGATGCAAGCTAGCATTGTGGTCTCCATTCCAGGTGCTATAAGGCCAGGCTGTGGCTACTTAGCTGACAACCACCATCTCAGGTCCTCCTGCCTTTGCCTTCTGCTTCTGATCTTTATATTTTTGGGTGGCATTGCTGATCATGTCATTCAGGTCATGCACCAGCTAGCAAAGTGGTCTTTCCCTTTCTACAGCTTGTATGGGACCAGACTACTGCTGCCTTAGCTGACATATGTTCCATCTCACTGGACCTCTCTCATTGGACTAATGGTTCCGCTATTTCTATATACACCTTTATGCATGACAATCATCACAATGTCATCCAGTACATGATGTGAGCCAACCATGAGGTCTTCTGCTGGCCACCACCACAATCTCAGGTCATGCATCCCTGGCCTAATGATTTTTGACTAAAATGTAAACAGCAGACATGAACTAAATATTTGCAGAACTATCAGATGTTTTAAGGAAATTCTTGCCAGCACATCAAGACACTTTCTCACTCATCCCTAATACTCACTCTAATTCCTCTACCCGGCTTGTTAGCAGAGCCGCCATCAGGACGCTGAATTCATCACCCCCCAGACTGTTACCAGCCAGGTCCAGCTTCCTCAGAGTCTGGTTATTCCTTATTCCAGATGCCAGGTGGGGGCAACAACTGGAGGGCAGCTTATTACCCTGTAAACTGAAAGATAACAGAAAGTTACCAGACACCTTTATTTTTAAAATTTGTCCTAAATTTATTTATTGTATTTATAAAGCGCCAACATATTACGCAGCGCTGAACATTAATTTAGGTTACAGACAATATTTAGGGGTGACATACAGCAATATGACAATACAGGAATACAAGAAAACCAGATCACACACCATAGTATGAGTACCAGGTAATGCTTAGTCAGTCACTGGATGGAGCATGGAGATTAGGCAAGTTAGGTTCACTCAGATGCATAGCATGGGATCACAGTAATGGAGGTGCAAGATCAGGTAGGACACAAAAGGAGGAGGACCCTGCCCAAAGGCTTACAATCTAGAGGATAAAATAAATAAATAGAGCATTACTGTCACAGAAAACACTGTACATCATAAAGTGAGTTTACATGGTGGCTGGATAATGTACTGGTTAAGAGCACTGCCGCTGGCATGGGGGACAGTCAGTGACATGACTATGGACTCTGTAAAGTGCTGCAGGAGATGTCAGTGCTATATAAATACATAATAATAATAATATGGTAGGACATTACACAATGACTATGGTAGGATTAGATTGTGAGCTCCTCTGAGGACAGTCAGTGACATGACTATGTACTCTGTAATGTGCTGCAGAAGATGTCAGTGCTATATAAATACATAATAATAATATGGTAGGGCAATAGACTATGACTATGGTAGGATTAGAGTGTGAGCTCCTCTGAGGACAGTCAGTGACATGACTATGTACTCTGTACAGTGCTGCAGAAGATGTCAGTGCTATATAAACACATAATAATAATAATAATAATAATAATAATAATAATAATAATAATAATAATATGGTAGGACATTAGACTATGACTATGGTAGGAATAGATTGTGAGCTCCTCTGAGGACAGTTGATGTGCTGCAGAAGATGTCAGAGCTATATAAATAATAAAAATATGGTAGGACATTAGACTATGGCTATGGTACAATGAGATTGTGAGCTCCTCTGAGGACAGTCAATGACATGACTATGTAATTTGTAATGTGCTGCAGGAGATGTCAGCGCTATATAAATACATAATAATAACATGGTAGGACATTAGACTATGACTATGGTAGGATTAGATTGTGAGCTCCTCTGAGGACAGTCAGTGACATGACTATGTACTCTGTACAGTGCTGCAGAAGATGTCAGTGCTATATAAATACATAATAATAATATGGTAGGACATTAGACCATGACTATGGTAGGACATTAGATTATGACTATGGTAGGATTAGTGTGAGCTCCTCTGATGACAGTCAGTGACATGACTATGTACTCTGTAATGTGCTGCAGGAGATGTCAGTGCTATATAAATACATAATAATAATATGGTAGGACATTAGACTATGACTGTGGTAGGATTAGAGTGTGAGCTCCTCTAAGGACAGTCAATGACATGACTATGTAATTTGTAATGTGCTGCAGGAGATGTCAGCGCTATATAAATACATAATAATAATATGGTAGGACATTAGGCTATGACTATGGTAGGATTAGATTGTGAGCTCCTCTGAGGACAGTCAGTGACATGACTATGTGCTCTGTAATGTGCTGCGGGAGATGTCAGTGCTATATAAATACATAATAATATGGTAGGACATAAGACTATGACTATGGTAGGATTAGATTGTGAGCTCCTCTGAGGACAGTCAGTGACATGACTATGTACTCTGTAATGTGCTGCAGATGTCAGTGCTATATAAATACATAATAATAATAATAATAATAATAATATGGTAGGACATTACAATATGACTATGGTAGGATTAGATTGTGAGCTCCTCTGAGGACAGTCAGTGACATGACTATGTACTCTGTAATGTGCTGTAGAAGATGTCAGTGCTATATAAATACATAATAATAATATGGTAGGACATTAGACTATGACTATGGTGGGATTAGATTGTGAGCTCCTCCGAGGACAGTCAGTGACATGACTATGTACTCTGTAATGTGCTGCAAAAGAAGCCAGTGCTATATAAATACATAATAATAATATGGTAGGACATTAGACTATGACTATGGTAGGATTAGACTGTGAGCTCCTCTGAGGGCAGTCAGTGACATGACTATGTACTCTGTAATGTGCTGCAGAAGATGTCAGTGCTATATAAATACATAATAATATGGTAGGAATATTAAACTATGACTATGGTAGGATTAGATTGTCAGTGCTATATAAATACATAATAATAACATGGTAGGACATTAGACTATGACTATGGTAGGATTAGATTGTGAGCTCCTCTGAGGACAGTCAGTGACATGACTATGTACTCTGTAATGAGCTGCAGAATATGTCAGTGCTATATAAATACATAATAATAATATGGTAGGACATTAGACTATGACTATGGTAGGATTAGATTGTGAGCTCCTCTGAGGACAGTCAGTGACATGACTATGCACTCTGTAATGTGCTGCAGAAGATGTCAGTGCTATATAAATAATAAAAATATGGTAGGACATTAGACTATGGCTATGGTACGATTAGTTTGTGAGCTCATCTGAGGACAGTCAGTGCCATGACTATGTACTCTGTAATGTGCTGCAGAAGATGTCAGTGCTATATAAATACATAATAATAATATGGTAGGACATTCGACTATGACTGTGGTACGATTAGTTTGTGAGCCCCTCTGAGGACAGTCAGTGACATGACTCTGTACTCTGTAAAGTGCTGCAGAAGATGCCAGTGCTATATAAATACATAATAATAATTTGGTAGGACATTAGACTATGACTATGGTAGGATTAGATTGTGAGCTCCTCTGAGGACAGTCAGTGACATGACTATGTCCCACCCATTCTCCCCTCTTGGTTCAGGTGGCTTGCTTTTTGACACTAGCCATAGCAGTCAGCAGACAGAATGTGCGACTTATAGTATTTTACCTGACATGTCCCACAGCTGTAGCCAGGGCTGCCGGTCACACTCTGCTGGTCACAGTCACTGGACCATGAGCTGCACTACACACAGCTTCATCCTGGCCACCAGGATCACTCTGTGTTGATCATGTGACTACCCGAGCCCTGTGACATCACTCTGCCCCCCCCCCCCCCCCCATTCTATTCTACTGTCTGTTATTTGTCACATATACACAATACCTCCATAACCCCAGTCACTGCAATGGGTGTCGCACATACACAGAGCCAGGTGTACTGAGGGCTGCAGTATGGATGTACCCCCAAACCAGCCACAATCCCCCATAATCCCTCCCCCAGTCACTGCAATGGGTGTCACATATACACAGAGCAAGGTGTACTGGGGGCTGCAGTATGGATGTACCCCCAAACCAGCCACAATCCCCCCATAATCCCTCCCCCAGTCACTGCAATGGGTGCCACATATACACAGAGCCAGGTGTACTGGGGGCTGCAGTATGGATGTACCCCCAAACGAGCCACAATCCCCCATAATCCTTCCCCCAGTCACTGCAATGGGTGCCACATATACACAGAGGCAGGTGTACTGGGGGCTGCAGTATGGATGTACCCCCAAACCAGCCACAATCCCCCATAATCCCTCCCCAGTCACTGCAATGGGTGTCACATATACACAGAGCCAGGTGTACTGGGGGCTGCAGTATGGATGTACCCCCAAACCAGCCACAACCCCCCATAATCCCTCCCCAGTCACTGCAATGGGTGTCACATATACACAGAGCCAGGTGTACTGGGGGCTGCAGTATGGATGTACTCCCAAACCAGCCACAATCCCCCCATAATCCCTCCCCCAGTCACTGCAATGGGTGTCACATATACACAGAGCCAGGTGTACTGGGGGCTGCAGTATGGATGTATCCCCCAAACCAGCCCCAATCCCCCATAATCCCTCCCCCAGTCACTGCAATGTGTGTCACATATACACAGAGCCAGGTGTACTAGGGGCTGCAGTATGGATGTACCCCCAAACCAGCCACAATCCCCCCATAATCCCTCCCCCAGTCACTGCAATGGGTGTCACATATACACATGGACAGGTGTACTGGGGGCTGCAGTATGGATGTACCCCCAAACCAGCCACAATCCCCCATAATCCCTCCCCCAGTCACTGCAATGGGTGTCACATATACACAGAGCCAGGTGTACTGGGGGCTGCAGTATGGATGTACCCCCAAACCAGCCACAATCCCCCATAATCCCTCCCCCAGTCACTGCAATGGGTGTCACATATACACAGAGCCAGGTGTACTGGGGGCTGCAGTATGGATGTACCCCCAAACCAGCCACAACCCCCCATAATCCCTCCCCTAGTCACTGCAATGGGTGTTGCACATACACAGAGCCAGGTGTACTACGGGCTGCAGTATGGATGTACCCCCAAACCAGCCACAACCCCCCATAATCCCTCCCCCAGTCACTGCAATGGGTGTCACATATACACAGAGCCAGGTGTACTGGGGGCTGTAGTATGGATGTACCCCCAAACCAGCCACAATCCCCCCATAATCCCTCCCTCAGTCACTGCAATGGGTGTTATAGTGGTTTGCAAAAGTATTCAGCCCCCTTGAAGTTTTACACATTTTGTCATATTACTGCCACAAACATGGATCAATTTTATTGGAATTCTACGTGAAAGACCAATACAAAGTGGTGTACACGTGAGAAGTGGAACGAAAATGATTAGAAACATTTTTTACAAATAAATAACTGCAAAGTGAGGTGTGCGTAATTATTCAGCCCCCTTTGGTCAGTTGCCCATAGACATTGCCTGATGAGTGCTAATGACTAAATAGAGTGCACCTGTGTGTAATCTAATGTCAGTACAAATACAGCTGCTCTGTGGTGGCCTCAGAGGTTGTCTAAGAGAATATTGGGAGCAACAACACCATGAAGTCCAAAGAACACACCAGACAGGTCAGGGATAAAGTTATTGAGAAAGTTAAAGCAGGCTTGGGCTACAAAAAGATTTCCAAAGCCTTGAACATCCCACAGAGCACTGTTCAAGCGATCATTCAGAAATGGAAGGAGTATGGCACAACTGTAAACCTACCAAGACAAGGCCGTCCACCTAAACTCACAGGCCGAACAAGGAGAGCGCTGATCAGAAATGCAGACAAGAGGCCCATAGTAACTCTGGACGAGCTGCAGAGAGCTACAGCTCAGGGGGGGGGGGGGGGGGGGAATCTGTACATAGGACAACTATTAGTCATGCACTGTACAAAGTTGGCCTTTATGGAATAGTGGCAAGAAGAAAGCCATTGTTAGCAGAAAAGCATAAGAAGTCCTGTTATGCAGTTTGCCACAAGCCATGTGGGGGACACAGTAAACATGTGGAAGAAGGTGCTCTGGTCAGATGAGACCAAAATGAAACTTTTGGTCAAAAATGCAAAACGCTTTGTGTGACTGAAAACTAACACTGTACATCACTCTGAACACACCATCCCCACTGTCAAATATGGTGTTGGCAGCATCATGCTCTGGGGGTGCTTCCAAAAATCCAAAAAAAGCTTTATTGGCAGGCCCAAATACATTTAGCATTGCCAAAGCAAAACAAATGATTAACATGGGGAGGGGGGATTGCGGGAATAGGGGAAGGATATAGGGGGTCTCTTCAGTAGGGACAGGGAAGCTGGTCAGAGTTATCTTGGAAGAAAACCTCTTGGAGTCTGCAAAAGACTTGAGACTGGGGTGGAAGTTCATTATCCAGCAGGACAATGACCCTAAACATAAAGCCAGGGCAACAATGGAATGGTTTAAAACAAAAAATATCCACGTGTTAGGCTCAACACACACCATACAATCTTGGTTGTTTAATCTTACCACTTTCATGTAGTATAAGAGCTTATCCAATTAATCATTCACGGTATATTCAATATGTTGGCCCTTATACTACATAGATTTGGTAAATCTGTACAACCAAGATTGTATGGTGTGTGTTGAGCTTTAGAATGGCCCAGTCAAAGTCCAGATCTAAATCCAATTGAGAATCTGTGGCAAGATCTGAAAACTGCTGTTCACAAACGCTGTCCATCTAATCTGACTGAGCTGAAGCTGTTTTGCAAAGAAGAATGGGCAAGGATTTCAGTCTCTAGATGTACAAAGCTGGTAGAGACATATCCTAAAAGACTGGCAGCTGTAATTGCAGCAAAAGGTGGTTCTACAAAGTATTGACTCAGGGGGCCGAATAATTACGCACACCCCACTTTGCAGTTATTTATTTGTAAAAAATGTATAGAATGATGTATGATTTTCGATCCACTTCTCACATGTACACCACTTTGGATTGCTCATTATGTGCACAAATGAAAGTGCAAGACTATATTAAGTCAGTCGAGACTGGAGTAGGATGTAGTAGATTGATTGACCATCTTAGAAGTGCACATGGAGGTGATACAACATGTCTAAAATGTTGCAATTCTGGAACAGGCCCCAATTCCCCTAGGGGGGGGGGGGGGGGGGGGGTGATCGGGAACAATCACTGTTAAGGAAGGAAAGTAGATGGATAATCAATAGTGATGCCCTGGGACCTTTAGGTCTGAATGACCATATAGATATGGCGTGTTTTCTGGATCCTTAAGTGGGGTATATAATGGAAAAGCAATGCATCTGAGTCCAAAAAACCTTAAAGCGGAATATCCTCCAGCTCCTGCACAGTCAGAGAGAGTGAGTCACATTCCACACTTAGATACATTTATGTAAACAAAATGTATCTATGTCAGCTTCGGATGCGTCTGCAGAAATCTCCAGGAACTTTAAAGCTCTGTGTGTAACCCTTCCAATGCTGGTCTAGTAAAAAAAAAAATGCTGGTTGCATAGAATATACTGTAAATAATGTTTTAGAGCAAAGTTGAAATGCAGGGTTATATTCCGCTTCAATAATTGTTTTTAATATATATCTAACAATGTTTCTGCATGGGGTAATATGAGGAGAAGTAGTTTGGTGCTAACTAAGTATATATGATTAGTTGAGATTTAGAATAGAAAATTACTAATATATTTGTGAAAAAGTGATATCAAGGAGAGGATTTAGCATCTGTAACACTTTGAAAGAGAAGATTATTTTCCTTGTATGGATGAGAATAACAATAATATATATATATGTTCATCCAGCATGTTACCCAGAAAAAGGATGTTAGATTTATTTTTAATTCATAGGACAATAACCTTTTGTTCTCCCCCTTTTTTTAAAATGATATGAATTAAAGTACTTTTTATATGTATTTTAGGGTAGATTAGTCCATCTGAGAAACACTACATGAGCCTGTTTAATTATTTGGCACCATCTTGTGGTGGTTTTGTGCATCACTGAGAAAGGATGTACGGAATCCACCGTGGAGCGCACTTCACTTCCGGCCGAATGTACGCGTGACACGCAAACAAGTGTACGAGTGCGCGCTGACGTGAAGACGCAGGAAGTGATGCGCAAGCGGCGAGACAGGCGCAGTTTTCGGAGCGGATGCCCGACAGTATAAATGACCCAGACGTGGGACGTTCTTTGTGCACGGAGCCTCAGAGGAAGCTTGTATCAAGCGAAACGGTCATTAGGCGGACCGCTGCTCCCACATTGCCCCACGGTAGAAGCTACATACGGGTATGTGAAATGTGTTTTTGCAACTTTTGACAATGAATGGAAAATCTTGTGAATGTCATTAAAGCACATTGAAGATTAAGCCTGGTGAGAGTGCCGGAAGTTTCTTGTTCTATAATTGCGATTGTATGGTGTGTGTTAAGCTTTAGAATGGCCCAGTCAAAGTCCAGATCTAAATCCAATCGAGAATCTGTGGCAAGATCTGAAAACTGCTGTTCACAAACGCTGTCCATCTAATCTGACTGAGCTGGAGCTGTTTTGCAAAGAGGAATGGGCAAGGATTTCAGTCTCTAGATGTGCAAAGCTGGTAGAGACATACCCTAAAAGACTGGCAGCTGTAATTGCAGCAAAAGGTGGTTCTACAAAGTATTGACTCAGGGGGCTGAATAATTACGCACACCCCACTTTGCAGTTATTTATTTGTAAAAAATGTTTGGAATCATGTATGATTTTCGTTCCACTTCTTACATGCACACCACTTTATACTGGTCTTTCACGTGGAATTCCAATAAAATTGATTCATGTTTGTGGCAGTAATGTGACAAAATGTGGAAAACTTCAAGGGGGCCGAATACTTTTGCAAATCACTATAACACCCATTGCAGTGACTGGGGGAGGGATTATGGGGGGATTGTGGCTGGTTTGGGGGTACATCCATACTGCAGTCCCCAGTACACCTGGCTCTGTGTACATGTGACACCTATTGCAGTGACTGGGGGAGGGATTATGGGGGGTTGTGGCTGGTTTGGGGGTACATCCATACTGCAGCCCCCAGTACATACATACACAGAGCCAGGTGTACTGGGGGCTGCAGTATGGATGTACCCCCAAACCAGCCACAATCCCCCCATAATCCCTCCCCCAGTCACTGCAATGGGTGTCACATATACACAGAGCCAGGTGTACTGGGGGCTGCAGTATGGATGTACCCCCAAACCAGCCACAATCCCCCATAATCCCTCCCCCAGTCACTGCAATGGGTGTCACATATACACAGAGCCAGGTGTACTGGGGGCTGCAGTATGGATGTACCCCCAAACCAGCCACAATCCCCCATAATCCCTCCCCCAGTCACTGCAATGGGTCTCACATATACACAAAGAAAGGTGTACTGGAGGCTGCAGTATGGATGTTTCCCCAAACCAGCCACAATCCCCCATAATCCCTCCCCAGTTACTACAATGGGTGTCACATATACACAGAGCCAGGTGTACTGGGGGCTGCAGTATGGATGTACCCCCAAACCAGCCACAATCCCCCATAATCCCCCCCAGTCACTGCAATGGGTGTCACATATACACAGAGCCAGGTGTACTGGGGGCTGCAGTATGGATGTACCCCCAAACCAGCCACACTCCCCCCATAATCCCTCCCCCAGTCACTGCAATGGGTGTCACATATACACAGAGCCAGGTGTACTGTGGACTGCAGTATGGATGTACCCCCAAACCAGCCACAATCCCCCCATAATCCCTCCCCCAGTCACTGCAATGGGTGTCAGTATTGGGGAATGTGAGAATGGGAAATGGTGATGAAATAAAGTGAAATAATTCTGCTGATCTCTGCTGCAATCAGGGCTGTTATACTCACAGTAATTCCTCTATCCGGCTTGTTGTCAGAGCCGCCATCAGGACACGGAATTCATCACCCCCCAGACTGTTACCAGACAGGTCCAGTTTCCTTAGGGTCTTGTTATTCCTTATGCCGGAAGCCAGGTGTGGGCAGCAACTGGAGGACAGATTATTACGCTGCAAACTGTAGGAGGAGAGAAGAATGTTGCCAGACATCTGCAGCATAAAAACTGAATAAAATGTATGAGATGTATCCTTCTTACATGAGCAGAAATTATTTTTCATTATAATTAATATTGATTTCGATTTATAATCTATTTCTGAAAAAAATGAAACTAACCATACACATGTCCACAACTAGGGGGCAGTATAGTTTTATTTTTCATAAGGAATATCTTTTGTTTAAAGAGATTCTGAAGTCTCCTAAAAATGAGGTTTTTACTTTAACCACTTAACCATTTCAGCCGCCCAGACGTGAAGCTCATGTCCGGGCGGCTGCTCAGCTGCGCTCTCCCACTCCCGCGCGCCCCTGCGTGCGATCGCGGGCGCGCCCCCGTACCCCCAATAGCCCTTGGATCAGTGAAAGGGAACATGGTTCCCGATCACCGATCACTGTCCCCCGCAGAAAAACCGAAGCGCTCACCCGTGAGGCTTCGGCTCTTCTGCCCGGAAAAATGTACGCATCCCCCTTGTACTTCCGCATAGTGAGACGTACAAGGAGGGAAAACAAAAATGAAGGTCGCCATCTTGTGGCCAAATAGTAAAACTACATCAACACATTTTCTACATTAAAATTTACACATCTAACAACATTAAAAAATAACTGTTAATGTCCCACACCAAAATATTCCCCAAATAAAATTTTTAATGGAAAAAAAAAAATTAAAAAAAAAAACACATAAATAGTTACCTAAGGGTCTGAACTTTTTAAATATGCATTTGAAGGGGGTATACTACAAACATTTTTTAAATTATAAGCTTGTAAATAGTGATGGACGCAAAACGGAAACAATGCACCTTTATTTTCAAATAAAATATTGGCGCCATACATTGTGATAGGGACAAACTTTAAATGGTATAATAACCGAGACATACGGGCAAAAAAAATACATAGGTTTTAATTATGGTAGCATGGATAATTTTAAAGCTATAATGGCCGAAAACTGAGAAATAATGAATTTTTTCCATTTTTTTCTTATTAATCCTGTTAAAATGCATTTACAGTAAAGTGGCTCTCAGCAAAATGTATCACCCACAGAAAGCCCAATTAGTGGCGGAAAAAACACGATATAGATCAATAAATTGTGATAAGTAGTGATAAAGTTATTAGCGAATGAATGGGAGGTGAAAATTGCTTCGTTGCATAAGGTGAAAAATCCCCGCGGGCTGAAATGGTTAAGGACCAGGCTCCTTTTCCCTGATCTCTGCTGCGTGGGCTCTCCACAGCACAGATCAGGTTTGCTGCAAAGGTGATGTCCTGCTGGGGGGGGGTCTGACAGCCGCCGGCTATCTGCGTGCTGCGGGGGGGGGGGCACCTCAAAGCCCCCCTCCGCAGCGATTTCCGCCCTCTCTGCCCTTCCCCCCTCTCGCTATGTATGGCGCAGGATGGAGATACGTCCTGCGCTGCCTAGGATAGGCTTCAGCCTATCAGATGCAAGCGATCCCCGGCCAATCAGAGGCTGGGGATCGCCGATCTGCTTCACGGCGCTGCTGCAGTGCCGCACGATGTAAACAACAGGGATTTCTTCCCCTCATGTTTACATTTCGCCTGCGAGCCGCGATCGGAGGCTTGCAGGCTGTTCACGGAGACACCCTCAGTGAACTGACATGGAAAGGCCGCTCGAACGAGCGGCCGTTTCCATGGAAACCCACTTAACTGACTTAGCTGACTGTGGTCATTAAGTGGTTAAAAACCTTTTTAACCTAATTGCCCCTACTAAAATGCTGCATTCCCATGGCTGAAAAAGCCATAAATCACCCCAAATCCCCTGGGGGACATCGCGGGGCTCCTTCCGCATAGAGGCAGCGCTTTCAGCTGCAACTCTGCCTCTACACGCGTCTATCAGCGCGTATCTCCGCCTCTCCCCGCCCCTCTCAGTCTTTCTTCACAGAGAGGGGCAGGGAAGAGGCGGAGATACACGCTGATAGACGCACATGGAGGCAGAGCTGCAGCTGAGAGCTCTGCCTCCTGGGGTAGCAAAATCCACGACCAAAAAAGTCGTGGATTTTCCCGGGGGAATTAAGGATGATTTATGGTGTTTTCACCTGCGGGGATGCTGCGTTTTAGTAGGGGCAATTAGGTTAAAGAGGTTTTCTAAGTAAAAACCTTGTTTTTAGGAGACTTCAGAGTCTCTTTAATGTGGGACTAAACTCAAAACATTGTTCTGTTATAAAAGATTAGCTGCAGCATGATATCCTTTAGTGGGAAAAAAAATCCTTATTGGAATGTATGTAGATCCAAAAATAGAGAAAGTTTTAACCTCGTTTCACATTCCTGGGAGCACAGAAAGGGTTAAACTTCAGGACCTATTTTGTTACCACCATACCCGAATCTAAGCTGAATCTGTAGCATTTCCCCGCTGGCAAGAGGGGAGAAGAAACTCTGCCTATTTCATGGCCTGCCGTCAACATTGCACTTCATTGAGAATCTGGTTAGCATGCTGAGGATTTCTGCATCATGCTGCAGCCATTCAGTCCACAACTACGCAGCAGAACGGGAGCAGCAGACAAACTGAAATAAGCCCTTAGGCCTGGAACCCACTGAAAACCGCAAACGCAAAACGCAACCGCTAGCGTTTTGTCTGAGCGGTTTGCAAGCAGATTCATGCGCGTTTTTGGTCGTGTTTTGCAACATTGTATTTTTTCCTCAGCGGGTGCGTAGCGTTTTGCGTTTTTATCCTGATTGGTCCTGTGAATTATTTTTCATTTTGTTACAGTGTGCTGAACCGCAAAACGCTAGCAAAACCGCTCAGTTTAGGTTTGCTGAGCGTTTCCGCTAGCGGTTCAATACTTTACATTGAAGCGCTAACGCTCCCAAAATGCTGCAGGTCCTGCGTTTGCGTTTCTGGGAAACGCAAACGCTCCTGTGGAAGTTGCCCCATCCATTAACATTAGCCCAGCGTTTTGGCAAACTGCTAGCGTATCGCAGTGCTGCCAAAACGCTGCCAAAAGCGCTCCTGTGGGTTCCAGCCCTTAGTGTTTGTCTATGAGCAGAGAGCCCAGGTGCTGATAAGATAATTGGACCTTTTTTTCTGTGTTTGATTTTTTCAGAAACTATATGATCAATACAGACTTTTTATTGTGTGCTGTGCAAGAGTTCCGGTCCATTTTACACTGTAAGACAGCACTATTGTTCTGGTGTTGGGCATAAAGTGTCATCATGTTTGCCAATCAAAATTAAATATTACATAGGAATAAATAAGGAAGGGGAAAAGAAAAACAGACCAAGGGGAGAAGGAAAAGCTGCCATCAAGAAGAAGAAAGTACCGTATTCTCTGCCGTAAATGACTGCTCCTCAACCCCCAGAGTCCTCCGAAGAGACGGGCGCCATCCCACCCGCCAGACATCACTAACGCCAGGTGACATGCAACACCGACACATGACGCATGTACATGTCCACACAACACGCGCGCAACATGCCGATGTCCAAACACAGAGCATCGGAGACTTAACAGTTGCCTCATGCACCACCCAGGCCGGAAGGTCCGGGACGCCCAGAGCATACAGGAAGGACATTGCACCATGTCCACAAACCACACACCCCATCCGCCCCACCCTATCACCACCCCCCAGATCCCACAGCCGAGGCCTGTAGTAAAGCGGCTCAGGCACATGTGTGACCCGAGAGGCAGAGGAGGAGGTAGATAGGGCACAAAGGGGGGACAGACGGGTGAAGGAGGCACAGCGTGATCCACTAACCCGCTCCGACAAACAGGGAGATAGGGAGAGCTGACCAACATGCCCAGAGGCAGGCAGAGCCAACCAATCCAATCAGCCAACCGCCCACACACTGCCACACACTGGGCACCATACACACACAGCACCAGCTCCCATTCATACCCAGAACCAGTACATGAAAGTTGGGGGGTTGTCCCATACTCCCAGTCGTCCCACACGCTACACAGTAAGTAGAAGAGAAATCACCATAGGAAAAGTGTAGAGGTGCATATAATGGCTAATTAAAGAGAACCCGAGGTGGGTTTGAAGAATATTATCTGCATACAAAGGCTGGATCTGCCTATACAGCCCAGCCTCTGTTGCTATCCCAAACCCCCCTAAGGTCCCCCTGCACTCTGCAATCCCTCATAAATCACAGCCACGCTGCTGACAAACAGCTTGTCAGAGCTGGCTGTGTTTATCTCTCTAGTGTCAGTCTGCTGCTCTCCCCGCCTCCTGCAGAACTCCTGTCCCCGCCTGCATCCCTTCCCTCCCTGCTTATTGTAGGGAAGGGAAGGGGGCAGGGACTGGAGCTCTGCAAGAGGCGGGGGAGCAGCTGAGACTGACACTACAGATGTAAACACAGCCTCACAGCATGGCTGTGATTTATGAGGGATTGCAGAGTGCAGGGGGACCTTAGTGGGGTTTGGGATAGCGACAGAGGCTGTGCTGTATAGGCAGATCCAGCCTCTGTATGCAGATAACATTCTTTAAACACACCTCGGGTTCTCTTTAAGGGAAACAAGATTAAAAAATTAAAAAAAAAAGCTTGTTTTTTTATACAGATTCAGGAAACAAAAGGAAAATCTTTCTTTTAACCTCCTTAGTGGTAATCACGAGTTTAGCTCGGGGTAGGAAAAGCATGCTAGGAGCGTTATCCCCGAGCTGAACTCGTGGTATCCGCTGGGAGGTCTATACAGAGAAATGCGTGCAGCGGGCGTTTTAATTCACCTCCCGGGGGATCCCAACGTTGGCCGCCATTCTTCTTCCTGTCCTCTGAGGCTCTGCTTCCCCTGGTGAGATCGCCGTCTGTCGTCATGATGGCAGCTAGCAATCTCACTGCTGGGTTACAGCGCCACCTGGAGGACAGAGGGAAAACTGCAGTGCTGGATCCCAGGGAAGTGAGTGGGAGCTGAGCTGCTGCAGAACTCCAGAGCAGCATGATATTTTCCAGGTTTTACGAGCTAAAAAAAAAAAATGCAAAACAAAAATGCAAAGAAAAAATGCACAGCTTTTAGACTCTAAAAGAATCATAACGCCAAGGGGGTTAGAGGACTTTTGAGGCAAACATGTTAATCTATGCTTACCTGGGGCTTCTTCCAGCCTCCACCAATCATTTCAATCACCCAACGCAGCTCCGTTCATTTATCAGTGTCCTATTGGCCACCTGTAAAGATTGTCGACCAGCTGGTGGGCGGAGCACATACTGCACAGGCGCAGGACCCGCCAGATGACATGGCTATGCTGGCGTTCACACACCGGCTGGTCCACCATCTTAATGAGCTTCAAGCGGGACATCGGGGAGGATCAAAGCTGGAAGATGCCCCAAGTAAGCAAACATAGCTTAACATACTCATCTTGGAAGTCCTTTAACCCATTCGCGTTCCGTCGTTTTCACTTGAGAAATGTTCACCTCCCATTCATTAGCCTATAACTTTATCACTACTTATCACAATGAACTGATCTAGATCTTGTTTTTTCCGCCACCAATTAGGCTTTCTTTGGGTGGTACATTTTGCTAAGAGCCACTTTACTGTAAATGCATTTTAACAGGAAAAATAAGAAAAAAACGGAAAAAATTCATTATTTCTCCGTTTTCAGCCATTATAGTTTTAAAATAATATATGCCTCCATAATGAAAACTAACGTATTGTATTTGCCCATATGTCCCGGTTATTACACCGTTAAAATTATGTCCCTATCACAATGTATGGCGACAATATTTTATTTGGAAATAAAGGTGCATTTTTTCTGTTTTGCATCTATCACTATTTACAAGTTTAAAATAAAAAAAAAAAAAATTAAATAATTCATCTTTACATTGATATTTAAAAAGTTTAGACCCTTGGGTAAATATTTACATGTTTTTTTTTTTATTGTAATGTTTTTTTGTTTTTTTTATATTAAACATTTTCATTGGGTATTTTTGGGAGGGTGGGATGTAAACAATTGTTTTATAATGTAAATGTGTGTTTAGTTTTATTTTTTTTACTTTTAGTTGTAGTTTTACTTTTTGGCCACAAGATGGCAGCCATGAGTTTGTTTACATGACGTCACTCTAAGCGTAACATACGCATGTGGGAGGTAACAGCCAGAAAAGGCGCAGCTTCCGAGAGAAGCTGTCGCTTTTTCAGCGGGGGAGAGGAATCAGTGATCGGGCACCATAGCCTGATTCACTGATTGGCTAGCTAACGAGCCGCGGGCTGGGAGCACGCGTGCACACGCGCGATCGGCCGCGGGAGCGCGCATGGTTCCTGGACGTAGTTTCTACGTCCAGGAACTAAAATAGGTTAAGCTTAAACCAGGACTTCTACATACACAGAACTAGCTGACCTGAGCCCGCTTCAAAACGGGCTCTAGGTCTGTCACCGCGCATGCCCACCGTGCACGCACACATCCACCGCATGTGCACACGCCCGCAATGGACACGTCCGCAATATGACAATGAGTGTCACATATACACAGAGCCAGGAGTACTGGGGGCTGCAGTATGGATGTACCCTCACACCAGCCACAATCCCCCATAATCTATTCTCCAGTTACTGCAATGGGTGTCACATATACACAGAGCCAGGTGTACTGGGGGCTGCAGTATGGATGTACCCCCAAACCAGCCACAATCCCCCATAATCCCTCCCCCAGTCACTGCAATGGGTGTCATATATACACAGGGCCATGTGTACTGGGGGCTGCAGTATGGATGTATCCCCAAACCAGCCAAAATCCCCCCATAATCCCTCCCCCAGTCACTGCAATGGGTGTCACATATACACAGAGCCAGGTGTACTGGGGGCTGCAGTATGGATGTACCCCCAAACCAGCCACAATCCCCCCATAATCCCTCCCCCAGTCACTGCAATGGGTGTCACATATACACAGAGCCAGGTGTACTGGGGGCTGCAGTATGGATGTAACCCCAAACCAGCCACAATCCCCCCATCATCCCTCCCCAGTCACTGCAATGGGTGTCACATATACACAGAGCCAGGTGTACTGGGGGCTGCAATATGGATGTACCCCCAAACCAGCCACAATCCTCCATAATCCCTCCCCAGTCACTGCAATGGGTGTCACATATACACAGAGCCAGGTGTACTGGGGGCTGCAGTATGGCTGTACCCCCAAACCAGCCACAATCCCCCCCATAATCCCTCCCCCAGTCACTGCAATGGGTGTCACATATACACCGAGCCAGGTGTACTGGGGGCTGCAGTATGGATGTACCCCCAAACCAGCCACAATCCCCCCATAATCCCTCCCCCAGTCACTGCAATGGGTGTCACATATACACAGAGCCAGGTGTACTGGGGGCTGCAGTATGGCTGTACCCCCAAACCAGCCACAATCCCCCATAATCTATTCTCCAGTCACTGTTACTATCGGGAATGCAAAATGGTGATGAAATGAAGCGAAATCTGCTCATTATACTCACCCTAATTCATCTATCTGGCTTGTTATCAGAGCCTCCATCAGGACACTGAATTCAGGACCCCCCAGCATGTTACCAGACAGGTGCAGCTTTCTCAGAGTCTGGTTACTCCTTATCCCGGTTGCCAGGAGGGGGCAGCAACTGGAGGGCAGATTATTACCCCACAAACTGTAGGAGAAGAGAAGAGAAGAACGTTACCAGAAATCTGGATAGAACCAGATAAAAACTGTCTTCAGTTTGTATAATTTATCAATATTAACGAATATAACTTAACACTTCAGCAGTGCTGCTATTGATACAGCAAAAACTTTCTATTACTTATGCCACCAAAGTTATTTATTTTTTTCTCTTCAGGACAATATAGGCTTTCCTTGGGTAATATTTTTTTTCTCAAGAATTGTTTAGTTTTACAGAAATTTTATTGGAGAAAAAAGCGTACATGCAAAAATTACACATTTTCACATGTTTCACCCTTACTAATTTTCACAAGTGCCACAGTTGTAAAACCACGGCTGTGGAGTCAGTACAACAATTACAACAATCCCCCATAATCCCTCCCCCAGTCGCTGCAATGGGTGTTACATATACACAGAGCCAGGTGTACTGGGGGCTGCAGTATGGATGTACCCCCAAACCAGCCACAATACCCCATAATCCCTCCCCAGTCACTGCAATGGGTGTCACATATACACAGAGCCAGGTGTACTGGGGGCTGCAGTATGGATGTACCCCCAAACCAGCCACAATCCCCCATAATCCCTCCCCAGTCACTGCAATGGGTGTCACATATACACAGAGCCAGGTGTACTGGGGGCTGCAGTATGGATGTACCCCCAAACCAGCCACAATTCCCCCTTAATCCCTCCCCCTGTCACTGCAATGGATGTCACATATACACAGAGCCAGGTGTACTGAGGCTGCAGTATGGATGTACCCCCAAACCAGCCACAATACCCCGATACCCCTCCCCCAGTCACTGCAATGGGTGTCACATATACACAGAACCAGGTGTACTGGGGGTTGCAGTATGGATGTACCCCCAAACCAGCCACAATCCCCACATAATCCCTCCCCCAGTCACTGCAATGGGTGTCACATATACACCGAGCCAGGTGTACCGGGGCTGCAGTATGGATGTACCCCCAAACCAGCCACAATCCCCCATAATCCCTCCCCCAGTCACTGCAATGGGTATCACATATACACAGAGCCAGGTGTACTGGGGGCTGCAGTATGAATGTACCCCCAAACCAGTCACACCCCCATAATCCCTCCCCCAGTCACTGCAATGGGTGTCAGTATTGGGGAAATAATTCTGCTGATCTCTGCTGCAATCAGGGCTGTTATACTCACCTTAATTCCTCTATCCGGCTTGTTGTCAGAGCCGCCATCAGGACACTAAAGTCAGTACCCCCCAGCTCATTACATGTCAGGTGTAGCACCCTCAGAGTCTGGTTATTCCGTATCCCGGTTGCCAGGTGTGGGTAGCAATTGGAGGGCAGATCATTGTGCTGCAAACTGTAGGAGAAGAAAGGAATATTACCAGAAATCTGCATAAAACAAAATAAAAATGACATAAAAGATTACTTATTGATATATAAATAACTATGTGTCTTCTTCTAATAATTTTCTTGTAATTTTACCTTCAATTTTTTTTTATCCTGTAGTATAAAACATTAGGTCATCCATACATAGCATATGTCAACAGCTAGGGGGCACTGTATTTTTAGTTTCCTAAAGAATACATTATGCAGCTACATTTACACTAAGTGGCTCAAAAAATTAGACGCCCTCTAATAACGAGTTGGTCCACCATTAGCTGTGATCCCAGCCGATATTCTTCTTGGCCTGGACTCAAGACGCAGATACTTATACCCCCCAACAGTCCCGTTTTCGTCGGGAATGTACCGATTTGGGGAGGCTCTCCCGTTATGAGCCCCCAGTGTCCCGGGTGACTGGGGGGTCAGATGTGCAAAAAAAGGATCGAGGCGCCAGCCGGCGTCTGTGGTGTGTGCGATGCGGGTCTGGGATAAGATTGTCCCTCCCTCCGAATGTGCCCCCCAGTGTCCCCCTGCGTGGAGAGATTAAGAGCGCAGCGGAGCTGGCAGTCTTACCATTCCTCCTCACGTACTGGGCATCTTGCTTCAATCTACTTCCTGTGACGTCACAGGAAGCAGGAAGCGGAGAAGACCAGATGCCCGGTACGCGAGGAAGAATGGTAAGACTGCCCGCTCCGCTGTACTCTTATCTCTGCATACAGGGGGACACTGTGGGGCACATTCGGAGGGAGGGAGGGACAATTTTATCCCAGACCCGCATCCCACACACCACAGCCGCCAGGTGGCGCCTCAATCCTTTTTTTGCCTCCTCACCCATGGGCACCATAGCAGGATTAATATATATATATCGCGACTAGGGGTGTGTCAGGGATGTGGTTGGGGGTGTGTCCCACTTTCTTATTTACAAATGTTGGGAGGTATGGATACCGTTGCTGCAGAATGTTGGCCCATGCTGACATAATGGCAGCCACCGGCGTACCTACCGGGGATGCGACCCCCTCAGCCGCAGGGGGGCCCGGGGCTGCTCTGGGGCCCGCTCACTGTGCGTGGGGGGAGCGCTGCTCTGGACCCCCCAGCAAGGTGCTCAACTGGCCGCAGCGTCTAATAGACGCTGCGCCAGTTCATTCCCCGCTGCCCCGCTCCAGCAGCCTGCATAGTCTCCGGCAGGCAGAGCAGGGCTACGGCAAGATGGCGGCCGAAGAAGCCCTACACTGGAGACTATTTGTGTCTCTAGTACAGGGCTTTGGCAGCCATCTTGCCGTAGCCCTGCACTCTGCCTGTCAGCGCGGGAGATGTGCTGCAGGAGGACTCGGGGAGCTGCGAGCCAGATGCCGGGAGAGGAGAAGACTTCTGTCAGGTAAGTGAATTGTTTTTTTTCACATTTTTTTTTCTAGTGTCTGCTGGCCACATTGTGATTTTCAGGTGTCTGCTGCCCACATTATGATTTTCTGGTGTCTGCTGCCCACATTACGATTTTCAGGTGTCTGCTGCCCACATTACGATTTTCAGGTGTCTGCTGCCCACATTGCGATTTGCTGGTGTCTGCCGCCCACATTACGATTTTCTGGTCACTGCTGCCCACATTGCGATTTTCTGGTCACTGCTGCCCACATTGCGATTTTCAGGTGTCTGCTGCCCACATTACGATTTTCAGGTGTCTGCTGCCGATTTTCTGGTGTATGCTGCCCACATTGCGATTTTCTGGTGTATGCTGCCCACATTAGGATTTTCTGGTGACTGCTGCCCACATTAGGATTTTCTGGTGACTGCTGAGCACATTGCGATTTTCTGGTGACTGCTGCCCACATAAGGATTTTCTGGTGACTGCTGCCCACATAAGGATTTTCTGGTGACTGCTGCCCACATTAGGATTTTCTGGTGACTGCTGCCCACATTGCGATTTTCTGGTGACTGCTGCCCACATTGCGATTTTCTGGTGACTGCTGCCCACATAAGGATTTTCTGGTGACTGCTGCCCACATAAGGATTTTCTGGTGACTGCTGCCCACATTGCGATTTTCTGGTGACTGCTGCCCACATTGCGATTTTCTGGTGACTGCTGCCCACATAAGGATTTTCTGGTGACTGCTGCCCACATAAGGATTTTCTGGTGACTGCTGCCCACATTAGGATTTTCTGGTGACTGCTGCCCACATTAGGATTTTCTGGTGACTGCTGCCCACATTACTATATTCTGGTGACTGCTGCCCACATTAGGATTTTCTGGTGACTGCTGCCCACATGGCAATTTTCTGGTGACTGCTGCCCACATTGCGATTTTCTGGCCCACATTACGATTTTCTGGTGAACACTGCCCACGTTACGATTGTCTGGTGAATGCTGTCCACGTTACGATTTTCTGGTGAACGCTGCCCACATTACGATTTTCTGGCCCACATTACGATTTTCTGGTGAACACTGCCCACGTTACGATTGTCTGGTGAATGCTGTCCATGTTACAATTTTCTGGTGAACGCTGCCCACATTACGATTTTCTGGTGAACTCTGCCCACATTACGATATTCTGGTGAACGCTGCCCACATTACGATTGTCTGGTGAATGCTATAATAATAATAATAATAATCTGAACATTTGTATAGCGCTTTTCTCCTGTCGGACTCAAAGCGCTCAAGAGCTGCAGCCACTGGGACGCGCTCAGGAGGCCACCCTGCAGTGTTAGGGGGTCTTGCCTTGAACTCCTTACTGAATAGGTACTTGACCTAGCCAGGATTCGAACCCTGGTCTCCCATGTCAAAGGCAGAGCCCTTAACCAGTACACTATCCAGCCACCCTGCTGTCCACGTTACAATTTTCTGGTGACTGCTGCTCACGTTACGATTTTCTGGTGACTGGTGCCCACATTATGATTTTCTGGTGAACTCTGCCCACATTATGATTTTCTAAAGGCCCACATTACGATTTTCTGGCCCACATTACGATTGTCTGGTAAAATGCTGCCCACTTTACAATTAATTTACAGTGAAACGCTGCCCCATTACGATTATTTGGCACCTATGGGGGGGGGGGGGGGGGGGGGGGCATCCAAATATTCGCAGGGGGGCCCAGTGATTTCTAGTTACGCCCCTGATGGCAGCTCTAAGTTGGGTGGGATTAGATCGAGGCGTTTCCAAGCTGTGAAGTGATCTTGTGACTTCATCCCACATATGCTCAATAGGATTGAGGTCAGGGGATCCGTTCCTTGCCCAGTGAGTGTTGAGCCCAATCCTTCCTGCACACCACTTATGAGATCCCTCTGGAAGATGGCTGGAGAATTCTTCATCTGGAAAGGCATAAATCTCATCACTATCACCACACGGGGTTGATGAAGACAGCTCTCTTCCACACATCAGCACTTAGCGGAACCTGCTAGTACCCTTCAGGGATGATTTCTATAAAGAAATGTGATTGAGATTGTGTTGTGTTACAATTGTATTTCTTTTATTTTCCACTAACATGATTGCTCCACAATTCCACCGCTATCCATTGTGTATAAAGCACGATTGTGGTGCATTTGCGATTTGCGGCAGGAGTAAAAAAAAGTCCAGGAAAAAAATGTGAATCTTGGAAAAATCGCATAGCGGCATGATTGCTATGTGATTTTCCTACACTCCTATCCTTTGTATTGACTGGAATCGGGAAAAAACAACACACTAATATAAACAATCCCCGAATAGTTTCCGTCAAGTACCTAGCATTTTATGATCTGATCTTGCAAAATGCTGCTAGTAGAAAATTAGCCCAAACACAGATGCCACACTCAGCACTGTGTTGTCAGCAGTATCGGGACTATAGAAAGCTGCATAGTTTGGGTCCATTTCCGAATGACGCATCAACCATTGCCACAGCAACGTGTCTCTGGGGGGGGGGAGGCAGAGAGGTGTGAGATATGATGAGAAGAGAGTGTCATGTCACCTGGCACATTCTGGTAAACAGGCACTGCACAGGGTCACAGGTCATGGTGTACATTTATCTATAAATTTATTCATAAAAAAAAGTTGAGGGAAACCTGTCACACCAATACTCTTGGTTTTCAGTTTGGGTTTTCATCCCACTTTAACCCTGAGTCAGACTTGGGCCGGATATCCACAGCTCAGAACGGTAACCCCCGAGCCTGACTTGTGGCAGCCATGAAGTATGGAGAGACAGTGCAACGTGGCAGCATTTCAGCTCACCTTCCCAGCGATCCAGACGGCGGGAGCCATTCTTCTTCTGGTCCTCAGAGGCTCTCGATCCCTCTGGTGAGATCACCGTCTGTCCTTGTGACAATAGCCACGGACACGGTGCCACCCAGTGGACGGAGGGACAATTGCAGCGCTGGAACCAGGGGAGGTGAGTAATGTGCTGGGCAACCGCAGATCTCTCTAGCAGCATGATTGTTTCCTGTTTTTAGGGTCTAAAAGCATGTGAATTTTTTTTTTACTGCTGTTAGACCCTAAATGTTTTGCACTAACAGAGATTCCATCTGTTAGGTGCTACAAAAAAGTACCCTTATTTAACAGTGTAAATCACTGAGCAGTGAAGTGCATCGCACCAACAAAGATCCCTCCTGATAGGAGGTAAAACAGATAGTACACTTATTTGTTTAACAATGCAAATTTTCCAAGTTGATGCAAATATATTCAATTTTTTTTATGCAAATGTTTGCAGTTTGAAAATGGGCCAATCAATTTAAACCTAGGTTTAAATTGATTGGTCTATTTTGAAGCTGCACATATTTGCACAATTTTTTTTTGCATATGTTTGCATCAACTCGGAAATATATCTCATTGACCATCGCTATTCACTGCCCTGTTGCACAGTGTCGCACCAACAAAGGTGGTGAATGGACGATGGGCTTTGAATTCTGCTTTGTGCATTTTGAGTACCGATTTATGGCCTTTGGGTTATGCAGCTCTCCTGCCACCATCCAGGATTTAGTCAATATATTCAGGGACTTTATTGATGGCTTTATGACGGTATATCTTGATGATATCCTTGTCTTTTCTGCCTCGCTACATAAGCATAGGAAACATGTTATAAAGGTCCTGAACTGCCTATGATCTCATGGACCTCATGTCAAGCCAGAAAATGATAGTCTTTCATGTCTCGTCTTGTAAAGAAAGGTCTTCTATTCCAGGAAGGTCCTCATCTCCTGCCCCTCCTGTTCTTCTCAGGGCTCTGAGGCGTTTGATGTGTAGAAGATTTTTAGTGGTAAAAGAAGAGGGAGACCTGTTCAGTAGCTACTTAAATGTAAGCGTTTGGGGTCAGAGGAGAATTCCTGGGTTCCGGCCCATACTTGTACATGTGCGTGCATGATTTGTGACACACATGGTCGGGCATGCGTGAACCATGGTGAACACGTCTGTGCGTGCATTGGGCTCGATTCTCTAAAGCGTGATAACTGCTATCACTGCAGTTATCACGCGATCCGCCGCGGCTCTTTGCACCTGTGAAAGGTTACTTTGCGCGATAAGCGAAGGTTTGCACTTGTTTCACACGCGCAAACCTTTGTTTATCACGCAAAGTAATCTTTTACGCGGGCAAAGATTACGGGATAACTGCTGTGATAGCAGTTATCACGCTTTAGAGAATCGAGCCCATTGTGTTCAAAAACTGGTGCCAAACTCATTGCAGTGGCCCTATCAGAATCTCCCTGGTCACTCAGCCAGTGCTGTTCATTCAGGTTGCTAGGGCTGGCCAGTTGTTGGTGTACTCTTGTCTTGAGCCTTATTGCCTATTGTCATTGTCTTCCTTTTGTGATCCAGCCTGTGACCTTGACCTTTCTAGTTATCTCCCTGTCCCAACCTTTAGCTTGTGGTCCCGACGCATCCAGTTATTCTCCTGTCCTGACCTTCAGCATGTAGTCCTGACCATTGCAATATCTAGATTGGATTCCAGCTGGTCTACACTTGTCATAAAAGCAGAAGAAGTGCTAGGCAAGTATACACACGTCAGTATTATTAGCTAGGATGGAGTCCACTTGGTCCTGCATGTACCACTATGCCCCAAACCAGCCACAATACCCCCATAATCCCTCCCCAGTCACTGAAATGGGTGTCCCTATTGGGAAATGTGAGAATGGAACATGGTGATGGAATAAAGGGAAATAATTCTGCTGATCTCTGCTGCAATCAGGGCTGTTATACTCACTGTAATTCCTCTATCCGGCTTGTTGTCAGAGCCGTCATCAGGACACTGAATTCAGGACCCCACAGCCTGTTCCATGATAGGTCCAGCTTCCTCATAGTTTGGTTATTCCTTATCCCGGATGCCAGGTGGGGGCAGCAACTGGAGAGCAGATTATTATGTGGTAAACTAAAGGAGAAGAGAAGAATGTTACCACAAATCTGTATAGATTGAGATAAAAACTGCATAAAATGTAACCATTATATACGTAGCCAGAGAGTTCCCCCAAGTTTAGGTAGCCATTGTGTGCCCCTAAGTATAGATAGCCAGAGAGTGCCCCCAAGTATAGGTAGCCAGAAAATGCACCCGAGTATAGGTATCCAGAGGGTGTCCCCCAAGTATAGGTATTCAGGGAATACTCCCAAGTATAGACATCCATAGAGTGCCCCCAAGTATAGACATCCAGAGAGTGTCCCCCAAGTATAGGTATTCAGGGAATACTCCCAAGTATAGACATCCAGAGAGTGCCCCCAAGTATAGACATCCAGAGAGTGCCCCCAAGTATAGGTAGCCAGAGAGTGTCCCCCAAGTATAGACATCCAGAGAGTGCCCCCAAGTATAGACATCCAGAGAGTGCCCCCAAGTATAGGTAGCCAGAGAGTGTCCCCCAAGTATAGACATCCAGAGAGTGTCCCCCAAGTATAGGTATTCAGGGAATACTCCCAAGTATAGACATCCAGAGAGTGCCCCCAAGTATAGGTAGCCAGAGAGTGTCCCCCAAGTATAGACATCCAGAGAGTGTCCCCCAAGTATAGGTATTCAGGGAATACTCCCAAGTATAGACATCCAGAGAGTGCCCCCAAGTATAGACATCCAGAGAGTGCCCCCAAGTATAGGTAGCCAGAGAGTGTCCCCCAAGTATAGACATCCAGAGAGAGCCCCCAAGTATAGGTAGCCAGAGAGTTCCCCCAAGTATAGGTAGGCAGAGAGTGCCCCCAAGTATAGGTAGCCAGAGAGTGTCCCCCAAGTATAGACATCCAGAGAGTGCCCCCAAGTATAGACATCCAGAGAGTGCCCCCAAGTATAGGTAGCCAGAGAGTGTCCCCCAAGTATAGACATCCAGAGAGTGTCCCCCAAGTATAGGTATTCAGGGAATACTCCCAAGTATAGACATCCAGAGAGTGCCCCCAAGTATAGGTAGCCAGAGAGTGTCCCCCAAGTATAGACATCCAGAGAGAGCCCCCAAGTATAGGTAGCCAGAGAGTTCCCCCAAGTATAGGTAGGCAGAGAGTGCCCCCAAGTATAGGTAGCCAGAGAGTGTCCCCCAAGTATAGACATCCAGAGAGTGCCCCCAAGTATAGACATCCAGAGAGTGCCCCCAAGTATAGGTAGCCAGAGAGTGTCCCCCAAGTATAGACATCCAGAGAGTGTCCCCCAAGTATAGGTATTCAGGGAATACTCCCAAGTATAGACATCCAGAGAGTGCCCCCAAGTATAGGTAGCCAGAGAGTGTCCCCCAAGTATAGACATCCAGAGAGAGCCCCCAAGTATAGGTAGGCAGAGAGTGCCCCCAAGTAATGGTAGCCAGAGAGTGCCCCCAAGTATAGGTAGGCAGAGAGTGCCCCCAAGTATAGGTAGGCAGAGAGTGCCCCCAAGTATAGGTAGGCAGAGAATGTCCCCCAAGTATAGGTATTCAGGGAATACTCCCAAGTATAGACATAAATGGTGATCAAATAAAGGGAAATAATTCTGCTGATCTCTGCTGCAATCAGGGCTGTTATACTCACTGTAATTCCTCTATCCGGCTTGTTGGCAGAGCCGCCATCAGGACACTGAATTCAGGACCACAAAGCCTGTTAGCAGACAGGTCCAGCTTCCTCAGAGTCTGGTTATTCCTTATCCCGGTTGCCAGGTTGGGGCAGCAACTGGAGGGCAGATTATTATTCCTCAAACTGTAGAACAGAAGAATGTTACCAGAAAGCTGAGCAAAGCATGATAAAAACTACCACTCCAAACATCACTTTACCACTTCCTGCAATATGGACGTTCATAAACATCCTCTTTGTGCACCTTTAGTAAAATAGGATGCTTATACAAGTCTGGGTATTCTGCCGAGTTACACATGCGCTATGGGAGCACACACACATTTTTCCCCTTCAGCCCATGGCATGTAGTAGTTAAACTTTGGTGCCATGTACACAGAAGTCATAAAGTTCTGTTTGTTAAAATGTCCTCTCATCCAGCGGTTTTAGAGCTTTGTTGGTGAAAGGAACATAACTCTTTGGTAGATTGGCAATCCAGACAGCTCAGTGGTTGGTCAGCCTTTTGTCACAAGCATTGCATCAGCTCACGTCTCTTTCACGGAGTTACTCTGGTTGTTGTGAAATTGTTTGTGACTTATGAAGAGTTTGCTGATTTCTTTTTCCCTCAGACTGTGAATGAGTTACCTCCTCATAGATCCTATAATTGATCCTTTCTGGTACCATGTCACCAGGGACATCTATTTCATCTCACTGTCCCTAAAATCCAGGCCAGGAAAGATTGCAACACAGAGAATTTGGAGAAAGGGTTCATTTGCCCATCTGCTTCTCCAGCCGGAGCCGGCTTCTTTGCCAACAAGGGTGATGCTTTACTGTTAACCGTTAAGAATTTATATTTGTTACCACTTATTAAAGAGACACTGAAGCGAAAAAAAATAAAATTATATAGTGAATTGGTTGTGTACTATGAGTAATTACTAGAAGATTAGCAGCAAAGAAAATATTCTCATACTTTTATTTTCAGGTATATAGTGTTTTTTCTAACCTTGCATCATTCTATAATATGTGCAGATTACACAACACTCAGCATTCAAAATGAGTCTTTCAGAGCAGTCTGTGAAGTAATGACCTCTCCTCTGGCAGAGGAAAAGTAAAAAATTAACTAACAGTTGAGATAATAAAAGTCAGATAACAGCCCTCTCCACGACTTTGAAAGTCTTAGAGCTTAATGGCTTTTTTGCATAGAGATAACAACTAGAGTTTCTTAACTCTTCCTGTACTGGAAACAATTACACTGATGTATCTGATCTTAATGTTGTATTTCTTAGCTGTACTACACATACAAATCATAATATCATCATTTTTTTTTCGCTTCAGTGTCTCTTTAATGATCTGTTTTCTGAAATGGTGGGGGTGCTGAGATCTAACAAATTGGATTTGAGTAGTTTACAATCCCAATCACATAATGCTGGGAATACACAATACGTATTTTCCACTCGATTCTCTACTCAATCGATTTTCCACTTGATTCTCCGCTCTTATCTTCCGCTCATTTTTCTTATCCTTTTTCCATTCACTTCTATGAGAAATCGAACGGTAAAACGATTGAGCATAATGTTGAGCATGACGGAATTTATCAATCGAAGGCATCTATTGAGCGGAATAACGAAACGTGTGTTCCCAGCATTAGACAGTTAGATTAGAGGAAGACTACTATTATTAGCATTAAGAGTATTTGGCCATGCCCTTTGGACTTGTAATGTTCCGCCTGTCTTCCAGGATTTTGCAAATTACATTTTATGTGATTACCTGGGTTGTTTTGTTGCAAAGAATCTTTATGACATTATAATCTATTCTGCCTCTGTGTTCATATGAAGGCTGTATAACACTCAGCGAGAACTGTCTCTACACCAAACTGGATAACGCATGTTTGAATCCCACCAGGTGTCTTTTTTTGGTTACAATATTTTTGATTCTGGGCTGGCCACGGACCCCAACACACTCTCTGCATGGACAGGAATAAAAACTCTGGTGGAGTAGCTCATTATTTCCCTCAGTAAAGTTCTGCAGACTGTGTGTGACTTATAGAATTTTACCTGAGCTGTAGCCTGGGCTGCCGGACCCACTCTGCTGGTGTCACTAATCACTGGACTATGTGACATTGGTGACTGTCACATGCCCCTTAGTGGCCGGACCGCTCAGTACCTTCCAATCTATTTCAACACACAGACCATCCGACCTCGAGGATGCAATTGATGCACTGAAACCACTGGACTTGGGCAGCATACAGACTAGGGGGGAGCGTGGGAGCGATACAAACACTTTACTACAGAATATTTTGGGTACAAGGCTGCCCCACCCCTGTGAAGGACAGAGGGCCTATTCTGACTAATATAATCCCGCAAATAAAAAATGTTAAAACACTCTGACTGCAAACTATACAATGCTTCAGGGTGGCAGGGTCTGCGGTGCGGAAAGAAGGTATGTAGCTGAGAAAATGTTTATTGTAAATGCAATATAAATAAGTAATATATACAGACAATTATTAAAAGTAACAATTATAGAGAGAGAGTAGCCCAGATAAAATAAAAAGGAAAAATAAAGAAATGAATACTTAGAGCTTTTGGAAGAAAGATGTCCTTTTGTGAGCAAGTCCAAGAAAGTTCCTTTGTTTCAGAATAGAAGTCTGTCAAATTGGCAGCTAGCCCGGGGTTCTCTTGCTAGCTGCTTGCAATCCCTATAGGATGGTAATGGGAGAACTTTTGTTTTCTGAAAATGCTTTCTTTGTTTTATACAGATCTGCTCTGAGGGCGGATCTCAGAGCTATGGCCTGGGCTGGGGTTTGGGCGTTATTTTAGTTTTGGTGGGAATCTGAAGTCCAAAATATATGGCATTTCCAGATCTCAGACCACGATCATCACACACAAATAATAATAACACGTTCACAATCCCCAATGAGTTTAGATCATATGTAATAAGCTTACCTTCCAGCGGCAGGTCCCGCGGTGTCTCCGGCGTGGTCGGGGCGAGCGGCGGGGCTTCTGCGCTGGAATCCTCAGGCGGCGTCCCCAGCTTCCCTCCGGCAGTGTCTTCTGACTCGCGCATCGCCGGTGCGAACTTTAGGTCGCGCGCGAGTTCAGATAAGCCTTATAGGCTTAGGAGGAGGGTTTAGGGATGTCAGCAGGTGATGTCACTATGTGACATCACCAGGTGGGAGTAGTTGCTGATAGGGAATTCATGTATTTAAGGCCAGAGCATTCATTGCTCGGTGACCTTGATACTAATCAGTTTGCTGGTTCTAGGTGTAGCTAGCTACTTTGAGCTACATTGATATATTGTGTAGCACAATATATATGTACTCCAGTTAGTCAGTCTTTATTATTTTTGTATATATTCTTGTAATATTTTTATTTTAACATCTTATTGTGTATTATCTGTGTACCGACTTCTTGCTTGCCTCTTTGACCTTACTCCTGTCTAGTCCCTCTGTACCGCTGCCATCTGATATACATTACCGACTCGGCCTGTCCCTGACTTTGTTACTGCCTGATCCTTTCAATACGACTGACATCTGATTTACGTGTATGACTCTGCTCGATTACTGACTATGATTTAGCTTAATTACTCTGTACCTTGATATCTCTGATTTGTGTACGACTTCAGCCTGATCTAGACTACGCCTTTGTACTATTGTTTATATATATATATATATATTGTGAGAACAGATTTAGACACTTGCTGGTGCAGTTAATCATCTTACTGAGCAAATGGTCACTCAGCAAATGCAGATAACTCAGTTATCCAACGCACTCCCTCAGATCAATATACCAGCGAATGCTAATGTTCAGCAATCTCCTCCACTGGCTTTTGTTCCAACCATTATCGAGCCTAAAATGACATTACCTGAAAAATTTTCAGGTTCTCATTCTGACTTTAGTAACTTCCGTAACCAATGTAAGTCATACTTTGAGGTTAGGTCTAGATCCCTTGGTACAGAATCCCAGAAAATTACTCTGGTAAAAACATCATTGCAAGGAGACTCACAAATGTGGGCATATGGGTTAAGTCCTGAAGATATAGCTCTTTCCTCAGTGGAAAATTTTTTTTTTAGATGATATGGCTATAATATATGCTGACCCAGACATGACAGCTACGGCTACTCATAAGTTGCCAGACTTACGTCAGGGAAGGCATACTGTTGAAGAGTATGCGGCTGAGTTCAGAAAAAGGTCGGTATCTGTCAAATGGGGTGAGGCAGCACTCCTCGATCAATTTCTCTTTGGCCTAGCTGACTCTGTAAATAACATGCTTGTGAGTCATCCTGAACCCAGAACTCTGGAGGATGCCATCTCCCTGGCCATAAGGGTTGACAGACGGATCAGACACAGACGTCAAAACAAAGTCTATTCCGTCTCAGGGAACCTTAGTCCAGGTAGCACATCCTCCAGTGAAGAACCGATGCAACTGGGCTTCTTGTGACTTTCACCCGCAGAGAAGCTCAGAAGAAGACAGGCTGGTCTCTGTATGTATTGTGGTGAAAAAGGTCACTTTGCCCAAAATTGTTCTGCAAAGGGAAAGGCTCCGGAAAACTCCAGCGCCTAGGTGAAGTTGGGAAACCTCACTTGAGCGGGCCAATTGGTCCCCTAAACATAAAGAACATTATTTTGCCAGTCACCCTACACTGGGGTAATGATTCATTTCAAACCAAAGATTTTATTGACTCTATGAAATTTTATAGATTCTGTTTTTTGCTGCCAACCTGGGTATTCCAGCTTTCACTTTGCAGAACAAACTCTATGTTACGGCCATAGATGATACCCCTTTGCAGTCCAAACAACCCATATCCATCACACCAGAGATTTTGTTGCAGGTTGGGGCCTTACATTATGAGACAATTCAGTTGTATGTGTTTCGTATGCCTTCTAGTCCTCTCGTGTTGGGGTTGCCTTGGTTACAGAAACACAACCCCCATATTGATTGGTGTTCAGGACAACTTACGGGTTGGTCACAGATTGTCAGGATGTATGTATACGGGGTATCCCTCTCCGCAGCCTAGGGGTCAAACAAGTACCACTACCACCACCGTATGAGGATTTCTCTGATGTGTTCTCTCCTCAATCAGTTGATAAATTACCCCCACACAGATCTTACGATTGTCCCACTGATTTGTTGCCTGGTACCATGCCCCCACGAGGTCACCTCTGCAACCTCACAGGGCCTGAAAAACTTTCTATGAAAGAATACATTAAAGAAAACTTAAAGAAAGGGTTTATTAGACCATCCATTTCACCAGCCAGCGCTGTCTTTTTGCGAGGGGCAATCAATCTGATTAGAATGTGTCAGGGAGACGAGTGGAAGACAGCCTTTAATACCCAGGACGGGCACTACGAATATCTTGTGATGCCTTTTGGTTTATGTAACAGCTGTCTTTCAGGATTTTGTAAATGATGTCTTTAGAGATGTGTTAGGAAGATTTGTGGTTGTTTATTTAGACAACATTCTAATTTACTCTGATTCTTTGTCTGAACATCTGGAACATGTGAGATTTGTGTTACAAAAATTAAAGGGAGAACTCATTATTTGCTAAATTTGAGAAGTGTCTATTCGAAGTTACACAGGTTCCTTTTCTTGGCTACATCATTTCTGATACTGGTCTGTCCATGGATAAAAAAAAAAAAATCAGCAGTTCAGGACTGGCCGCCCCCCAAAGGCCTCAAGGCCATCCAACGATTTATATATATATATTACCGCAGGTTCATTAAAAATGTCTCCTCTTTGGTTGCACCGTTGACCGATTTAACCAAAAAGGATGCAGATCTGGTCAATTGGTCACCTCAGGATTATAAAGCATTCTCGGATCTTAAGAATGCGTTCTGCTCAGCTCCTGTCCTCACCCATGCCAATATAAATCTACCTTTCATAGTTGAGGTGGATGCTTCTGACCTAGGGGTAGGAGCCGTACTTTCCCAGTTTTCAGGCCGCCCAGAAAGGTTGTATCCTTGTGCCTTCTTTTCTAGGAAGTTTTCCTCTGCTGAACGTCATTACGACGTGGGCAGCCGTGAACTATTGGCAGTAAAGATGGCCTTTGAGGAGTGGAGGCACTGGTTGGAAGGAGCAGTTCACCCTATAACAGTGTACACGGATCACAAAAACTTAGAATATATTGAGGGGGCTAAAAGGCTTAACCCCAGACAAGCCTGATGGGCACTGTTCTTTTCCCGTTTTAATTTTGTAATAACGTACACCTTATCAAGAACTTTTGAACCTGAGACATTTCAGGACGCAGTCCCTTAAAGTATTGTGTCCGCAGAGTGTGTTCTGGCCGTCACTCATACCCTGGAGTTTTCTGATCTTTATGAGTCATTACAGTCATTTCAGTCGGATAGTCCTCCGAGGAAACCCCCTAATGTAGATTATGTGCCTTTGCATCTTCGACTTCAGATGTTACAGGTTTTTCATGAGTCTAAACTAGCAGGGCACCCAGGTGAAAATAAGACTTTGGAACTTATGTCCCGTCAAGTGTGGTGGCCTTCCATTAACAAGGAATGCAAGGCATTTGTGGCAGCCTGCGCCACTTGTGTCAGGAATAAAGTATCTTGGGTTGCTCCCCCGAGGTCATCTTGTACCCTTGCCCATTCCATCGAGACCTTGGTCTCATCTCTCCATGGATTTTGTGGTGGATTTACCTTCCTCGGGAGGTAAAATAGACATTTGGGTCATAGTCGACCGATTTAGCAAAATGGCACATTTCGTACCTCTACCTGGGTTACTTTCAGCTCAAGAACTGGCTAAGCTATTTATTACACATATTTTCCGCTTACATGGTATTCCTGAGAATATAGTGTTGGACAGGGGGGTCCAGTTTGTTTCACGCTTTTGGCGTGCTTTCAGTAATCTCTTGGGCATCAATTCTCTTTTTCTTCCGGGTTTCACCCAGAAACCAATGGACAGAGAGAACTAACCAGTCCCTGGAACAGTATCTCCGCTGTTTTGCATCTGACTGTCAAGAGTCATGGTTGGATTATTTACCATTTGCCGAGTTCGCATTTAATAACCTCCCCAGTTCATCTACCAAATTGTCACCGTTTTGGATTGTCACTGGTCAGAATCCTAAGTTTACCTTTTTTCCATCTTCTCCTTCTCCTCTTCTAGCTTTAGAGAAGCGCAGTACTCACATTCAACAGATTTGGCCACGAAAGGTAGGGGACCAGAGTTCAGCTGCGCGTTTAGAGCACTTGTGAGGGGTGGTAGGCCAGAGTGAAACAGTGAGTTTTGAGGGCCTTCTTGAAGGTGTTGAAGGAGGGGGCTGCCCTAATGGGTGGAGGTAGGAAGTTCCATAGTGTTGGAGAAGCTCATGAGAAGTCCTGGAGGCGTGCATGGGACTGTGTGATGCGGGGGTGGTCAGATGAAGCTCATTGGAGGAGCGGAGTGAGCGACTAGGTATGTACCTCTGAGTGAGATCGGAAATGTAGGTTGGGCAGGTTTTGTGGACAGATTTGTAGGTCAGACACAGTATATTGAATCTGATTCTGGACTGGATAGGAAGCCAGTGGAGGGATTCACGGAGGGGAGCCGCCCTGGTGGAGCGATGGGAGGAGTGGATAATTCTGGCTGCCGCATGATGCGACTGCAGTGGGGCAATTCGGGTCATAGGGAGACTATATACAGCTTCGTGCATCCAACAGACCTGAAACTGGCCACTAGGGGGAGCTAGCCTGGATTGCCATGTCACTAGTGATGGCAGAACCGTTTGTTGCGCAAATGGTCGTCATTCCCTTGTCGAATTTAATGCAAACAATAAGGGCCGTTTGCAACGCCCCATAGTTTCCTATGGTGCCTTATGTTCACCCATCACCTTGAATATGGGACAAGATGGCCAATCAGACAGGATCACCACCCAGACCACTCCCCGCCCCCATAAAAGGCACAATCCCAGTGGCCATTTTCACTCCACATGTAGTCAGTGTAGGGAGAGGAGGAGCTGCTGCTGCTGATACAGGGACAGTGTTAGATAGGCTATATTGTGGTATAGTGCTGTGCAGCTGCTTCCTAGGTGCTCTGCTACTTGTAGTGCACCAGCTAGGGGCTCCTAATAGTTCTTTTGAGCAGGGCTGTGGAGTCGGAGTTGGAGTCGAGGAGTCGGAGTCGAGGCAATTTTGGGCACCCGGAGTCGGAGTCGTGGTTTCAGAAACTGAGGAGTCGGAGTCAGGAGTCGGAATCGCATGATTTTTGTACAAAATCCACAGCCCTGTTAAGTATTAGACTAAGGAGTCGGAGTCGAGGAGTTGGAGTCTGAGCAATTTTGGGTACCCAGAGTCGGAGTTGGAGTCGTGGTTTCAGAAACTGAGGAGTCGGAGTCGGAAGATTTTTGTACCAACTCCACAGCCCTGCTTTTGAGGACTCATCTTAAGTAGATAGGCTGTATTTAGGATATTGTGCTGTTTAGCCGCTTCCAAGGTTCCCTGCTACTTGTAGTACACAAGCTAGGGACCCCCAATGGTCCCTTTTAGGACTTATATTGTGTAGATGGGGTCTGCAGTATGTATGTACCCCCAAACCAGCCACAATCCCCCCATAATCCCTGCCCAGTCACTACAATGGGTGTCACATATACACAGAGCCAGGTGTACTGGGGGCTGCAGTATGGATGTACCCCCAAACCAGCCACAATCCCCACATAATCCCTCCCCCAGTCACTGCAATGGGTGTCACATATACACAGAGCCAGGTGTACTGGGGGCTGCAGTATGGATGTACCCCCAAAACCGCCACAATCCCCCATAATCCCTCCCCCAGTCACTGCAATGGGTGTCACATATACACAGAGCCGGGTGTACTGGGGGCTGCAGTATGGATGTACCCCCAAACCAGCCACAATCCCCCATAATCTCTCCCCCAGTCACTGCAATGGGTGTCACATATACACAGAGCCAGGTGTACTGGGGGCTGCAGTATGGATGTACCCCCAAACCAGCCACAATCCTCCCCATAATCCCTCCCCAAGTCACTGCAATGGGTGTCACATATACACAGAGCCAGGTGTACTGGGGGCTGCAGTATGGATGTATCCCCAAACCAGCCACAATACCCCCATAATCCCTCCCCAGTCACTGCAATGGGTGTCACATATACACAGAGCCAGGTGTACTGGGGGCTGCAGTATGGATGTACCCCCAAACCAGCCACAATCCCCCCATAATCCCTCCCCCAGTCACTGCAATGGGTGTCACATATACACAGTGCCATGTGTACTCGGGGCTGCAGTATGGATGTACCCCCAAACCAGCCACAACCCCCATAATCCCTCCCCCAGTCACTGCAATGGGTGTCACATATACACAGAGCCAGGTGTACTGGGGGCTGCAGTATGGATGTACCCCCAAACCAGCCACAACCCCCATAATCCCTCCCCCAGTCACTGCAATGGGTGTCACATATACACAGAGCCAGGTGTACTGGGGGCTGCAGTATGGATGTACCCCCAAACCAGCCACAATCCGCCCATAATCCCTCCCCAGTCACTGCAATGGGTGTCACTATTGGGGATGTGAGAATGTAAAATGGTGATGAAATAAAGGGAAATAATTCTGCTGATCTCTGCTGCAATCAGGGCTGTTATACTCACTGTAATTCCTCTATCCGGCTTGTTGTCAAAGCCGCCATCAGGACACTGAATTCAGGACCCCACAGCTTGTTATATGACAGGTGCAGCTTCCTCAGAGTCTGGTTATTCCTTATCCCGGTTGCCAGGACGGGGCAGGAACTGGAGGGCAGATCACTATTCTGCAGACTGATGGAAAAAAAATATTTTATCATAAATCCGTAAAAATCAGGATAATAATAATAATACTTATTATTATTATTTTTATCATTTATTGTATTTATAAAGCGCCAACATATTACGCAGCGCTGGAAAATAAATATATACAATGATACAAGGATGACATACATAGAGTTATACACATAGAACAAAGTTATACATACAAATTGTACAAAATACATGATCATGTGATTTGGGCTGGTTAGGTAGGCCCAGTAATACAAGTACAGGCTGTCATAGGAAAGGAGCACACAATCATGTAGAATACACTAGGGAAGGGAGAGGGTACAAGATACATGATCATGTAATTATGGGCTGGTTAGGTAGGCCCAGTAATACAAGTACAGGCTGTCATAGGAAAGGAGCACACAATCATGTAGAATACACTAGGGAAGGTAGAGGGTACAAGATACATGATCATGTGATTTGGGCTGGTTAGGTAGGTCCAGTAATACAAGTACGAGGCAGTCATAGGAAAGGAGCACACGATCATGTAGAATACACTAGGGAAGAGAGAGGGTACAAGATACATGATCATGGGATTTGGGCTGGTTAGGTAGGCCCAGTAATACAAGTATGAGGCTGTCATAGGAAAGGAGCACACAATCATGTAGAATACCCTAGGGAAGGGGGAGGGTACAAGATACATGATCATGGGATTTGGGCTGGTTAGGTAGGCCCAGTAATACAAGTATGAGGCTGTCATAGGAAAGGAGCACACAATCATGTAGAATACCCTAGGGAAGGGGGAGGGTACAAGATACATGATCATGTGATTTGGGCTGGTTAGGTAGGCCCAGTAATACAAGTACAGGCTGTCATAGGAAAGGAGCACACAATCATGTAGAATACACTAGGGAAGGGAGAGGGTACAAGATACATGATCATGGGATTTGGGCTGGTTAGGTAGGTCCAGTAATACAAGTACGAGGCTGTCATAGGAAAGGAGCACACCATCATGTAGAATACACTAGGGAAGGGAGAGGGTACAAGATACATGATCATGGGATTTGGGCTGGTTAGGTAGGTCCAGTAATACAAGTATGAGGCTGTCAGGAAAGGAGCACACGATCCTGTAGATTACACTAGGGAAGGGAGAGGGTACAAGATACATGATCATGTGATTTGGGCTGGTTAGGTAGGTCCAGTAATACAAGTATGAGGCTGTCATAGGAAAGGAGCACACAATCATGTAGAATACACTAGGGAAGGGAGAGGGTACAAGTTACATGATCATGTGATTTGGGCTGGGTAGGTAGGCCCAGTAATACAAGTAAGAGGCAGTCATAGGAAAGGAGCACACTATCATGTAGAATACACTAGGGAAGGGAGAGGGTACAGGATACATGATCATGTGATTTGGGCTGGTTAGGTAGATCCAGTAATACAAGTACGAAGCTGTCATAGGAAAGGAGCACACCATCATGTAGAATACATTAGGGAAGGGAGAGGGTACAAGATACATGATCATGTGATTTGGGCTGGTTAGGTAGGTCCAGTAATACCAGTACGAGGCAGTCATAGGAAAGGATCACACCATCATGTAGAATACACTAGGGAAGGGAGGACTCTGCCAGAGGCTTACAATCTAAAGGGGTGGGGTGGAAACAATAGGTGGGGCTTTGAAATAAATATTCAGTAGAGAGTTACTGTGTGGTAGGGGGTGGGTAGGCCGTCTTAAAGAGGGGGGTTTTGAGGGCTTGCTTGAATGTGTACCAGTGGCTGCAATAACAACATTTGTATAGCACTTTTCTCCTGTTTGACTCAAAGTGCTCAAGAGCTGCAGCCACTAAGGGGCCACCCTGCAATGTTAGGAAGTCTTGCCCAAGGACTTCTTACTGAACAGGTACTGACCCTAGCCAGGATTCGAAACCCTGGTCTCCCATGTCAAAGGCAGAGCCCTGAACCAGTACACTATCCAGCCACTATGAAAGTTATACAATTTACCCTGATATAAATATAAATGGTCTCATTTTCATTTTAACAACTTTTTTTTTTCAATCCTTCGGACCATAAAACTGTCCATACACATGTCCACTGCTAGAGGGCAGTATAGTCATACTGTACTGTAATAATAAATACATTTTGGCCTGACAAGTAGATGTACAGAGGCGCCAAAAGCATAAAATATGCTAAAATGTTTAAAATATTCGGGTGGCGGCGGTGGACCGGTCACTCAGAAATAGACTCGATGCTGTCGCTTAACCTCCTTGCCGGTTTTCCCGACCTGAGCTCGGGGTAGAAAAAAGCAGCTGCTATCGGTGATCCCGAGCTCAGGTCGGGGTAGGCATTGCAGAGCTTTACCTGTAGTTGTGGAGTCCCGCGCGCGATCTCGCTGCGCAGCGGGACTCCAGCCTCTCTCCCCGGCAGTGTGGGGTCTTTCCCTGGCCGCCGGGATCCCCCATGTCCCCGCTATTCTTCCAGGGACCCGGCAGCCAGTTGGAGCAGCGCAGCCATGGTGGTGGCAGCAGAGCGGTGGTGGCAGCGTGACGTCATCGGGGGCGGGGCTAACATTGAAAACGAACTTCTCTATATTAGAGAAATATAGAGAAGTTCGTTTATATGTATATTAGCGCCATCTTGTGGGCAAAGAGAAAGCTGCAGCCCAGGAGCCCAGGAAGGTAATTTTTTTTTTATTTTGCTGCAGATCTCCCTGCCAGAATGATTTTTTTCAGGTTTTAGGGTCTGAAAGAGTGAAAAAAATTGCACCGCTTTTAGACCCTAAAATCTGGAAAGAATCAGACCGCCAAGGAGGTTAAAGGGACTCCGAGCTCAGAGTAAAAATAAAATTTGAACTTACCCGGGGCTTTCTCCATCCCAGCCCTGGTCGGGACGTCCCACGCCGGCCTCCTGGCTCTTCTCCCGGCGGCTGTCCGCATAGTGCGGACAGGCCGGTCCCCCGGGCGACACCGGCGAGTGTCGGGCCTTCTCCTTCCGTATACGTCACGAATGACGTCACACGCCGGCCGCCACGCGTCATGACGGCGGCCGGCGTGACAGCACGGCGCATGTGCGATTAAACTGCGCATGCGCCTTGCTGTCACGCCTGCCGCCGTCATGACGCGCGGCGGCCGGCGTGTGACGTCATTCGTGACGTATACGGAAGGAGAAGGCCCGACACTCGCCAGTGTCGCCCGGGGGACCGGCCTGTCCACGCTATGCGGACAGCCGCCGGGAGAAGAGCCAGGAGGCCGGCGTGGGACGTCCCGACCAGGGCTGGGATGGAGAAAGCCCCGGGTAAGTTCAAATTTTATTTTTACTCTAAGCTCGGAGTCACTTTAAGATAAAGACAATTTATTCACATACTCCATGAACAGAACCGCAACGTGTTTCCCCGGGTATATTCCCGCTTCCTCAGGCAATAAACAGATAGGAGTACACAGTACACAGTACAGTCTCAAGGTCACGAAGTCTCAAGTACACAGAGGCGCTATTCGTGACCTTGAGACTGTACTGTGTACTCCTATCTGTTTATTGCCTGAGGAAGCGGGAATATACCCGTGAAACGCGTTGCGGTTCTGTTCATGGAGTATGTGAATAAATTGTCTTTATCTTAAGTGACAGCATCGAGTCTATTTCTGAGTGGCCGGTCCACCGCCGCCACCCGAATATTTTAAACATTTTAGCATATTTTATCCTTTTGGCGCCTCTGTACATCTACTTGTCAAGATATCCACCCTTGGTGGTTGGAAGGGTGACAAATCCTCCTTTCCTACTTCAGAGAGCGACATCTTATTCCTGAGTGGGGACAAGTCTAATCACCCCACCTGCCTATATAGTGGTTGCCTAAACGGTAACCCATGTTTGTAAGTATAATACTTACTTTACACTAATTCTCCCTGATCCAATACATACTACACTATATTGGGCTCTCGGTTTCTCTGCTTTATTTTGGCCTGAGTTCCACAACAGAATTGTGTTTTTAAAGTTAACCTAATTCTATTAAGTTAGCCAATAAATGGTATTATCCAGATTTAAATTACAGCTTATTGCTTTTATTGATGGCTGACACGGTCCAACACTCTACAGTTAACCTGTGGGCTTTCAAATGCAAATGGGATACTTACGTCAGAGAGGGAGGCCTCTGGATTTTTCCGCCTGGCCATTCAAGAGCCTGGACCACTGAACTGAGGCGGCACTATGCCTGAGCGGTAGCATGGACCGATTGTGCTTTGCTGGAAAGAGCTAAGTCTGAAGAGGTCCGTACTGCTGTGAATGTGGGAACCATTGACATGCAGTTTTGAAGCAAGGACGATGTAGACATACCCACAGGGGCACTTGAGTCCGTATACCACATACGTACTCAGGCAGGAAAACCTGCCCCTGACTGGCATCCTCGCACCAGTAGACGGGTGGGAGACAAAGTTACCCTTCAGTATTGCATTACAGCAGTTACAACTCAGACAAGGTACCGTTCCTCTCCTTGACACAGGGATCACACTTTTCACCTTGGGTTTAATATCGGATTTACTCACCCAGTTCTTAATTGTGTAGTTGTGTAGTTCCCCATGATCTGAATTATATTTGGATGATTGAATGTTTTAATAATTTGGAGTTTGTTTGCTGTGTTATTCATGTCAGGTGACCAAATGGCCACGTGACTTCCTGTGGGTGGGGTATAAAGAGGTGAAGTTTACTGGGTGTGGCACACCTGAGGAAGGGCTACGCCTGAAACATGTCGTGTCTCTTGTCTGCTCTGTAACTGTATGGCACTAATACAGATTACTTGAAGAAGCTACTTGTGTGCTGTCTCCTCATTGTGGTTTAAGTACAAGTGCAGGAGTGGTGTACCTGCGGGAGTTCAGCGCCGGCTTCCAGGCCTGGAGAAGTATAGGCCTGTAACAGGTGTGTGAAGTGTGAGTTCCATAGCCCAGCGCTGGAACAGGCCAGAGGAGGAGGATGTGGGAATCTGGAGCACCCAGATGCATCTCTCTCCCGAGGTGAGCACCCTTTAGGGGCACTTTTTTCCTTTCAGGGATTACTTTAAAGAGAAACCGTAAACAGCACCTATTCAGTAAGAAGGCCTTACATCTCTGCTGCAATCAGGGCTGTTATACTCACTGTAATTCCTCTATCCGGCTTGTTGTCAGAGCCGCCATCAGGACACCGAATTCAGGACCCCCATGATAGTTATCAGACAGGTCCAGCTTCCTCAGAGTCTGATTATTCCTTATCTGGCAGGAACTGGAGGGCAGATTATTATCCTGCAGGCTATAGGAAAAGAGAATATTTTCATATCAATACTTTAACTTTTTTTTTTCTATTTCAAACTGTTTATTAAAGGGCCGACAGAATAAAACCAAAATGTAAGTAGCATATCACTGACCACAATTACAAAAACATAAACCACGACCACCTTGCGTTATAGGAAGAAGTCCTGCTAGTGCCCAGTGTCATCTAAATCAGGGCTGTCAAGCTCAATTGTGTAAGGCACCAAAATATAAAATGTAGTCTAAATCACAAGGCAAATAGTTTATTAAGATTTAACATGTATTGAACAGTCTTAAAGAGAACCCGAGGCTTTTAAAAAAAAAATCTTATAGGACACAGAGGTACATTCTGTGCACATGCCTCTCTGTCCTCCTATTGCCGCCGTGAGCCCCCCTCCCCCGGGCTCTTCTGTCCCCCACGACAAATCGTGCCAGGCTAGCATCTGCTTAAAGTACTTCTTGGGTCACGGCTTCCGATTGGAGGAAGCTCACAGAGGGAGGCAGCGAGGGTCAGAGGCGGGGAAGTCCTGCAATAGAGGAGGCGGAGGAGCGATCATGAGTGACAGCGCTAGCCTGGTGTGATTTCTTGTGGGGGACAGAAAAGCCGGGAGGGGGGGGGGGGGGGTAACGGTGGCAATAGGAGGAGACAGAGGCAAGTAATTGTGCACAGAACATGCCTCTGAGTCCTGTTAGGATTTTAAAAAACTGCCTTGGGTTCTCTTAAAACAGTCTTAGAGTGACCAAAATAGGAGGCCCCAGGGCTTTCTCGTCACCAGTCCCGTTCTCTCCATATACGAATAACTGCACATCCACAGAAAACTCTGTCAAAATCATCAAATTTGCAGACGATACCACAATTGTTGGCCTTGTCAGTAAGGGCGATGAGCAGGCCTATCGCCAGGAGGTAGATAGAGTCTGCAATTGGTGTAGAGAAAGCGGAGTAGTCCTAAACACAGCCAAAACCGTCAAGATGGTCATTTATTTCATGCCACTAACCCACCCCCAATCTATATCGATGGAACCCAAGTCATGAGGGTACCTAGCATGCGCCTCCCGGGCACAACCATCTCACATGACCTGACCTGGAGGGCAAACACCATCTCAACTAAGAAGGCAAAGCAAAGACTCTTTTTCCAATACCAACTACAGAAGTGTGGTATGGCCCAGGAACCTCTGAGGTCCTTCTACTCTGCTGCCATCAAGTCAGTCCTTTGCTCGTCCATCCTGGTCTGGTACTCTGGCACTCTGGCTCTTCCGCTAGCGACAGATACAAAATTCAGAGAGGCATCAGCTTGGTGGAGAGAATCTTTGGGAAACCTCGCCTCGCCCCCCCCCCCCCCCCCCCCCTTAGACCTCATCCACAACACTAGACTACATGCTAGAGCAATGAAAATTACTGGCGACCACTCCAACACAGGCAACAGCTTTGTCAGTAGGCTCAAATTGGGCTGGAAGTTCCGGTCCGTCCTAGATAAAACTAGTGTTGATCGAACAGTGCTCAACACTGTTCGTTATTCCCTGAACTTTGGGGTGTTCGGGTTCGGTTCGAGCACAGCCGAGCACCGCATGCTGCTCGGCCTCCTCCCCTCGCTTATTGGCGCCTTCAGGCAGCCAATAAGCGGCGACAATGCTTTTTCCACAGCTATGGTCACACAGCCTAGCTGGCTGTGACCATAGCTGTGATTGGCCGAGCGGGTCACGTGGTTCGGGTATATAAATACCCGAACGCGTGCTAGCTCCGCCATTCACATTGGAGTTTAGCTTGGGGTAGGTAGGAGACAGAGCTAGCGGTTAGGTGCCAACACTAGCTTGGGGTAGGTAGGAGACAGAGCTAGCGGTTAGGTGCCAGCACTGCCAGCCAGGCCAGCCATAAAGCCCCAGCCTCACCACCACTGCCAGCAGTCAAGTATTAATTGCTACACTTCTCTGCAAACATGAGTCCCTGCTTTTATTCTGAGCCTAACATCTATGTGTAAAATGCCCCCCCCCCCCCCCCACCACCACTATTTCCAACCCATTTTGCAGAAGTTTCCCTCATTTTGCAAGTTTTTGCAGGCCTGCAAAGCAGACATGCTCGGATCCCCATTGACTTCAATTAGGCTCAGTGTTCGGCCAAATATCCCAAACATCTGGACCATGTTCGGCCGAGCCGACCCGAATATCTGGGTGTTCGGTCAACACTAGCCAAAACCACAAGGCGTAGAAACACGAGAGCAGGTCATTTCATGTATTATTAATAATATGATGATGGTTTATATTATAATAAATAATTATGTTTATTATAAATATTAATGTATGCTTACATAGATATTATTATTATTTAATATTTATATAGCGCCGACATCTTCCACAGCGCTGTACAAAGTACATATTGTCTTATTACTTAAAGGAATACTTAAGTCAAACTTAAAAAATGACTTTTACTCACCTGGGGCATCCCTCAGCCCCCTGAAGCTGGATGGTGCCCTCGCAGCCCCGCTCCGACCGTCCTGTCCCCGCCGGCGGCTACTTCCGGCTTCGGCGACAGCCGCCGACAGGCTGGGAACGCGGCTGATTTTCCGCGTTCCCTGCCGCTATTATCACCATCTATGCTGCTATAGCGTATATATTTATACGCTATAGCAGCATAGAGGGTGATATAGCGGTTGGGAACGCGGAAAATCAGCCGCGTTCCCAGCCTTTCGGCGGCTGTCGCCGAACCCGGAAGTAGCCGCCGGCGGGGACAGGACGGTCGGAGCGGGGCTGCGAGGGCACCATCCAGCTTCAGGGGGCTGAGGGATGCCCCAGGTGAGTAAAAGTCTATTTTTTAAGTTTGACTTAAGTATTCCTTTAACTGTCCCTCATAGGGGCTCCCAATTGAATATTATTAATAATTTAATCATTAATGTAACATGTATTTATTTAATTATTAATTTAGGAAGTTAGCACACCATTTTTGATTATTGTTATATTATTAAATTACAGTATATTATTATTATTATGTGATTATGTATTCTTCAAAGCATGTGCCAATACACCAATTTAAAAAAAAACAAAAAACATGAGTTTTACTTACCTGGGACATCTACCAGCCCCTGCAGCCATCCTGTGCCCTAGCAGTCACTCATGGCTTCTCTGGTCCCCCGCTGCCAGCTAGTTTCGTTTTTGCCGACTGGGAGTCGGCCGGCCGCCATGCATAAGTTTTTACGCATCCCTGCTGGTGCAGGAAGCTATTGCAGACATCAACAAGTAAATTTTTACGCGTTACGGTTGTAATGCGTACAATTTTACGCATTTCAACCGTAACACGTAAAAATGTACTTGTTGATGTCTGCAATAGCTTCCTGCTCCAGCAGGGATGCGTAAAAACGTATGCATGGCGGCCAAAAACGAAACTAGCTGGCAGCGGGGGACCAGAGAAGCCATGAGTGACTGCGAGGGCACAGGATGGCTGCAGGGGGCTGGTAGATGTCCCAGGTAAGTAAAACTCATGTTTTTTTTTTCAGTTAAGGTTCCCTTTAAGCTCCATGCCACTGCTCCTTCACCCCCGGGAGGTGCATGTCCTCTGAGCGCTGCTCCTGTGTGCCGGGGGATGGGGAGTAATGGTGTGTGCCATAGAGCTGTCATTCAGCTCCATGCCACTGCTCCCTCACCCCTGGGAGGTGCATGTCCTCTGAGCGCTGCTCCTGTGTGCCGGGGGATGGGGAGTAATGGTGTGTGCCATAGAGCTGTCATTCAGCTCCATGCCACTGCTCCCTCACCCCTGGGAGGTGCATGTCCTCTGAGCGCTGCTCCTGTGTGCCGGGGGATGGGGAGTAATTGTGTGTTCTGTAGAGCTGTCCTTCAGCACCATGCCACTGCTCCTTCACCCCTGCACACCCATCGCTGTTACCCACTGTCCTTCCCTATAGCCACAAGGGTCGAAACACCTACTCGACACTACATGCCAGGCTCTCCAGGTGCTGTTACTCCCATCACTTTGCACTGACCAGCCAAGCCTGCCTGCTGCCTCTCTCCACTGTCCTCTAGTAAGTGTGAACACTACAGCCCCGGCAAAAGGCTCTTCAAAGCTTCCACTAAAGCTCCTCGCTAGTCCACCACGAGAACCACTAAAAGTCATGCTCAGGATTCTGGGGGTGATTCTCATTGGTCCTCTTAGTGGAGGAGTGCTGAGCTCCAGCGGGAGCTGTGAAGATGCTTTTGCTGCAGCTGTGATGTACACTGTAAAGAGAAAGTGGTGGAGAGTGGCAGCAGCAGCCCCGGCTATAAAGAGAAAGTGGTGGAGAGTGGCAGCAGCAGTCCCGGCTATAAAGAGAAAGTGGTGGAGAGTGGCAGCAGCAGTCCCGGCAATAAAGAGAAAGTGGTGGAGAGTGGCAGCAGCAGCCCCGGCTATAAAGAGAAAGTGGTGGAGAGTGGCAGCAGCAGTCCAGGCTATAAAGAGAAAGTGGTGGAGAGTGGCAGCGGCAGTCCCGGCTATAAAGAGAAAGTGGTGGAGAGTGGCAGCAGCAGTCCCGGCTATAAAGAGAAAGTGGTGGAGAGTGGCAGCAGCAGTCCCGGCAATAAAGAGAAAGTGGTGGAGAGTGGCAGCAGCAGCCCCGGCTATAAAGAGAAAGTGGTGGAGAGTGGCAGCGGCAGTCCCGGCTATAAAGAGAAAGTGGTGGAGAGTGGCAGCAGCAGTCCCGGCAATAAAGAGAAAGTGGTGGAGAGTGGCAGCAGCAGCCCCGGCTATAAAGAGAAAGTGGTGGAGAGTGGCAGCAGCAGTCCAGGCTATAAAGAGAAAGTGGTGGAGAGTGGCAGCGGCAGTCCCGGCTATAAAGAGAAAGTGGTGGAGAGTGGCAGCAGCAGTCCAGGCTATAAAGAGAAAGTGGTGGAGAGTGGCAGCAGCAGTCCCGGCTATAAAGAGAAAGTGGTGGAGAGTGGCAGCAGCAGTCCAGGCTATAAAGAGAAAGTGGTGGAGAGTGGCAGCAGCAGTCCCGGCTGTAAAGAGAAAGTGGTGGAGAGTGGCAGCAGCCAGGCCAGGGTCGAACTAGGACACTAAGGGCCCACCAAGGAAGTTTCAGCCTGCCCCCCCCCACACCCCCCATTTTGGGCTCACATACACATGTACTCTACACGTTTTGCATGATTTATGGTAGGGAATAGATTGTGAGCATTTCTGAGGACAATCTCCAATAGGGATATGTCCACAAAAATGATGAGAAAAACTGGAACATGGGCGTGGTCATGATGAGTCTTGGGCAGACTTAAAAAAAAAAAAGAAAAGAAAAAAACGCAAAGTAAGTAGTGTTGTTATTTACAGAGATTAGGTCCGACCAGATACATTTTAGATAAAATAATCAAGTAGTTACATGCCTCATGATAATTCATCAAGTAGTCAAATGGCAGCAGATTTTCTGACAAAATGCAATCAGATTGGCGGCAGATTTCCCCACAAAATCCAATCAAATTGGCAGCAGATATCCCCACAAAATGCAATCAGATTGGCAGCAGATATCCCCACAAAATGCAATCAGATTGGCAGCAGATATCCCCACAAAATGCAATCAGATTGGCAGAAGATACCCCTACAAATTGCAATCAGATTGGCAGCGGATACCCCCACAAAATGCAATCAGATTGGCAGCAGATTTCCTCACAAAATGCAATTAGACTGGCAGCAAATTTCCCAACAAAATACAATAATATTGGTGGCAAATATTCCCACAAAATGCAATCAGATTGGCGGCAGATATCCCCACAAAATGCAATCAGATTGGCGGCAGATTTCCCAACAAAATACAATCAGATTGGTGGCAGATATCCCCACAAAGGCAGGTCCCTACTTAGTGGGGGCCCCCATGCTGGAAGGGGGGCAGCAGGGAAAGAGCGGCGGGGAGGGGGGAAGCTTCCCCCCTCCCTTACCGAGAGCCCCCCCCCTTCCGCGCTTCCCCCCCACTTAGGTATGCAGGTCTCAGTGCCCCCAGGTATGCTGGAGGTATGCACAGAGCAGCGGGTAGGGGGGGGAGCCTCCCCCTTCTCTCAGCTAGGGGCCCTCCCTTCTGCATCCCCCCTTCCACGACCCCCTCCAGAATTGCACCCAGCAGCAGCAGCAAGCAGGAATCACTTGTCAGCATCAGATCGATAGCTCTGCGTGCCGCTCCTGGTCTCCGTCTCCTGCACTGCTGTCCAATCACGCTCTCCCAGGAAGTACTGCGAGAGCGTGATTGGATAGCGTTAGTGCAGAAGACCAGACCAGCCCAGCGGCACGCAGAGCTATCGATCTGATGCCAGTAAGCTATTCCCCGCTGCTGCCGCTAGCTGCAATTATAGAGGGGGGGGAGCGCGGAAGGGGGGGCTCTGTGCCCAATTTCCCCCCTTCCTGCGCTGTGCCCCCTTCTTCTCAGCTCTGGGGCCCCCAGGAGGCGGGGCGACCGGGGCCCACCGTTGGAAAATATCGGTTGTTCGGTGGCTCAGTCCGAGCCTGGCAGCAGCAGCATTCCCGGTTATAAAGAGAAAGTGGTGGAGAGTGGCAGCAGCAGTCCTGGCTGTAAAGAGAAAGTGGTGGAGAGTGGCAGCAGCAGTCCCGGCTATAAAGAGAGAATGGTGCAGAGTGGCAGCAGCAGTCCCGGCTATAAAGAGAAAGTGGTGGAGAGTGGCAGCAGCAGTCCCGGCTGTAAAGAGAAAGTGGTGGAGAGTGGCAGCAGCAGTCCCGGCTATAAAGAGAAAGTGGTGGAGAGTGGCAGCAGCAGTCCCGGCTATAAAGAGAAAGTGGTGGAGAGAGGCAGCAGCAGTCCCGGCTATAAAGAGAGAATGGTGCAGAGTGGCAGCAGCAGTCCCGGCTATAAAGAGAAAGTGGTGGAGAGTGGAAGCAGCAGTCCCGGCTATAAAGAGAAAGTGGTGGAGAGTGGAAGAAGCAGTCCCGGCTATAAAGTGGTGGAGAGTGGCAGCAGCAGTCCCGGCTATGAAGAGAAAGTGGTGGAGAGTGGCAGCAGCAGTCCCGGCTATAAAGAGAAAGTGGTCGAGAGTGGCAGCAGCAGTCCCGGCTATAAAGAGAAAGTGGTGGAGAGTGGCAGCAGCAGTCCCGGCTGTAAAGAGAAAGTGGTGGAGAGTGGCAGCAGCAGTGCTGGCTATAAAGAGAAAGTGGTGGAGAGTGGCAGCAGCAGTCCCGGCTATAAAGTGAAAGTGGTGGAGAGTGGCAGCAGCAGTCCCGGCTATAAAGAGAAAGTGGTGGAGAGTGGCAGCAGCAGTCCCGGCTATAAAGAGAAAGTGGTGGAGAGTGGCAGCAGCAGTCCCCGCTATAAAGAAAAAGTGGTGGAGAGTGGCAGCAGCAGTCCCGGCTATAAAGAGAAAGTGGTGGAGAGTGGCAACGGCAGTCCCGGCTATAAAGTGGTGGAGAGTGGCAGCAGCAGTCCCGGCTATAAAGAGACAGTGGTGGAGAGAGGCAGCAGCAGCGCCGGCTATAAAGAGAAAGTGGTGGAGAGTGGCAGCAGCAGTCCAGGCTATAAAGAGAAAGTGGTGGAGAGTGGCAGCAGCAGTCCCGGCTGTAAAGAGAAAGTGGTGGAGAGTGGCAGCGGCAGTCCTGGCTGTAAAGAGAAAGTGGTGGAGAGTGGCAGCAGCAGTCCTGGCTGTAAAGATAAAGTGGTGGAGAGTGGCAGCAGCAGTCCCGGCTATAAAGAGAAAGTGGTGGAGAGTGGCAGCGGCAGTCCCGGCTATAAAGAGAAAGTGGTGTAGAGTGGCAGCGGCAGTCCCGGCTATAAAGAGAAAGTGGTGGAGAGTGGCAGCAGCAGTCCCGGCTATAAAGAGAAAGTGGTGGAGAGTGGCAGCAGCAGTCCTGGCTGTAAAGAGAAAGTGGTGGAGAGTGGCAGCAGCAGTCCCGGCTATAAAGAGAAAGTGGTGGAGAGTGGCAGCAGCAGTCCCGGCTATAAAGAGAAAGTGGTGGAGAGTGGCAGCGGCAGTCCCGGCTATAAAGAGAAAGTGGTGTAGAGTGGCAGCGGCAGTCCCGGCTATAAAGAGAAAGTGGTGGAGAGTGGAAGCAGCAGTCCCGGCTATAAAGAGAAAGTGGTGGAGAGTGGCAGCAGCAGTCCCGGCTATAAAGAGAAAGTGGTGGAGAGTGGCAGCGGCAGTCCCGGCTATAAAGAGAAAGTGGTGGAGAGTGGCGGCAGCAGTCCAGGCTATAAAGAGAAAGTGGTGGAGAGTGGCAGCAGCAGTCCCGGCTATAAAGAGAAAGTGGTGGAGAGTGGCGGCAGCAGTCCAGGCTATAAAGGGAAAGTGGTGGAGAGTGGCAGAGGCAGTCCCGGCTATAAAGGGAAAGTGGTGGAGAGTGGCAGCGGCAGTCCCGGCTATAAAGAGAAAGTGGTAGAGAGTGGCAGCAGCAGTCCCGGCTGTAAAGAGAAAGTGGTGGAGAGTGGCAGCAGCAGTCCCGGCTATAAAGAGAAAGTGGTGGAGAGTGGCAGCGGCAGTCCCGGCTATAAAGAGAAAGTGGTGTAGAGTGGCAGCGGCAGTCCCGGCTATAAAGAGAAAGTGGTGGAGAGTGGCAGCAGCAGTCCCGGCTATAAAGAGAAAGTGGTGTAGAGTGGCAGCGGCAGTCCCGGCTATAAAGAGAAAGTGGTGGAGAGTGGCAGCAGCAGTCCCGGCTATAAAGAGAAAGTGGTGGAGAGTGGCAGCAGCAGTCCCGGCTATAAAGAGAAAGTGGTGGAGAGTGGCAGCGGCAGTCCCGGCTATAAAGAGAAAGTGGTGTAGAGTGGCAGCGGCAGTCCCGGCTATAAAGAGAAAGTGGTGGAGAGTGGCAGCAGCAGTCCCGGCTATAAAGAGAAAGTGGTGGAGAGTGGCAGCAGCAGTCCCGGCTATAAAGAGAAAGTGGTGGAGAGTGGCAGCGGCAGTCCCGGCTATAAAGAGAAAGTGGTGGAGAGTGGCAGCAGCGGTCCCGGCTGTAAAGAGAAAGTGGTGGAGAGTGGCAGCAGCAGTCCCGGCTATAAAGAGACAGTGGTGGAGAGTGGCAGCAGCAGTCCCGACTATAAAGAGAAAGTGGTGGAGAGTGGCAGCAGCAGTCCCGGCTATAAAGAGAAAGTGGTGGAGAGTGGAAGCAGCAGTCCCGGCTGGCCAGCACACAGAGATGGTAGAAAATAGTCACATGCTTATTCCACACTTGAATAGTGTCAGCCCCACAGTTGAGTAGCGGCTGGATAGTCTACTGGTCCAAGAAACCACCTTCAGCACAGGAGACCAGGGTATGAATCTCGGCTGGAGCAGCTTCCTGTACATTCAGGAGCCCTTACTCATTTCTGCTGCAATCAGGGCTGTTATACTCACCCTAGTTCCTCTATCCGGCTTTTTGGCAGAGCCGCCATCAGGACAGTGAATTCAGGACCCCACAACTGGTTATGAGACAGGTCCGGCTTGGTGGGGGCAGGAATTGGAGGCTCAGATTATTATACTGAAAACTGTAGGAGAAAAGAATAATATTTTAGATTTAATATTGTTTTTATCTGAAAACTATTAAAACTGATCATACACATGTCTACAGCTAGAGGTCAGTATATTGTTACTGTTCATGTGAAATACTTTTTGTACAACACAACCTGAACTCTTGCGCAGAACAGAAGGAAAACATTTATATTGTTGTGAGGTCAGTGAGGTCAAAAGTTCAAATTCTTTCTTTTTTTTCTTTAAGATACTTAGGGGAACCTTTTGCTAGGTGTGAATACAGACTTCAGGGATAAAACAATACATTCCAATTATTTTATTACACCAGAAGAGGACCAAATGTATGTTTATATAACGCATATCAAGGTCTGCCAAACACAGGAGGTGCACAGCGTTTCATCCTTAGGAAAATCAAAGGGATCCTGAGCAGCAGCTGGAATCAAAAACGTACCTGGGGCTTCCTCCAGCCCACCATAGGCCACGAGGTCCCCCGGCGTCCTCCTGGATGCTCTCCGTGTCCCTCCGGCAGCTCCCGTTACCGGCGAAGCCCGGGCCGACTCTTCCTGGATCTTGACACATGGTGTCATCACGCCACCCGCTAGGCGTCATCACGGCGGCTGGCGTGACAGTCCTGCGCATGTGCAGTTTTCTAACCCTAAACTGCGCATGCGCAGGCCTGTCAATGACAATTTTTTTTTTACACACATGTGTCCATTTACAGAGAGATTTCTCCCACCCAGCATGGGTGTGTGTAAAAATACACCCCAAAACACATTATACTACTTCTCCTGAGTACGGCGGTACCACAAAGTCCAATGAGTACCTTTAGGATTTCACAGGTCATTTTTGTTTCAAGACTACTCCTCGCGGTTTAGGGCCCCTAAAATGCCAGGGCAGTATAGGAACCCCACAAGTGACCCCATTTTAGAAACAAGACACCCCAAGGTATTCCGTTAGGAGTATAAACAGAGGAACACCAAGAGCCCCAATAGTGTAGTATGTATTGACAAAGGGGGAGTAGGAGTATGGTGAGTTCATAGAAGATTTTATTTTTTGTCACAAGTTAGCGGAAATTGATTTTTATTTATTTTCACAAAGTGTTATTTTCCACTAATTTGGGCAAGGGGCAGATTAGGGTCTGACCTGATGGGTAGCAGTGACAGGTGGTGACGTAGTTATTGACAGGTGATCAGTGGGTTATTACAGGGAAGAACATATGTAAATAATGCACTGGCGAATTGATAAGGGGGGGTCTGGGGCAATCTGAGCGTGTGGGCGGGTGATTGGGTGCCCGCAAGGGGCAGATTAGAGTCTAATCTGATGGATAACAGTGACAGGTGGTGATAGGGGGTGATTGATGGATAATTAGTAGGTGTTTTAGAGGAGAGAACAGATGTAAACACTGCACTTGGGCGGTGATCTGACGGCGAGTCTGCAGGCGATCTGATGGTGTGGGTGGGTGATCAGATTACCTGCAAGGGGCAGGTTAGGGGCTGATTGATGGGTGGCAGTGACAGGGGGTGATTGATGGGTGGCAGTGACAGGGGGTGATTGATGGGTGATTGACAGGTGATCAGTGGGTTATTACAGGGAAGAACAGATGTAAATAATGCACTGGCAAATTGATAAGGGGGTGTTTGGGGCAATCTGAGCGTGTGGGCGGTTGATTGGGTGCCGGCAAGGGGCAGATTAGGGTCTAGTCTGATGGGTAACAGTGACAGGTGGTGATGGAGAGTGATTGATGGGTAATTAGTGGGTGTTTAGAGGAGAGAACAGATGTAAACAATGTACTTGGGAGGTGATTGACGGCGGGTCTGCGGACGATCTGATGGTGTGGGTGGGTGATCAGAAGCCCGCAAGGGGCAGGTTAGGGGCTTATCTGATGTGTGGCAGTGCCAGGGGGTGATTGATAGGTGATCAGTGGGTTATTACAGGGGGGATAGATGCATACAGTACACAGGGGGGGGGGGGGGTCTGGGGAGAATCTGAGGGGTGGGGGAGGTGATCAGGAGCCCCCAGGGGGCAGTTTAGAACATAAAAAAAATAGCGTTGACAGATAGTGACAGGGAGTGATTGATGGGTGTTTAGGGGAGTGATTGGGTGTAAACAGGGGTCTGGGGGGTGGGCAGGGGGGTCTGAGGGGTGCTGTGGGCGATCAGGGTGTTTGGGTGCAGGCTAGGGTGGCTGCAGCCTGCCCTGGTGGTCCCTCGATCACTGGGACCACCAGGGCAGGAGGCAGCCTGTATAATATGCTTTGTATACATTACAAAGCGTATTATATGCTCTGCATGCGGCGATCGTGGGGTTAACAACCCGCCGGCACTTCCGAACGGCCGGCGGGTTGTCGACGCGGGTGGGCGGAGCCAGTTGACGGGGGTAGCGCGCGTCACCAGTGACGCGATCGCTCCCCGCGCATGCCGAAAGGACCCGCCGCCGACCAGCGTATTGTGGTCCTTTCGGCGTCCACTTTGGCAACGGCCCATCGGCTGTGGGCGGTCAGCAAGTGGTTAAAGGAAGAATATAATTGTGACCCTACACTAAAATTTACTATAATAGATCAGGTGAAGAAGAATTGGAGGGGGAACAATATGAACAGAGACCTAGCAAAAAGAGAAATGGAGTGGATAATTAAGATGAACTGTTTACATCCAAATGGCTTGAGTATCCTTTTTTGGTTCCTGGACGTAGAAACTACATCCAGGAACCATGCACGCTACCGCGCGCTCCTGCGGCCGATCGCGCGCGCTACCACGCACTACCGCGGCCGATCGCGCGCGTGCACGCGTGCTCCCGACCCGCGGTTCGTTAACCAGGCAATCAGTGAATCGGGCTATGGTGCCCGATCACTGATTCCTCTCCCCCACTGAAAAAGCGACAGCTTCTCTTGGAAGCTTCGCCTTTTCTGGCTGTTACCTCCCCCATGCGTCGCTCTAAGCGGGTGTTACGCTTAGAGTGACGTCATGTAAACAAACTCATGGCCGCCATCTTGTGGCCAAAAAGTAATACTACAACCAAAAGTAAAAAAAAATTAAAATCAACACACATTTACATTTTAAACCTATTGTTTACATCCCACCCTCCCAAAACTACCCAAATAAAATGTTTAATATAAAAAAAAAAAAAAACATTACAATAAAAAAAAAATGTAAATATTTACCTAAGGGTCTAAACTTTTTAAATATCAATGTAAAGATGATATATTTCTATATTTTTTTTTATTTTAAACTTGTAAATAGTGATAGATGCAAAACGGAAAATATGCACCTTTATTTCCAAATAAAATATTGTCGCCATACATTGTGATAGGGACATAATTTTAACGGTGTAATAACCGGGACATATGGGCAAATACAATACGTGAGTTTTAATTATGGAGGCATGTATTATTTTAAAACTATAATGGCTGAAAACGGAGAAATAATGATTTTTTCTGTTTTTTTCCTATTCTTCCTGTTAAAATGCATTTACAGTAAAGTAACTCTTAGCAAAATGTACCCCCCAAAGAAAGCCTAATTGGTGGCAGAAAAAAACAAGATATAGATCAGTTAGTTGTGATAAGTAGTGATAAAGTTATAGGCTAATGAATGGGAGGTGAACTTTTCTCAAGTGAAATCGACGGAACGCGAATGGGATATTGACTTTGATTCAAATTGTTTTCTAGCAAATTCATAAAATTCAGACTGAAGATAAGGTAGGACTGTATTTCTTAATTATGTTTTATCAGCTTTTTATAGGAATTTTTTTTATACTTTTCTACTCCCTTTTTTTATTACTTTTAAAAAACATGAAAACTAGATTGGAATTATGTATTGTGCAGAGCAGACATATTTATAATATGGAGAGATATATGGAATGAATACTAGATGGCAATAGGGGTAGTGCAATGTTATGGAATCCGTTGGGTCTTTGTGGTGAATCTTGGAACTTGCAGCAAGATGTGATTACATTGTTTGGACACTAGATGTCACTACAGGATAAGAAATGGAGATGCTGTGGATAAGAAATATGAACTGCCGTATAGGAGAAGTGCAATAGTTTATTGAAAAGACTGAAGAAACTGTGAATGGTTTTTACTTTAAATTTAAATTAATTTTGTATGGAGAGATATTTTTAACATAAGTATTGATATGTTTTTATATGATGTTGACATGAATTTACTCCCCAGGAACTCCACCTTCAATTATATGCATATGAGATAGTATGCGGAAACATTTTCTTTTATACACGTGGCGCCGGCAAAATGTCCCTCCTCAAATGCAGAATGCCGTGCGCATTGGTGCATGCGACATCATTGTCGCATGAGGAACGAGGTGGAACGCGGAAGTACGCGTCGTGGCACGCATAGCGCCGAGCTAACCGGAAGTACACTGACGTCAGCGGAAGTCACTCGGCGCCCGCAGCGGTGACCATTGGAGAGAGTCTGGGGGGCAATTCCGAAGAAGGTAATAATGATTTTTAAAATGTATATATATTATGTGCTTGCCCGCCCGCTCTTGTTTATCCCCTGAAGACGGCAATTGCCGAAACTAGTCAAAAAGGAACAAGAGCGGGCAGCACAGAGACAGGATCGAGTTGAAGGGCTTGAGTACCACACTGAGTGGGAAGCGTAATCAGCCAGGGAGGGTCCTAAGGGGATTGGGACCCTCTAGAAGTAAGTGCCCACCTCGTATTGCCTGTACTGCCTTTTATCCAGAAATACATGAACTAGTATTATCCACTAAAAGCATCCCTGTTTGCTTTATTCGCACATTGAGTGCATACAGGTGGAGAAGTGGAGAGATACATTATTTACTAAGAAGAGTATATCTGCACTGTGCAACCATAATACTTCTATCTGGATGTGAGGATTCATCCCTTGCAGCAGCAACTTACTCTCAGCTTATTGGGGCGCCACGGTATCTACTTTGATTAGAGGCAGGATAGCCAGGCAACTGGTATTGCTTAAAATAAAATAAATATGGTAGCCTCCATATACCTCTCACTTCCATTGTGCTTTAAGTTTATTGAAGCCAGTTGTTGCAGAGCAGAGGGATTTCTTTGTCTTGTATAGTCTACTTGTTATCAGCCCTGATAAAATCCCTGACTGAGCATTCAGTCTGGCTTTGCTCAGGAATCATTATAGCTGAGTCTGTCTTCCCTGATGTCTTTTCAAGCCCAAGCCTGCCCCCTTGTGGCTCTGCTATAATGACTCAGCTATAATGATTCCTGAGCAAAACCAGACTGAATGCTCAGTGGGGGATTTTATCAGAGCTGATAACAAGCAGGCTGAGCAGTGAAGGATGAAACAGAGAGCAGGGTAGGTGTTTTCTCTAATGTTCCCACTGATATATATGGTAACATATATGAGGGTGCTTCATCTCTGGTTCACTTTAACCTGCTGAGCGGTCTGGACGAGCTCAGCTCGTCCAGTACCGCCGGAGCCTGCCGCTCAGGCCCTGCTGGGCCGATTTGGCTCAAATAAAAAGCAGCACACACAGCCAGCACTTTGCCAGCCGCGCGTGCTGCCTGATCGCCGCCGCTCTGCGGCGATCCGCCGCGAGCAGCGGCGAAAGAGGGTCCCCCCAGCTGCCTGAGCCCAGCGTAGCCGGAACAAAAAGTTCCGGCCAGCGCTAAGGGCTGGATCGGAGGCGGCTGACGTCAAGACGTCGGCTGACGTCCATGACGTCACTCCGCTTGCCGCCATGGCGACGAGGTAAGCGAAACACGGAAGGCCGCTCATTGCGGCCTTCCGTGTTACTTCTGGCCGCCGGAGGCGATCAGAAGAACGCCTCCGGAGCGCCCTCTAGTGGGCTTTCATGCAGCCAACTTTCAGTTGGCTGCATGAAATAGTTTTTTTTTTATTAAAAAAAAACCCTCCCGCAGCCTCCCTGGCGATCTTAATAGAACGCCAGGGTGGTAAAGCACGTTGGGTGCATGTCTACCTGGTATCTATGTGATCTTCTGTGGACTTAACATAGAAAGAATGGCCACTCATATGTATAAATAGCCTAAGCATTGCTAAGCCACTTTCCCAGGTACCTAAGAAGAGAGAAATCTCTGGATCCCTCATCCTCCTCCCCCCACCACCATTAGGCCAAGACACTTCTACATTAAGGGCAGCACAGCCGTAAGCTATAAGGGTGGTCATACTGCATGATTTTGGCTTACTGCGCAGGTGCGGCCGTATTCACTAACGTGCTGTACAGTTGCGGTCACACATGGTGAGGAGCGCAGCCATGACAACATATCCAAGAAACTCTCATCAGATATGTTCAGAGGGTTTGTGCATGGCAATGGTGGGGTTCGAGGTGGACGTGGGAAGCACTTCCTTCCTAGGTAAGTATGGAATCATGTGACCAGTGAACTGGTGGTGCTGGATCGGAACGTGACAGAAGACAGGTGGATACAGTGGTGAAGCGTAGGCAGCGGTCAGGCTAGTGAGAGAGGACATTGTCCATTATTGTAGGCTTTCACTGATTATGTCGGCATCCATAGCGTTGGCAATCCATGTACGGAATTATCGATCACCGTACAATCTTCAGTTCTGCTCATTGGAACTGAATGAATCCATTCTGAATGGACAGATGTGTATGGATTCTTTTGCTTTCCATTGGCTCCATTCTGTAAGGGGAATCTACCAATGTGTACCAAGCCTGAGGTATTTCTATAGCAGTGGCATCTTCTGCAGCACTTTACAGAGTACATAGTCATGTCACTGACTGTCCTCAGAGGAGCTCACAATCTAATCCTACCATAGTCATAGTCGTATGTCCTACCATATTATTATTATGTATTTATATAGCACTGACATCTCCTGCAACACTTTACAGAGTACATAGTCATGTCACTGACTGTCCTCAGAGGAGCTCACACTCTAATCCTACCATAATCTAATGTCCTACCATATTATTATTATGTATTTATATAGCACTGACATCTTCTGCAGCACTTTACAGAGTACATAGTCATGTCACTGACTGTCCTCAGAGGAGCTCACAATCTAATCCTACCATAGTCATAGTCGTATGTCCTACCATATTATTATTATGTATTTGTATAGCACTGACATCTCCTGCAACACTTTACAGAGTACATAGTCATGTCACTGACTGTCCTCAGAGGAGCTCACACTCTAATCCTACCATAATCTAATGTCCTACCATATTATTATTATGTATTTATATAGCACTGATATCTTCTGCAGCACATTACAGAGTACATAGTCATGTCACTGACTGTCCTCAGAGGGGCTCACACTCTAATCCTACCATAGTCATACTCTAATGTCCTACCATATTATTATTATGTATTTATATAGCACTGACATCTCCTGCAGCACATTACAGGGTACATAGTCATGTCACTGACTGTCCTCAGAGGAGCTCACAATCTAATCCTACCATAGTCATAGTCTAATGTCCTACCATATTATTATTATGTATTTATATAGCACTGACATCTCCTGCAGCACATTACAGGGTACATAGTCATGTCACTGACTGTCCTCAGAGGAGCTCACACTCTAATCCTACCATAATCTAATGTCCTACCATATTATTATTATGTATTTATATAGCACTGACATCTTCTGCAGCATATTACAGAGTACATAGTCATGTCACTGACTGTCCTCAGAGGAGCTCACAATCTAATCCTACCATAGTCATAATCGTATGTCCTACCATATTATTATTATGATTATGTATTTATATAGCACTGACATCTTCTGCAGCACATTACAGAGTACATAGTCATGTCACTGACTGTCCTCAGAAGAGCTCACACTCTAATCCTACCATAATCTAATGTCCTACCATATTATTATTATGTATTTATATAGCACTGACATCTTCTGCAGCATATTACAGAGTACATAGTCATGTCACTGACTGTCCTCAGAGGCAGGGCTGTGGAGTCGGTCCAAAAATCCACCGACTCCGACTCCTCAGTTTAGGATTCCACCGACTCCGACTCCTCTAATTTGCATATTACAATTTTGTTGATTAAAAGTATGTAACATGAAATTCGTCTCTTAACTGCCAACGCTTAGGAATTTTACAAGACAACTGAAGTGAGAAGGATATGTAGACTACTATATTTATTCCCTTTAGACTGAAACTAGTCCTTGGTAAGAGTACTTGTAAAAGGTACAAACCGGAACAAACAACATCTATCAGGCCCTAGGCAATGTAAGTGTGGGTACATGTAAGAATGATGTGCAGGTACTCTGCAGGGGAATGAGGAGATTCTTCCTCTATTACACATTCTTCATGCACAATCTGAACAAGCTTTATGGGTGACAGACAACACCTCTGTGTTCAATGTGCACAACATTCTCAGTGGATTCCCTGCAGCTCTGTGGGGAGTGCATTTGTAGAGTATAGTACTACTGTGTAACAAAGTAAACCTGAGACAGATGAAATTAAAGTTTTATACATACCTGGGGCTTCCTCCAGCCACCTTCAGGCTAATCAGTCCCTCGCTGTCCTCCTCTGCCACCTGGATCTTCTGCTATGAGTCCAGGTACTTGAGCCAGTCGGGCGTAGTGCGCATGCACACACTCCGCCGCCAGGAGCATACTACACCTGTGCAGCACTATTGCGCAGGTGCAGAATGTTCCTGGCTGTGGGAGCGGCATGCGGCCGGACAGCGCTGACTGGCTGAATTACCAGGACTCATAGCAGAAGATTCGGGTGGTGGAGGACAGCGAGGGACTGATTAGCCTGAAGGGGGCTGGAGGGATCCCCAGGTATGTATAAAACTTTTCTTTTTATCCGTCTCAGTTATCCTTTAATTTGTAGTCACCAAACCAAATTTTAACAACATATCAAATTATTTGATTTCATCAGCAAAGGGAGTGCATACATTTGCATAAATCAGCATCAGTGCAGAATTATTTCCATCTCATTGACCATCTCTATTAGTGACACAGCTACACATCAGGCTTTATTCTTACAGCATAGATGTTATTTAGTATATATAAGAGATTCCTGTGTACACATCATATATACAGTCACAATCAGATATGTATATCTGACCTTAAAAATACGGGGACTGCTTTATTGAAGCAGCACAAGTAACTAATTTTGATTGGTTTATTTCATTTTTGTGAACTAAGCACAGCTTTTACTGTATATATACATTATTTTTAATGACTATTATCTGATAAATAGAACATTTTATCATATTGTCTATTTTAATTACAGTTACAAATTCATTAGGAGTCGGAGTCGGTGCATTTTTTCCCGACTCCGACTCCAGGCACCCAAAATTGCCCGACTCCACAGCCCTGCTCAGAGGAGCGCACAATCTAATCCTATTATAGGGCCAGTGCACACCTAAAAGCGCTAGCATAATTGCAAAAGCTCAGTGCTTTTTGAAGTGATCTTTGTAGGAGATTGTAGGCATGGGCTTAGCAATTTTCTATCATGCTTAGCGATTTTTTGGAGTGTTTTTTATTTTTTGTTACAGTAGAGCTGGAACTGAACAGCTTCTGTAACAAAAACGCTTGGAGAATCGCTCTGATCTAGTGCTTTTCAGAGCGATTTTCCACTTTCCTCTACTTAACATTGAGGCTGAATGGCCTCAGCAAAGTTCAAAAATGCTGCAGGACCCACGTTTGGGAGAAAATCCCATCTCTCGGGTGTGCTTCATCCCATTCACATAGATTAGCCAAGCGCTTCAAAGTGTTAGCCTTTTAAAGCGCTCAGGAGAGCTCTAGATGTGCACCGTCCCCAGTATAGTCTATGACATGTGCACTATGATTATTGCATAGATGTGTGTATACAGCAGAGCAGTGGTGGACACAGCCAGCAGTGGGCCCCTGTGCAAAATTGTAATTGTGGGCCCCCTACGGGAAAATATGGGCGTGGCCACAACCTGCGGCGCACTTAGCGCGCTGCGGCAAAAAACATGTGTGGATAGGCAAAAAAATGGGCGTGGCAATGACCGGATGAGGGCGGAGCTAACTGTAGCTTAAAGCGAACCCGGGGTGAGGGTTTATTTCCTTTTAAACAATACTAGTTGCCTGGCGGCCCTGCTGATCTATTTGGCTGCAGTAATAAACTGAATTACACCAGCAACAAGCATGCAGCTAATCTTCTCAGTTCTGACAATATTGTCAGAAACCCCTGACCTGCTGCATGCTTGTTCAGGGTCTATGGTTGAAAGAATAAAAGGCAGAGGACCAGCACGGCAGCCAGGCAACTGGTATTGCTTAAAAGGAGAGAAATATGGCAGCCTCAAGATTATTCTCACCTCAGGTTCCCTTGAAAAGTGCAACGCAAAGACAGTGGGCCCAAGTTTTGGTGACCCTTTCCCCGGAAAATTCACATATTTGTGCAGATTTTCTCAAGAAAATACACATAATGTGAGCATATTTGCCCAGAAAATACATTCAATCATGTCGGCAGATATGCCCAGAAAATACGTGCAATCATGTCGGCAGATATGCCCAGAAAATACGTGCAATCAAGTCGGCAGATATGCCCAGAAAATACGTGCAATCAAGTCGGCAGATATGCCCAGAAAATACGTGCAATCAAGTCGGCAGATATGCCCAGAAAATACGTGCAATGAAGTCGGCAGATATGCCCAGAAAATACGTGCAATCATGTCGGCAGATATGCCCAGAAAATACGTGCAATCATGTCGGCAGATATGCCCAGAAAATACGTGCAATCAAGTCGGCAGATATGCCCAGAAAATACATGCAATCATGTCGGCAGATATGCCCAGAAAATACGTGCAATCATGTCGGCAGATTTGCGCAGAAAATACATGCAATCATGTGGCAGACTTGCCCAGAACATACACCTGCTAATATAAATAAAAAAACAAAAACATTTACTCACCTGCAGCAGCAGACCTCCTGTCCCAGCCTCCATCCGGCGCGCAACTCCCATGGTTGGTTGGGTGGATAGGTAGCCTGGTGGGTGGGTGAGTGGGTGGGTTGGCAGCCTGGTGGGTGGGTAGGTAGCCTGGTGGGTAGGTAGCCTGGTGGGTAGGTTGGTAACTAGCCCGGTAGGTAGGTAGGTAGCCTGGTGGGTGGGTAGGTAGGTAGCCTGGTGGGTGGGTGGGTAGGTAGGTAGCCTGGTGGGTGGGTAGCCGGGTGGGTGGGTAGGTAGCCTAGTGGGTGGGTTGGTAACTAGCCCGGTAGGTAGCCGGGTGGGTGGTTGGGTAGGTAGCCGGGTGGGTAGGTAGGTAGCCTAGTGGGTGGGTTGGTAACTAGCCCGGGAGGTAGTCGGGTGGGTGGTTAGGTAGGAAGCCTAGTGGGTGGGTAGGTAGCCGGGTGGGTGGTTAGGTAGGTAGCCGGGTTGGTAGGTAGGTAGCCTAGTGGGTGGGTTGGTAACTAGCCCGGTAGGTAGTCAGGTGGGTAGGTAGGTAGGAAGCCTGGTGGGTGGGTAGGTAGCCGGGTGAGTAGGTAGGAAGCCTGGTGGGTGGGTAGGTGGTTAGGTAGCCGGGTGGGTAGGTAGGTAGCCGGGTGGGTAGGTAGCCTGGTGGGTGGGTAGGTAGCCGGGTGGGTAGGTGGTTAGGTAGCCGGGTGGGTAGGTAGCCTGGTGGGTGGGTAGGTAGCCGGGTGGGTGGTTAGGTAGGAAGCCTGGTGGGTGGGTAGGTAGCCGGGTGGGTAGGTAGCCGGGTGGGTAAGTGGTTAGGTAGCCGGGTGGGTAGGTAGGTAGGAAGTCTGGTGGGTGGTTAGGTAGTCGGGTGGGTAGGTAGGTAGGAAGCCTGGTGGGTGGGTAGGTAGCCGGGTGGGTAGGTGGTTAGGTAGCAGGGTGGGTAGGTAGGTAGGAAGCCTGATGGGTGGTTAGGTAGTCGGGTGGGTAGGTAGGTAGGAAGCCTGGTGGGTGGGTAGGTAGCCGGGTGGGTAGGTGGTTAGGTAGCCGGGTGGGTAGGCAGGTAGCCCTTTGAGTAGCTATCCGGGTGGGGGGCACGACTCCTATCCTCCCTCCCTCACCTCGGGGGGCCCCCCTCCCGATATGCGCGGTGGGAGAGCCAGCGGCAAATACAGGAAGTCTTCAGGGCTCCAGGCAGACGCTAGAGGCTCAGCCGCTTGGTCTCCAATATGTCTCCAACTCTGTCGACATATTGGAGACCAAGCGGCTGAGTCCTCTAGCGCATGCCTGGAGACCCGGATTTGCCGCTCTCCTGCCGCGCATACCGGGAGGGGGGCCCCCGAGGTGAGGGAGGGAGGGAGGATAGGAGTCGGGGCCCCCCGGGGGAAAAAAATAATAAAAAATATATATATATAAAAAATACTTAATGGGCCCCTGAAGAAAACGGAACTTCAGGGGCCCTCGTGCGGCGGCACGGCCATATGTCCGCCACTGCAGCAGAGGCCACATATGCAGCATCGAAGCAGTGCTTTTCAGCGCTGCTAGATTTGGGCGCAGCCGGAGCCACCATAGACTATAATGGGACTCACATCACACAGAGCTCAGTGAGTAACGTCGGCGCTGTCAGAAGACGGAGCCGAAGTTACTTAAACACTGTAATTCAGCCACCAGCAATCGCTGGAAGCCGAATTATTTCATTCCCTCACTATCCATGGCGGCCTGGAGGGGGAATAGTAATTAACACGGCCGGGACTTGTGCAGCAGCAGGACCAGCCATATACCGGCTGTATCCTGCGCCCAAGTCTACCGGCGCCCATTTCAAATGTATGCATGCAGCATAGTTATTACAGGGATATACACATACCTCCCAACTTTTTGAGATGAGAAAGAGGGACACTTAAGCCATGCCCCTGATCACGCCCCCGTCACACCCCCTAGTCATGCATACCATAAAGGTTTCATAATAAAAATGTTGTTTTATAATTCAAACCACACTGGTCCTTTCTATCCTGGTTCATTTTCCTTCATAGTAACATTTTAAAATTAGTACTATATCAATTTAAAGGAGGGGAATAAAGTTTAGAGTCAAACACATTTTTTTAGTAGAGAAATATATAAATTTACATAGAAAGAGGGACAAAGTCCTGAAAGAGGGACAAATAAGGAGGACAGAGGGACAGGGCTCCCAAAGAGGGACAGTTGGGAGCTTTGCAGACAGTATATATACAGCAGTTACCTGCAGAGCTGGTGAGGATCTCCCTTCTGTCTGCCTGGAGCCTCTAATTCCTCTGCTGCCCTGATCCAGCCTGGGGTGCAGCTCAAACTGTGCCCCCCAAAACTTTCCTGTACATGTGCCCCTCTTCCAGCTCAGTCCAGCCCCTCCTCCAGCTCAGTCCAGCCCCTCTTCCAGCTCTGGAATTATTACACTGCTGGCTGCAGTATGTGGACTCAGATCCCCAGACTGAGGCTTTACAGTTACTTCCTCCTCTGTGCTGCTGTATAGTGTTTCCTGACATGGAATGATAAACATAGGCAGCACTGCCATCTTGTGGCGGAAAAGCAGAACAGCTACATATGATAAAATGGATTAAAGTACTGTACACTAAACCAAGAGGGATATAGAGGCTACAATACTTCCTTCCTGTTAAAGGGAACAGAAAGCAGATCAAATATTCAAATTTAATAAAATGTTGGTGTTGCTGGACCTCAGCAGGCACTTGCTGCAGTGTCTGCAGTTTTGTATCTGCCCCCTGTCCTCTGCAATAGCCCCGGTTTTGCCCCATTCACTGGCTCAGTCGGCCTGTCTAAACCAGGAAGTAGCGCTCAGACCTTTCCTGGTCCTAGCACCGATCGCATCTACTCCTCAATGATGCATGTATGCAGCAGCTCACCCAGCGCGTGCGCGGACACAGCTTACTCAGCGCGTCTACACCAGAACCCCCTCCCTGCGTGCATGCAGCAGCTCACCCAGCGCATGCGTAGACACAGCTTACTCAGCGCGTCTACACCAGAACCCCCTCCCTGCGTGCGTGCAGCAGCTCACCCAGCGCATGCGTGGACACAGCTTACTCAGCACGTCTACACCAGAACCCCCCTCACTGCGTGTGTGCAGCAGCTCAACCAGCGCGTGCGCGGACACAGCTTACTCAGCGCGTCTACACCAGAACCCCCTCCCTGCGTGCGTGCAGCAGCTCACCCAGCGCGTGTGCGGACACAGCTTACTCAGCGCGTCTACACCAGAACCCCCTCCCTGCATGCATGCAGCAGCTCACCCAGCGCGTGCGCGGAGACAGCTTACTCAGCGTGTCTACGCCAGAACCTCCTCCCTGCGTGCGTGCAGCAGCTCACCCAGCGCGTGCGCGGACACAGCTTACTCAGCGCGTCTACACCAGAACCCCCTCCCTGCGTGCAGCAGCTCACCCAGCACGTGCGCGGACACAGCTTATTCAGCGCGTCTACGCCAGAACCCCCTCCCTGCATGCATGCAGCAGCTCACCCAGCGCATGCGTGGACACAGCTTACTCAGCACGTCTACACCAGAACCCCCCTCACTGCGTGTGTGCAGCAGCTCACCCAGCGCGTGCGCGGACACAGCTTACTCAGCGCGTCTACACCAGAACCCCCTCCCTGCGTGCATGCAGCAGCTCACCCAGCGCATGCGTGGACACAGCTTACTCAGCGCGTCTACACCAGAACCCCCTCCCTGCGTGCATGCAGCAGCTCACCCAGCGCATGCGTGGACACAGCTTACTCAGCACGTCTACACCAGAACCCCCCTCACTGCGTGTGTGCAGCAGCTCACCCAGCGCGTGCGTGGACACAGCTTACTCAGCGCGTCTACACCAGAACCCCCTCCCTGCGTGTGTGCAGCAGCTCACCCAGCGCGTGCGCGGACACAGCTTACTCAGCGCGTCTACACCAGAACCCCCTCCCTGCATGCATGCAGCAGCTCACCCAGCGCGTGCGCGGAGACAGCTTACTCAGCGTGTCTACGCCAGAACCTCCTCCCTGCGTGCGTGCAGCAGCTCACCCAGCGCGTGCGCGGACACAGCTTACTCAGCACGTCTACACCAGAACCCCCTCCCTGCATGCATGCAGCAGCTCACCCAGCGCGTGCGCGGAGACAGCTTACTCAGCGTGTCTACGCCAGAACCTCCTCCCTGCGTGCGTGCAGCAGCTCACCCAGCGCGTGCGCGGACACAGCTTACTCAGCGCGTCTACACCAGAACCCCCTCCCTGCATGCATGCAGCAGCTCACCCAGCGCGTGCGCGGAGACAGCTTACTCAGCGTGTCTACGCCAGAACCTCCTCCCTGCGTGCGTGCAGCAGCTCACCCAGCGCGTGCGCGGACACAGCTTACTCAGCACGTCTACACCAGAACCCCCTCCCTGCGTGCGTGCAGCAGCTCACCCAGCGCGTGCGTGGACACAGCTTACTCAGCGCGTCTACACCAGAACCCCTCCCTGCATGCATGCAGCAGCTCACCCAGCGCGTGCGCAGACACAGCTTACTCAGCGCATCTACACCAGAACCCCCTCCCTGCGTGCGTGCAGCAGCTCACCCAGCGCGTGCGCGGACACAGCTTACTAAGTGCGTCTACACCAGAACCCCTCCCTGCGTGCGTGCAGCAGCTCACCCAGCGCGTGCGCGGAGACAGCTTACTCAGCGTGTCTACACCAGAACCCCCTCCCTGCATGCATGCAGCAGCTCACCCAGCGCGTGCGCGGACACAGCTTATTCAGCGCATCTACACCAGAACCCCCTCCCTGCGTGCGTGCAGCAGCTCACCCAGCGCGTGCGCGGAGACAGCTTACTCAGCGTGTCTACGCCAGAACCTCCTCCCTGCGTGCGTGCAGCAGCTCACCCAGCGCGTGCGCGGACACAGCTTACTCAGCGCGTCTACACCAGAACCCCCTCCCTGCATGCATGCAGCAGCTCACCCAGCGCGTGCGCGGACACAGCTTATTCAGCGCATCTACACCAGAACCCCCTCCCTGCGTGCGTGCAGCAGCTCACCCAGCGCATGCGTGGACACAGCTTACTCAGCACGTCTACACCAGAACCCCCCTCCCTGCGTGCGTGCAGCAGCTCACCCAGCGCGTGCGCGGACACAGCTTACTAAGTGCGTCTACATCAGAACCCCCTCCCTGCGTGCGTGCAGCAGGTCACACAGCGCGTGCGCGGACACAGCTTACTCAGCGCGTCTACACCAGAACCCCCTCCCTGCGTGCAGCAGCTCACCCAGCGCGTGCGCGGACACAGCTTATTCAGCGCGTCTACGCCAGAACCCCCTCCCTGCATGCATGCAGCAGCTCACCCAGCGCATGCGTGGACACAGCTTACTCAGCACGTCTACACCAGAACCCCCCTCACTGCGTGTGTGCAGCAGCTCACCCAGCGCGTGCGCGGACACAGCTTACTCAGCGCGTCTACACCAGAACCCCCTCCCTGCGTGCATGCAGCAGCTCACCCAGCGCATGCGTGGACACAGCTTACTCAGCGCGTCTACACCAGAACCCCCTTCTTGCATGCATGCAGCAGCTCACCCAGCGCGTGCGCGTACACAGCTTATTCAGCGCGTCTACGCCAGAACCCCCTTCTTGCATGCATGCAGCAGCTCACCCAGCGCGTGCGCGGACACAGCTTACTAAGTGCGTCTACACCAGAACCCCTCCCTGCGTGCGTGCAGCAGGTCACACAGTACGTGCGCGGACACAGCTTACTCAGCGCGTCTACGCCAGAACCCCCTCCCTGCGTGCATGCAGCAGCTCACCCAGCGCGTGCGCGGACACAGCTTTCTCAGCGCGTCTACACCAGAACCCCCTCCCTGCGTGCGTGCAGCAGCTCACCCAGCGCGTGCGCGGACACAGCTTACTAAGTGCGTCTACACCAGAACCCCCTCCCTGCGTGCGTGCAGCAGCTCACCCAGCGCGTGCGCGGACACAGCTTACTAAGTGCGTCTACACCAGAACCCCTCCCTGCGTGCGTGCAGCAGCTCACCCAGCACATGCACGGACACAGCTTACTAAGTGCGTCTACACCAGAACCCCCTCCCTGCGTGCGTGCAGCAGGTCACACAGCACGTGCGCGGACACAGCTTACTAAGTGCGTCTACGCCAGAACCCCTCCCTGCATGCATGCAGCAGCTCACCCAGCGCGTGCGCGGACACAGCTTTCTCAGCGCGTCTACACCAGAACCCCCTCCCTGCGTGCGTGCAGCAGCTCACCCAGCGCGTGCGCGGACACAGCTTACTAAGTGCGTCTACACCAGAACCCCCTCCCTGCGTGCGTGCAGCAGCTCACCCAGCGCGTGCGCGGACACAGCTTACTAAGTGCGTCTACACCAGAACCCCTCCCTGCGTGCGTGCAGCAGCTCACCCAGCACATGCACGGACACAGCTTACTAAGTGCGTCTACACCAGAACCCCCTCCCTGCGTGCGTGCAGCAGGTCACACAGCACGTGCGCGGACACAGCTTACTAAGTGCGTCTACGCCAGAACCCCTCCCTGCGTGCGTGCAGGTCACACAGTGCGTGCGCGGACACAGCTTACTCAGTGCGTCTACAACAGAACCCCTCCCTGCATGCCTGCGCACCAGCTCTCCTCGACAACCATACTGTGTGGGCAGCACCCTACAGCATACAGCATGTGTCCCTAATGCAAAAACAAAAGGAACACAGTGCTTGGAAGATCCGTCCAACCAATATGCAGAAAAAAAATGTAAGTTATATCTGACCGAAATTGTACTTCTCACAGAAAAGTATTGCAGTAACACGTTTTGCTATACACACGTTTATTCCATTTGTGTGTACTGGAACACAACAAAAACAAAAAAAGAGGAAAAAAGCAAATTGGAAATAATGTGACACAAATCTCCAAAAAAAGAGCTGGACATAATTATTGGCACCCTTTCAAAAACTGTGGATAAATAAGATTGTTTCAAGCATGTGCTGCTCCTTTAAACTCACCTTAGTGTGTCACACTGAGCATGGACAACAGAGGAGAGAACTGTCTGAGGACTTGAGAACCAAAATTGTGGAAAAATAACAATCTGAAGGTTACAAGTCCATCTCCAGAGATGTAGATTTGCCTTTGTCCACAGTGCACAACATTATCGAGAAGTTTGCAACCCATAGTACTGTAGCTAATCTCCCTGGGCATTGACGGAAGATAAACATTGATGAAAGGTTGCAACACAGGATAGTCCAGATGGTGGATAAGCTGCCCCAAACAAGTCCCAATGAATTGCAAGCTGTCCTGCAGGCTCAGGGAGCATCAGTGAGAGTGTGAACTATCCATCAACATTTAAACGAAATCTGATTGAACACCTGTAGAGAGATCTTAAAGAGAACCCGAGGTGGGTTTTAAGAAACCTATTAGCACGCAGAGGTTGGTTCTGCATATAATCACTAGCCTCTGTTACTATACTGTTCCCCCCAGGCCCCCCCTGCGCTCTGCTGTCCCCCCCCCCCCCCAAAAAAAAAAAGAAACCTCAGTGCTAGTGACACGCAGTGTGTCGCTAGCAGGCTGTTTACAAGCAGAATGTCACTCTCCGCCGCTCCTCCGTCTCCTCTATATCACCACTCCCCGCCTGCGTCCCTTCCCTCCCTGCCTCCATAAGCTGATTGGAGGGAAGGGACGCAGGCGGGGGAGCAGCAGAGAGTGACAGTCTGCATGTAAACAGCCTGCTAGGGACACACTGTGTGTCACTAGCACTGCGGCTTCTTTCGGTGGGAACAGCAGAGTGGTGATGGGGGGACACTGTATCGTAACAGAGGCTGATGATTATATGCAGAACCAGCCTCTGTGTGCTAATAGGATTCTTAAAACCCACCTCGGGTTCACTTTAAGACTGCTTCTGGGAAAAAAGCGCCCTTCCAGTAAGAGAAACCTGAAACAATGATTTGCAAAGGAAGAGTGGTCCAAAACACTGGGTCCTTGGCGGGCAGCGCATAAACATAGAGCTGTATGGCGCTGTCCTGTACTGTGCACTGAGCACAGTAAGTTGGAAAGATCCTAGCTGAGCTGACCAGAGGGGTGAAAACTAATGACAGCTCAAGCAGCAGTTACAGGTGCCTCCTACTACATAAAAAGAACCTGAGGTGGGTTTCAGCAATCAATATAGGACACAGAGGCACATTGTGCATACTATCACCAGACTCTGTGTCCTTATACTGTGCCCCCCCCTCCCCCTGTGCTCTGCTGTCCCCAATATAAAAACCGCCATGCTAGCGACACACAGATTGTCGCTAGCTGGGTGTTTACATTGATGCTGCCACTCCCCTGTCTCCTGTATAGCGCGGCTCCCTGCCTGCGTCCCTTCCCTCCCCACCTCCGTAAGCAGATTGGAGGAAGCTTATAGAAGTGGGCAGGGACGAAGTTGGGAGTGGCGATATGCAGGAGGCTGGGGTGCGGCGGTGAGTGGCTGCATCAATGTAAACAGCCAGCTAGTGACAATCTGTGTGTTGCTAGCCTGGCAATTTTTAGAAGGGGGGACAGCAGAGCCCGGGGGGCTGGAGGCACAGTATAAGGACACAGAGGCTGGTGATTGTATACGGAATGTGCCTCTGTGTCCTATATTGATGGCAGAAACCCACCTCAGGTTCATTTAATGGATTAGCCCAATTGGTGTCAGAAAGGTAAATCTGCCGTCGTGACTAACTGGCTGTAAATGGGTATTGGCAGTGTGGTAATACCTTTAATCAGAGTTCCTATTTGTCAGTAACATTGCTCCACTAACACGTATTTATGTTAAAGGGACTTAAAGAGACACTGAAGCGAGACTAAATCTCGCTTCAGCTCTCATATATAGCAGGGGCATGTGTGCCCCTGCTAAAATGCCGCTATCCCGCGGCTAAACGAGGGTCCCTGACCCCCCCAACCCACCCCCTGCAAACCTTGGTCGCAGACTTGGTCGCTGATTTTGCTTCCTGGAGGCAAGGGCTAACGGCTGCAGCCCTGCCTCCAGTCGCGTCTATCAGACGCGCATCGCCCCCCTCGCCCCTCTCAGTGAAGGAAGACTGAGAGGGACGGGGGAGAGGCGGAGATACGTGCTGACAGACGCGCGTGGGACAGGGCTGCGGCGGTTAGCCCTGCCCCAACCAGGAAGCGCTCCCCCGCATTACGGAGGGGATTTGGGGGGACATGGACCCCTGTTAAGCCGCGGGATAGCGGAGTTGTAGCAGGGGCACACGTGCCCCTGCTATATATGAGGTCTGAAGCGAGATCTATTCTCGCTTCAGACTCTCTTTAAAAAAGCAGATTAGCTATAGTGCCAGTTCAAAAAAAAAAAAGTGTTTCACTTCTGCCAGCCCCCAGCAGCCTTCCTGCCCCGATACAGTCCTGCACGATACTCCTTTCTCCTACCAACAAATTGGTCCAATCATGCAATCAGATTTCTGCAATCTGATTGGCACAATCATGCAATTCAATTGGTCCAATCTTAATGGACCAGCTGTGCAATTCAAGGTGTCCAGAGAGATGGCATGCACACACCTGGCCCATGCAGCAAAGCACACGCCACCAGCCAGGAATATACATCATTTTAGAAATGTAATTAACAAAAATCGGAACTGAAAGTTTCAATTACAATAAACACAAAATAAAATAAGCATACACACGTCATACTTACCTCCCGTGTAGTCTACTCCTCTATCTCTTTCTCCTCTCCTGCGTCCCATTTCTCCACTGTGATCAATGGAATTCCCTATCCTATATTAGTGGTGCTCTCACGAGTGATTCAAATTAGGCTTAATTGGCGCAGGCACACTTCCTACTTCAAGCTGGAAGGAGGAAGTGCGCCGGTGTGAGGCTTGCAATGCGACCAATAGGACGGGTGCAAGCTGTTTGGAATGCAGGACGGACGCCAGAATTATGGGTAAATAACCCCTTGTATCCCACCGCACACCTGCGCAAACTAAGCCTCATTTGAATCACGAGAGCACCGCTGTCCTACATTTTAAAAATGGCCATTACCCCATAACAGCTTCTGGGTCAGCAGATTGTTAAACTGGTAATATCATCCACTTGAGCCATAGGGAAACATGGACATTACCTTGCTCATCAGTTGTCCTTTCAGTTATAACTGACACCAACTGATATATAACTGACAGCAACTGATATATTTCAGTCCTGACAAAATCTTGTAATAACTGGAAGGAATCATTGTAAGAAGAAAATGGTGAGCTTCTGAGAGGAACTGACGGCGAGGTAAGTACATAATATTAATTTGCAGCTACAGCATGTGTTTATTGTAACCTCTGGAGGACGGCGGTGTTAAATCCCCCTAATGATGACATTTTTTACTAATAGGGCCACTGCAGCTTTAAGGCCTTGCTGCAGGGCCGCACAACACAGCACACAAGTGATTCCCCCCCCCCCCCCCGCTCCCTTTTCTGCCCACCAACAGGACTCTCTGATGGTAGGCAATGATCGCTCCACAAATGTTTATTTTGTTTTATAAATATTTATTTTTTGCATACATTTAACCTTTTTTTAATTTATTCTTCTAATCCCCCCTCCCTCCCCCCACCAGCCAATCAGTGCGATCAGCTGTCATCGGCTTCAGCCTATGACAGCGGATCGCCTTTGTGCCACTGGCGGGGAAAGCCGAGTGACACGGATGTCCCCAGTACAGCGCTGCGTTAGATCGCAGCACAGTGTTCATAGATGGCGGTTTCGCCGCTGGGAGACTGATGGCGGAGCGGAGCTCTGTCATTCATGTGGATATGTGCGGGATCTCCTGCAATCTCCGACCTCAGCCATTCACGCCAAACGCCATGGAGCGTTCCTGGGGCTGCTGCATTGCTCACGCCAATCGGTGTGGAGCAGTCGTTTAGTGGTTAAATAATTTAAATAATTAGTCTCGGTCCAGGTTCCCTTTAAGGGTTTTGAAAAACTATTTCTATGTTGCCAATAGGGATGGTCAAGGAGATGCAAACCATTTCGATTTGCTGCAAATGTGTGCAAATATCAATGCAAATGTATGCCGTTTCATTGGGTCATATACGAGCTGCATAAATCACATACAAATGCATACAACTCAGAAATATTTGCATCTCTTTGAACAAAACATATTTACTTTTACCCTCTGAGATAAAACATGACTCCTGCAGTTTAAGCCTTTCCAAGTCATACTTCAGATTTATTCATGGTAAACGGGTAATTATCGGCTTCAATATCATTTTATTGAGTGCTTAAAGATGTGGAAACGTACAACATGTACAGAAAATGCAAAAACAGCTTTAAAACATTTGTCATTAAAACACTGCAAACACTGTAACAGTCTGCAACTCAGATCTATAACTATAGGCAGCATGTTGAAGTTGTTGAGCAGGCCCTTGAAAAGGTTCCTATTCTAGTTATGGGCGAGGTGGTGCATCGTCCCTGGTGCATGGAGAGCGCACAGAGAAACCAACAGCACACTCTGCACCTGCCGCCCCCTCCCCCCACTTACCGGCTTCCTAAACACGGGACTCTTTGGCTACCTACAGGGGGGCTTTATGTCTCCATAGAGCTTGGGCTACCTGGCCACCTAACTAAGGGTTCTATGGCTAACTAATGGGGGGTTCTCTGGACACACAATGGTAAGGCTCTCTGGCCACCTAAACACAGGCCTCTTTGGTTACTTACAGGGGGTTCACTGGCTACCTACAAAGTGAGCTCCCTGACTACCAGAGGTTTCTGTTTGCCTGTACCGAGGGGGGAGGTTATACTTGGGGGAGGGGGCTTCACCTGGCTACCTAATACTGGGGTCTCTTGTGGCTACCTATACTGGGAGGCTGCATCCAACTACCTAATACTGGGGGCTTTTCTGGCTACCTTTACAGGGTGGGGAGGGCTACGTCTGGCTAATACTGGGGGCCTCTGACTAGCTATATCAGGTGCTACTTAATACTGGGGGAAACCTCTGGCTAACGCATTGTAATAGTGTGCCGAATCTTTGAAGGGCTGCGCAATTTGTACACCTTCGCCCTATCAGCTCGATAGACTAGAAACTGGCCTGTAGGCCTATTAGTTGTAGCATTATGGTAACTTTGGATATTGGGTAAGAAGTTTCATAGGAGATGGCATAAGGGGAGAAGTAGGGAGGTAAGGCAGACTGGCTGTTGATAGTTGGTAGTTTGCTCTGAAAGATGAATTATTGGAGGGAGGATTAAGCATGATGTTGTTTGTAAAGACCAGTCTGTCCGGATCTTAAGATAAGAGTGCATTTTGTCTCTAGAGGTCAGGGCAATTTCTTCAAACATCTTTACTCTTCTCTGTTTTCTCTAGCCAGGCTTTGAGCGAGGGTGAGGATTGGGATTTCCGGAGAGCTGGAATAAGAGCGCTAGCAGCACCCATAAGATGTCTTTCTATAGGAACTTGTAGAGAAAAATAGCAAGTGGACAACACAGACAACACAGACCTCGGGGGAGAAGGGTAGGCTGCATCGGGTGATTTTTTTTTGGGTTACTGTAAATAATGGATTTTGGTTGAGAAAGATTGAATCTTAGCGTTATGTCAAGCAAAGTGCAGAAGGGTGCCTTGCATGTCCAACAAACGTTGGGAGTAGAGGGGTAATCGTAGGCATTTACCAAGTTGTTTGAAATTTGAAGCCTGTTTAAACCATCCTTATTTATCAAATTTTACATAAAAGTATGTGGACAAGTATAAAATGACAAAGGGAAAGTAATAATGAAGTTCCAAATTAGTACAAATAAACCAGATTATATTCCTAAAAGGAAACACAAGTAACCTGAAAACACACATACAGTATATTCAACTTATTATTCATCACAACAAACTCTGTGTAAGACAGAACATCAGGATATGTAGTGATCGATGGATCAAACCTAATACAGAACAGAAAACAAAACTCAGAGCAATAAAGAGGGAATATGGGCACTGTATGGAGACCTTGTGTATAAGACCAGTGTTGTTTGTAGAGGGGGTCTCTGACAATGGTATATTACTTTCAGTTATATGTTCTTATTTATTTTGTAAGAGGAGATATTCCAGAGTTGGGTTTAAAGATTTATTATTATGGCAAGTTGGTGAACACCCATTATAAATTGTTAGAGAAGATATACTTCCTTATTGCAGATTTTATTCCATACTAGAGATTGGCGAGGAAAGGTCAGACCAGCATTGTTTCTGATGGCGTGGGCTTCCTCGATAGAAAGGCGTTGGGACGTTGTTCTTGTGACCTGATGAAGGTCCGGGGATGCAGAGGATTCTAATTCTGTGCAGTCAGAATTCTCATTCTGATACAGACGGGTGTAACCACCATTCTGGTTTGTACTGGTAATAGCTCTATGGAAAGAATCAGTAAGGCCATTTCAGGGAAAGTTACAGCACTGTTATATACAGACGTTACATCCAGGGAGTGTGTAAATATATTTTGAAAGGGAAGGGGTGGTTTGATGGTTTTTCCATAACCAGGGTGTATGCCCGAGATAGAAGGTGCCTTTTAGGCCCGGTACCTGAACATTTACCATCAAAGCTTGTCTGCAGGAGGCATACATTTTGCAAGGAAGTATCGGAGCTGGAGACACGTCTGTTTTGGTAGAAAATGATCTGATTGTGGAGCTCTAATGGCAGAGCACCCAGGAGTCGTGTTGTTAAACATGAAGTCACCACATTCTCTTGAAAGTGTGGAGGCCGACTATGAAGCAAAGAACAGAGAGGAATTGCTGGGGCAAAGTCCAGCTTTCCTTTCAGAGGGCAAATGATCAAAAGGAAAGAAAAATGTACCAAGTTGTCATTAAAGCGCTTTGCAAGTAGTGCCGGCCACTTCCCTTCTTTGTGATTTCCTTTCAGGGGGGTTCGTGTGGCCAGGGATGGAGGACAGTTGGAACCACCTAAAGCATTTTTGGAACACTTGAGTTTTAGTTTTAGCCAGGGGAGTGATATGGCTTTCTGTTTAATCTGAATTTAGTGTTTATTACCAGGAGAATTTGCCAGTCCAAAATTTTTTACAAAAAGTTTCATCCAAATTTTTAACAAAAAGCTTCATTCAAATTGAGGATGGATTTTGGCCTGTAACTTGCAATTTTGGGGATCAGTGCCTTTCTTATGGATTACAGTGATGGTCACCTCTTAAAGTTGCATTGGAGGGGGATAGGGTGGGCCATTATCATTAAAAGCTTTGGGGAAGCAGTCAGCCAAAGAAAGTCCAAAGCTTTTGAAACAAATGGAGGTGAGCCGGTCCTTGTTTTTAATTACCAATTGGAATTGGCACAACTAAAAGTTCCATAGTGCGGGTATTGAATTTACGAAGTCCATACTTTTGCAGGAAGGTAGAAATAATTTCCTACCTAAAAGGGGCTCTTTGCTCATGTTTGGGATGATAAAGATCCAGGTAAAAATGTTGAAATGCCTCAGCAATCTCTGTAGGAGAAGAACAAGGAATCTTCTTATCCTTATGGGTTCTATCAGTTTGCATATTTTTTCTTCTTTCTTTGTGGTAGGAACACACTAGGCAGAATTGCGTATGTGTTTTCCACTATGTGCTATGCGCTCCACTAGATGCTATGGAAACCACATATGCGATTCTGCCTAGTGTGTTCCTACCCTCAGTCTCCTATCTAACAGACCCAGTTTTGCTGCCACACTCATACAATGTCTTGACCATGGTAAAAACTAGTAATTATCATTATCATCAACGTTAATCCATATACTCATAGTCATCACTACTGCTGTTGCTGTCATCATCGTTATCGTGTTTATAATCAATCTTCATGTCTGGTCGGAGGCGGCTCAGATCTTCTAATTGTCGTTTTTGTTCCTCCGTCAATCTACAGCGGCCAGAATACTGATTCCTGAAACTAGAAAACATAATATACATTGTCAGCAGACATTGAGAAAGTCATCTTACTGTTAGAGATTTGGCGAATGGTTCCCGAACCGTTCGCCGGCGAACATCTCTGAATCCCTGGGGGGTTTACTACTTCCGGGTCGCTCTGACCCGGAGTAGTACGCCTGCGCTGCCCGGCGGAGCGCGTCCTAGACCGCGCTCCTGTTGCCGGGCACTTTTAGCGCATCTACGTGATGTCATGGACGTCACGCTCATGCGCAGAGAGTGCCCGGCAACAGGAGCGCGGTCTAGGACGCGCTCCGCCGGGCAGCGCAGGCGTACTACTCCGGGTCAGAGTGACCCGGAAGTAGTAAAGCCCCCAGAGATGTTCGCCCGGCGAACCATTTGCCACATCTCTACTTACTGTATACGCACACTATATAAACATGTTGTTTTCAGTCACAGAACTGAATTCAATATCAACTCATTAATTCATTTTGCTATCCAGACCAGGAATCAGAATCAGAATCAGAATCACTTTATTTCGCCAAGTACAGCAAGAGCTGTAATCGGAATTACTTGTGGTACACATGGCAAAGGCATAATTGGTATAATACAAGACAGACACACAACACATTTCAAAGGCATAATTGGTATAATACAAGACAGACACACAACACGGCACAGGCAATAATACTAAGGATAATAATAAGGAAGTAGGTAGTGGCCTCTAGTCCATTTGATGGGCCCAGGCCGGCAGCGGCGGGGGCCGGCTGACAACCAGCTAGAGTACGCTGGTATGCGGGCCAGGTAGGGGGAGACTGGAGTTCAGAAGCCGAACAGCTTGGGGGAAGAAGGTGTTCATCCGCCTGGTGGTTTTGGATGGTATAGCCCTATAGCTACGGCCCAACGGGAGGAGCTTGAAGTAGTGGCTGCCTGGGTGAGCGGGGTCCCGGGAGATCATGGTGGCCCTCCTCCTCATCCTGGCGGAGTGGAGGAGATCGAGAGGTGGAAGAGGGGATCCGATGATCTTCTCCGCGTCCGTTATGACTCTCTGCAGTTTGTGTTTGTCGCTGGCCGTTGCCCCAGCATACCAGACAATGACTGAGGAGCAGAGGATGGATTCTATGGTGGAAGTATAGAAACTGGTCAGCAGCTCCCTGGGCATGCCAAATCTCTTCAGTTGGCGCAGGAAGAACAGCCTCTGCTGAGATTTCTTCTGGATTTTGGTGGTGTTCTGCTCCCACTTCAGATTGTTTGTTAGAGTCGTGCCAAGGAACCGCACCGATGTCACCCTAGAAACTGCGGATCCCCCAATGAGGACAGGTTGGAGGGGGGGAGGGTTTCTCCTGAAATCAGTGACTAGCTCGACAGTCTTTGCTGCGTTGAGGACTAGGTTGTTGTCCTCGCACCAGTTGCATATTCTCTCTACTTCGCTGCGGTACTCCAGCTCCCCGTTTCTACCAATAAGGCCGATGATAGTGGTGTCGTCTGCAAATTTGATGACTTTCACAGAGTCAGCAGATGAGATGCAGTTGTTGGTATAGAGGGAGAACAGTAGAGGTGACAGAACACAGCCTTGAGGAGCCCCTGTATTGGTGGTTCGAACGCTGGAGAGGTGGTTACCGAGTTTCACCTGCTGCGTTCTGTTTGTCAGGAAGTCTTTGATCCATGCCCGAAGAGTAGGGTCAACTCCGAGCTGCGTCAGATTGGTGTTCAGGATGTCTGGGCAGATCGTGTTGAACGCTGAGCTAAAGTCAAGGAACAGGATCCTAGCATAGGAGGCAGGGCTGTCTAGATGATCGGTGATGTATGCCATGCTGGCATTGATGGCGTCCTCCACTGATCTGTTTGCCCTGTATGCAAATTGCAGCGGGTCTAGAAGGGCGTCCGTGGACTTCTTCAGGTGGGCCAGGACTAACCGCTCGAGGAGCTTCATGATGTTAGAGGTAAGGGCCACTGGCCGGAAGTTATTGTGCTCGGTACTGCCTGCTTTTTTTGGGACTGGTATAATTTTAGATCTCTTAAAGCAGGAGGGGACTGCGCCATCCGATAAGGACTGCTTAAATAAGGTGGTGAGCACAGGGGCTAGCTGGTCGGCACAGGATCGCAGGCAGAGAGACGACACTCCGTCCGGGCCAGAGGATTTTCTTGGGTTTAGCTTGCGGAGGTGCCGGAGTACCTCCGATTCCAGAACAGCGACAGGAGCTGTACCATATTTAGCATAGGTAAACAAAAGGAAGTTTTGTGTTGGTTATAAGCGGCTGACTTAGGCGGGTGGGATAAGTGTGCATCAGTGGCCACGCCTACATGTTTCGCCTAGCCACGCCTAGGCTTCTAAAGGCAAAGTATAAAAATCAACTGGTGCTGCTCATGGTTAACAGTGTATGTATATAGGGTATCATTTTAATCATGAATAGCGAGACAATAGAATTTGAGGTGTTTGAAATCTGAGGCCTATGACACTTGATTTTTTTTTTTTTGCGGAAAACTGAATGAAAAATAATAAAATTGTACCAAAATAAAACACTTGAAAAAAACAAACAAAAGTGACAGAATTGAAAAGAGAATACATAAATAGTTACTTTAGGGACTCAGTTTTTTAATTGTATTTGCCATGAGGGTATATTACACTTATTTTTGCCAATAAAGGCTTGTAATCATTGGCAGTGTGCAATGATAAAATGAAAACCACAACAAAGAAAAAAAAATACATCTTTATTTTCAAATAACATATTGCCACCATACTTTGTACTAGGGACATAATTCAAATCTTGTGATAACCACGTCAAATAGGCAGATACAATGTGTGGGTTTTATGTACAGTAGCTGTGTTTACTTTTTAAACTATAGGGGATGGAATTGGAGAAATTGTGTATTTTTTTTTCCTTTAAAATACATAGAAAGTAAAGTAATTACTGAAAACAAATATCACCCCCAAAAAGTGAAAAAAAAACAAGGTACATATAATTTTGTTGTGATACTGAAAGACCAGATAAATATCCTAGCCAGTAATGAAAATGAAACGGAAATGATTGTACATTTCTCAGGCACACTATTTGTCAAACTTCTTGAGATTTCTGACAACGATTCAGAGTTTATCTATGCGTGGGAGGCGTCTTGCGGCACTGCTGGTCAGGCGTTAGACTGGGAGGGCATCATTACCTTCACTCATAAATGCTCTGTGAATACATTAACCCAGGAAATAGGCCATAAGGTATTAACTAGAAGGCATAGAACTCTGGCTACACTACATACATTTTCTCCTACTTGCCCTGACATTTGCTGGAGGTGCCCTCTTACCCTTTAAGTATCCCCACAAACCCAGGAACTTTACTGCCAATGGTTGCCTCGTGTGGGAACTGGACTGTCTTTAGATATGTGGCCAGTATGAGACCTTTTCTGCCCATGGACTACCTGTTATATAATGTGCATAAATCATAAGAGACTGTTTGCTTCTACTTGAAACTATATAGTTCTGGTTTATCTGTGTGTTCAGATGAACGTAGTTACTTTGCATAGGCTGACATTATAAATAGATCTCTTGCTTATTAGATGTGAGTGAAGCGAGGGTGAAATTGCCAGCACAACATAAACACTGTATGTGATGGCCACATCCAGAGGAAGCAGCCTATTGGCTGAGAAATGCATAGGTGGGAGGAGCCTATGCTAGCTGCATGATAACCCCTTGCTGGCATCACACTTTCTTTGCCTTAACGTGGATACAAGATAAACTTTTACTCATTGCATAATTGTGTTCCTTTCATATAGTTTATAGGGCATTCCTCAAGCCAAATACTATTTATTTTGTTTTAATACTCTAATTCCCTATAAACTAAACAAGCCTCGCCCACAGCTTCTTGAGAGTGCCTTGGCATTTTGAGCCTTAATAGCAAGGGCTTATGGGGGCTCAGTCTGGGCAGGATGAGGTTACTAGCAAGAGATTTCAGAGGCAGAGGGGAGGAGAGAGGAGGAGAGGGGAGTGAACGTTTCACAGGCTGATGGATAGAGATGCAGAGCAGCTTTGCCTGTGACAATGTGACAAACAGAACATGGCTGCCCTCATTGTATCACAGGAATAAATCATCATAAACTGTTGAAGCGGTTTACAGCCAGATTTGCTGTGTAAACTATCTAAACTTTAGATAAGATATATATAAGTACAGAGGGGCTGCAGCACACAAAAGGAAAACAGAGACAGGGGCTCTTTGTTACGCTTTAACGCGCTTAAGCTCACCAACTGCGCCAAAGTGTACCCAATCTGGTGAGTCCTACTCTACCATGCAAAATGCCAGTTTTTATAAGCAGTCTAGTGGGAACTAATCCAAAAACCCAAAAGTCAACTAGATGGGAAAAAAGGAAATTAAAAACACCTCACCCTTCACTAGCTACCAAACGAACTCTCTGAACATGTGCAATGCACTAATTTATATACTTAACTGTGCTAGAGGTGGGCGTGGTCATGCAGGCTCACAGGGGAAAGTTATGAATAAATTACCAAGGGGTGAGCAGCACAAACCAAATTTTTTATGCAATTCTATGCAAAGCATGCACGCAGCGCTGGAGGTCCCCAGACTCCATAAGAAATATATAAGTACAGAGGGGCTGCAGCACACAAAAGGAAAACAGTGACAGGGGCTCTTGGTTACGCTTTAACGCGCTTAAGCTCACCAACTGCGCCAAAGTGTCCCCAATCTGGTGAGTCCTACTCTACCATGCAAAATGCCAGTTTTTATAAGCAGTCTAGTGGGAACTAATCCAAAAACCCAAAAGTCAACTAGATGGGAAAAAAGGAAATGAAAAACACCTCACCCTTCACTAGCTACCAAACGAACTCTCTGAACATGTGCAAAGCACTAATTTATATACTTAACTGTGCTAGAGGTGGGCGTGGTCATGCAGGCTCACAGGGGAAAGTTATGAATAAATTCACATCCAGAGGAAGCAGCCTATTGGCTGAGAAATGCATAGGTGGGAGGAGCCTATGCTAGCTGCATGATAACCCCTTGCTGGCATCACACTTTCTTTGCCTTAACGTGGATACAAGATAAACTTTTACTCATTGCATAATTGTGTTCCTTTCATATAGTTTATAGGGCATTCCTCAAGCCAAATACTATTTTTTTTGTTTTAATACTCTAATTCCCTATAAACTAAACAAGCCTCGCCCACAGCTTCTTGAGAGTGCCTTGGCATTTTGAGCCTTAATAGCAAGGGCTTATGGGGGCTCAGTCTGGGCAGGATGAGGTTACTAGCAAGAGATTTCAGAGGCAGAGGGGAGGAGAGAGGAGGAGAGGGGAGTGAACGTTTCACAGGCTGATGGATAGAGATGCAGAGCAGCTTTGCCTGTGACAATGTGACAAACAGAACATGGCTGCCCTCATTGTATCACAGGAATAAATCATCATAAACTGTTGAAGCGGTTTTGTAAGTAAGCGTGGAAGAGCCGCCGCCATTAGCCAGCGGTCGGCGGCTCTTCCCGCGTGCAGTGGCCGCTCGCACGGGGAGGCAGCCGCCTCTTCCCAGCGTGAGGCGGCTGTCCCCGGGGAGAGGCAGGCAGAACGCGGAAAAGCCGCCGCGTTGGACGCGGCGGCTGGTGCAGGTGTCCCCGCTGCGGAGACACCGCAGAACGGGGCTACTGCAGCTGGGACTCATAGTCCCTCAGGCTTTAGAGTGACGCGCGCGCGCGCACTCAGGAAGTAGATATGCCTGAATTGGTGAGTCAGCTGACCAGGCTGGTCAGCTGACTCTGGCTCCACTCCCCATTGGTCCAGTGCTGGGGGTGGAGCTGGAGAGCAGTATGGGTATATATACTGCTGGCTGTTCATTTCTTGGGTGTCTGGCGTTGCGATCACTTACGTGGGAGCACCCAGATCCGTAGTCAGATCCTTAAGTGTGCCGGGACCGGCTGGAGCCGTAATCCTACACTTAGCTAGATATTGATAGCTAAAGTACTAGTGTGATTGTGATTATCTGTTATGACAATTTGCCTGCTCGACTACTCTCTTGAACTCTGATCTTGTACTTCGATATTTCTGATTCTCTGTTGCCGTACCCCGGCTCGTTCCTAGACTCTGTTTCTGCCTCCTGATTTTGTACCCCGATATTTCTGATACCCCGTTGCCGAACCCTGCCTGTACTTTGACTCCGCCTCCGCCTCTTGCTCTTGTACTTTATCTGTCTGTGTGTGTATGACCTGGCTTGTCCGACCTCGAGAACCGACCTCACTGTTGGAGGAGGTTCTTCGTTCTGTTAGTGACCCTTCCGCCTGAGGGTTACTTTCAGAAGATACTTCCTGCTAGCAGTCTGACTCCTCCCATCTTGGAGAGCTCAGGGTTGCGGAAGTAATCTGTACAGTACGTCTTACTGTACTGAGGCCTAGTCCTCTAAGTGTTATTGTTGCACCTAACACTACACTCTACTCAGGTGAACAGAGGTTAGCTAGTATATCGGATTATCAGTGATACTGCAGATCACGTATAATCTGGTCTACATCTGTATTCCCCGTGACGCTGCAGGTCACCGGTAATCAGACCTCTCTGTGCTTCACCGATCGTTACAGAACGCCAGACCAAGAAACACTCATGGAACGCACTGATCCTCTGACCATGCTTGCCACTTCGGTGGATAGCATTCATCAATCACTAAGCCAGCACAAAGCCTTAATTGATGCCTTATCAGGCTCTGTGAGAACCCTCCAGACATCAGTTGATTCAGTGCGATCCCCTCCTAGTGATGACATACGTATGCCTGTACCTGACAAATTTTCCGGCCACAAGTCTGACTTCCGGAATTTCAGGAGTAGAGTATTATCGTATTTTGAGTTAAGACCCCGATCCTCGGGGACTGAGACCCAACGGGTCATTTTTATTAAGACCTTGCTGACTGGCGACTCCCAGTCCTGGGCATATAACCTACCCTCTACTGATATAGCTCTGACCTCAGTAGAGGAATTCTTTAAGGCCATGGCCGTAATTTACGACGACCCTGACCTTGCTGCGTCCTCTGAGCGGAAGCTCAAACTTTTGCGGCAAGGCAGAGGTTCGGTTGAGGACTATGCGGCAGAGTTCCGTAGGTGGTCAGTTACGGCTAGATTTGACAACTTTGCTTTAATGGATTACTTCTTGTCTGGGTTGTCGGAGGAGGTCTCCGACTTAATGTTAACAGTACCCGAGCCCAAGACAGTTGATGAGGCCATATCATCGGCCATCCGAGTGGATCGCAGGTTGCGCCATCAGAGGCAGGCTAGGGGCAGTCACCGTGTCAGGGTGACATCATATGTGGCACCGTCCGCTACACCCCTAGTAACACCTTCTCCGCCTGTCTCTCCCTCCCCAGCCTTGCCGCCGCCCGAACCAATGCAGATTGGTCGGTCGAGACTGACCCAGGTGGAACGAAGGCGGAGAATGACAGAACAGCTGTGCCTGTACTGTGCAGCAGCAGGGCATAGGGTGCGAAACTGTCCTAACAGGTCGGGAAACGAGTTTGCCTAGGAATAGTGGGGGGTGACACCCTAGGCACACAAACTGCACCCCTTAAGGAAAAGAAGTTACTGCTCCCTTGTACGGTTACATGGGAGAATAAGTCTATGGCCACTGAGGCATTTATTGATTCGGGCTCAGCGGCCAATTTTATGAATTTTGAGTTTGCGCAGGAGTTGGGTATCCCCCTTGCTCCTGTGAGACCCCCCATTCAGGTCACAGCAGTGGACGATTCCCCTCTGCAACGGAATCGTGCACTGTCTCAGACTCCGGAGGTGAAGGTCACCATAGGGGTACTTCATGGGGAACAATTATCGTTTTTTGTATTGCACATGTCAACCTCCACTATCATCTTAGGCATGCCCTGGTTACAACTCCACTCACCTCAAATAGACTGGGCCACAGGTCAGTTAACCACTTGGTCACCTCGTTGTTTTCAGCAGTGTTTGGGGAAGTTGACCCTGGGGCAAACCAGAATTCAGGTGGAAGGGGTACCCGACCAATACTCCGAGTATTCCGACGTGTTCTGTCCCAAGGCAGCAGACAAGTTGCCCCCACATCGCCCTTTCGATTGTCCCATTGACCTTCGTTCAGGATGTGTACCTCCCCGGGGTCATTTGTACAACCTGTCGGGACCCGAAAAAGTAGCCATGCAGGATTATATACGTGAAAATTTGGCCAAAGGTTTCATTCGGCCGTCTCGGTCAGCTGCTGGAGCTGGTTTCTTTTTTGTTAAAAAGAAAGACGGAGGCCTGCGACCCTGCATTGATTATCGCGGCCTTAACAAGATTACAGTCAAAAATCGCTATCCCCTGCCACTGATAGACGATTTGTTCACACAGATTACAGATGCTAAAATCTTCTCTAAACTAGATTTGCGGGGCGCGTATAACTTGATACGCATAAGAAAGGGCGATGAGTGGAAGACGGCCTTTAATACACCAGACGGGCATTACGAGTACCTGGTGATGCCCTTCGGGCTCTGTAATGCCCCGGCCGTCTTCCAGGAACTCATTAAGGAGGTATTCAGAGAGGTGTTGGGGAAATTTGTTTTAGTCTATCTTGATGATATTCTTATCTTCTCCAACAACCTCTCTGAACATAGAGACCATGTGAGGTTTGTTTTGAATCTGTTAAGGCAGAACTCTTTATATGCAAAACTTGAAAAATGTATCTTTGAGGTAACGTCTGTCGCCTTCTTGGGGTATATAATTTCCACCACAGGCCTGTCGATGGATCCTGCCAAGGTCTCGGCTGTGCTGGAGTGGCCACAGCCGGTGGGGTTGAAATCTCTTCAGCGCTTTCTTGGCTTTGCCAATTACTATAGACGGTTTATAAAGGGGTACTCCACAGTCATTTCTCCCCTTACAAGTCTCACCAAGAAAGGGGCAGATACAACTCACTGGTCTCCTAAGGCTTTACATGCTTTTTCCACTCTGAAGGGCCTATTCTGTTCAGCACCCATCCTCAGACATGTGGATACGTCTTTCCCGTTCATTGTGGAGGTGGATGCTTCGGAGGTAGGAGTGGGGGCTGTGCTGTCTCAGCGATCAGGCTTGCAGGGTAGAATGCACCCATGCGCTTACTTCTCTCGCAGGTTTTCCCCTGCAGAGAGGAATTATGATATTGGCAATAGGGAGCTCCTGGCCATCAAATTAGCTTTCGAGGAATGGCGACATTGGTTAGAAGGAGCTGAGCATACCATCACGGTTTACACCGATCATAAGAACTTAGAATACATCGAGGGGGCTAAGAGGTTGAGCCCTCGTCAGGCTCGATGGTCGCTATTCTTCTCCAGGTTCACTTTCATCATTACATACACCCCGGGGAGCAAGAATGTTAAGGCAGATGCCTTGTCCAGATGCTTTGAGTCAGAGACAGCACAACCCTCCGTTCCTGAGACCATTATTCCTCAGAGATTGATACTGGCAGCCACTGGAACTTGGGAGGATTGGAGGGAGACGCTGATTCCCTTTCAGCAGGACATCCCGGAAGGGAAGCCCGCAGGGGTTCTGTTCGTTCCTCTGCCGTTTCGCCTTCAGGTTCTGGAGATGTTCCACGCACATAAGAATGCGGGGCATCCGGGGGCATCCAGAACACAGGATTTAGTAGCCAGATGCGCCTGGTGGCCTTCCCTGGCAGCGGATTGCAAGGAATATGTGAAGGAGTGTGTGACATGTGCCAAGAGTAAACCCTCCCGGCTGGCACCTGTCGGTACCTTGCAGTCATTGCCCACCCCGACTGAACCGTGGACCCACCTGTCCATGGATTTTGTAGGCGAACTTCCCAGGTCTGAGGGAATGGCGGTCATTTTGGTCGTGGTCGACCGATTTAGCAAAATGGCCCATTTTGTACCTTTAAAAGGACTCCCCTCCGCTCAAGAACTGGCTGAGTTGTTCATTACGCATGTTTTTCGATTGCACGGTATTCCCGAAAACATAGTCTCAGACAGGGGAGTCCAATTTGTCTCACGTTTTTGGAAAGCTTTTTGCCAGCTCATGGACATAAATCTGTCTTTCTCGTCTGGATATCACCCTCAGACCAACGGCCAGACTGAGAGAATAAATCAATCGTTAGAGCAGTTCTTAAGGTGTTATGTAGCTGAAGCACAGGACGATTGGGTCAGATTTCTGCCGTTTGCAGAATTCGCCCAAAATAATTTAAAAAACTCGTCCTCCGGTTTTTCGCCTTTTCAGGTAGTGACGGGAAGATCACCCAAATTTTCCCCATTGCCTATAGCCTCCACTCCATTCCCAGCCCTGGAGGTCTGGCAAAGGTCATTCAAGGACCTGTGAGGGACAGTAAGAAATAACCTGGAGAAGGCCTTTTTGAGTCAGAAGGGTCAAGCCGACAAGAGACGGTCGGTGGAGTGGAGATTCCAACCAGGAGACCCGGTTTGGGTGTCCACACGTCACTTGGCCCTAAAACAACCTTCTAATAAGCTTGGTCCCAGGTTTGTGGGTCCATTTCTGATAACCAAAAAGATCAACAATGTTACTTATACTGTCGAACTTCCCACTAGCATGCGGGGGGTAAGGTCTTTTCATGTTTCCCTTCTTAAGCCAGCGGTCCAGGTGGGTCCCACTCCTCCCCCTCCTGTGTTGGTAGATGCCCAACCTGAATACGAGGTGGAGAAGATAATTGATTCACGTACTGTACAGAACTCGGTACAGTATCTCGTGCATTGGAAAGGGTATGGCATTGAGGAGAGGCAATGGGTACCTGGGAACCGCATGCATGCGGACGAGTTAAGAAGGGAGTTTCATGCATTACATCCCGAGAAGCCTGGTAGGAGCTGTCCGGAGTCCACTCCTCGGGGGAGGGGGGTACTGTAAGTAAGCGTGGAAGAGCCGCCGCCATTAGCCAGCGGTCGGCGGCTCTTCCCGCGTGCAGTGGCCGCTCGCACGGGGAGGCAGCCGCCTCTTCCCAGCGTGAGGCGGCTGTCCCCGGGGAGAGGCAGGCAGAACGCGGAAAAGCCGCCGCGTTGGACGCGGCGGCTGGTGCAGGTGTCCCCGCTGCGGAGACACCGCAGAACGGGGCTACTGCAGCTGGGACTCATAGTCCCTCAGGCTTTAGAGTGACGCGCGCGCGCGCACTCAGGAAGTAGATATGCCTGAATTGGTGAGTCAGCTGACCAGGCTGGTCAGCTGACTCTGGCTCCACTCCCCATTGGTCCAGTGCTGGGGGTGGAGCTGGAGAGCAGTATGGGTATATATACTGCTGGCTGTTCATTTCTTGGGTGTCTGGCGTTGCGATCACTTACGTGGGAGCACCCAGATCCGTAGTCAGATCCTTAAGTGTGCCGGGACCGGCTGGAGCCGTAATCCTACACTTAGCTAGATATTGATAGCTAAAGTACTAGTTTGATTGTGATTATCTGTTATGACAATTTGCCTGCTCGACTACTCTCTTGAACTCTGATCTTGTACTTCGATATTTCTGATACTCTGTTGCCGAACCCCGGCTCGTTCCTAGACTCTGTTTCTGCCTCCTGATTTTGTACCCCGATATTTCTGATACCCCGTTGCCGAACCCTGCCTGTACTTTGACTCCGCCTCCGCCTCTTGCTCTTGTACTTTATCTGTCTGTGTGTGTATGACCTGGCTTGTCCGACCTCGAGAACCGACCTCACTGTTGGAGGAGGTTCTTCGTTCTGTTAGTGACCCTTCCGCCTGAGGGTTACTTTCAGAAGATACTTCCTGCTAGCAGTCTGACTCCTCCCATCTTGGAGAGCTCAGGGTTGCGGAAGTAATCTGTACAGTACGTCTTACTGTACTGAGGCCTAGTCCTCTTAGTGTTACTGTTACACCAAAACACTACACTCTACTCAGGTGAACAGAGGTTAGCTAGTATATCGGATTATCAGTGATACTGCAGATCACGTATAATCTGGTCTACATCTGTATTCCCCGTGACGCTGCAGGTCACCGGTAATCAGACCTCTCTGTGCTTCACCGAGCGTTACAGGTTTACAGCCAGATTTGCTGTGTAAACTATCTAAACTTTAGATAAGATATATAGACAAGTTACTTGTTATAGTTAATTTTTCATCTCGGATCCGCTTTAAAGCGGAATGAAACCCAGCATTTCTTCTTTGCTCTAAAAAATGATTTACAGCATATTATATACTACCACCATTTTTTTTTTACTAGAACAGCATTCAACTAGTTAAACACAGGTCTTGAAAGTCCAGTGCAGAGAACGCTGGACGCATCCCAAAGTGGAGTTAATGTTATCTTGTGTTTACTTAATTGTAGCAAGTGAGGAATGTGACACATTCTCTGACTGTGCAGAAGCTCCTGGACACAGGCGGACACTCAAAGCATTTCTGCCTTCAATACACAATAAATAAAACCAGTTATGAATAAAAGGCAAAGGCGGCTCTCAGAGCAAAAAAGTGTACATTTGGGAACTTGTAATTTCTAAATGAATAATAATGCTTATGCACAAATATGATAACCGTGTGGCATATAAAGTAGGAAAACATGTTTTTATTGAATATTATGTCAGGGTTTTATACCACTATAAAGGTCCTATCTAGGAATGCACTGATGCTATGCTAAGGCGCGGTTCACATTGGAGCGCACGGTTCATATCCACTTCCATTCTGTGAGCGGAGCGGGAACGCAAGGTCCCAACATGTCGGAAACGTCCGCTCCGATGAGCGGAACACAGAATGGAATGGAGCAATGTGAACTTTCCCATCGGGAAAGCATTGCTGCCGCTGCTGCGCTCATCAGAGCGGAACGTAAGCTAAAAGTTCCCAATGTGAAGCCTTTATTATTGGCTTGTTGCTGGGACGGACGCTGCTACTGACTCATGTTACTAATCACTATCAGGGCATGTGCTGGCATTGTGTGAATCCAATCAGATGCTGGTATTTACTGTGGGGAACTGAGTGATTGATAGTGGTGGAGGAGACTATCTGCAAGACTATTGGATATCCGCTTTAACCTCCCTGGCGGTACAATAAATCCGCCAGGGGGGAGGCGCAGCACTTTTAAAAAATTTTTTTTAAAGCATGTAGCTAGCCTAGTGCTAGCTACATGCTTCCCCCCTCCCTTCACTATCCCTCCCACCCCTCCGATCGCCACCGGCGCTTTTACCCTGCAGGGAATCCCGTTCTGAACGGGATTCCCTGTATGGACTTCCCCGTCGCCATGGCGACAATCGCGACGTCAGCGGGTGTTACGATCTACCCCTCATCGCTGCCTGCCACTGATTGGCCAGGCAGCGCAAGGGGTCTGGGGGGGGGGGGTGGCGGATAACGGCGAATCGGCGGGTAGCGGTGGCGATTGTTATGCACACGCAGCTAGCAATGAAATCCATTGATTCAGTCAATCTGTCCAGGTGGAAAATTTAGCTTGATCACTGGCGAGAAGGGAGCGGGTTGTTCGATACGTCGACGACTGACACAGCAATACGTCCCCTGTCCGCCAGCGTCAGTCCCTGCAGTCTCTCACTTCTTCCAGCGTTTTCTCAGTTTTCACTTCCTGTCCCGTCCTGAGAGAAGGCGAAGTACTGTTTGAACTTCCGCTTGTCACAGGACGGGACAGGAAGTGAAGGGAAGATGGAAGAAGGGACAGCACAGACCCGGGGACTCGCGCCGGCGGACAGGTGATGTACTGCTGCTGGCCGGGGGAGGTGTGCAGTGTATGGGCAGCCAATAGATCCCTCTCTGATGAGATTCGATCAGAGAGGGATCTATCAGTTGGTCGATCTTGTGGCAATCGTCCAGTGTATGGCAGCCATAAGTTCTCAAAGGACTGTTTATTCTTTCTATGCTATCTGCTCTGAGCTGAGAGATGCTATGATCCTTGTGGACAAACATGATGTACAAAGGGGCCCTGCACACTACATATATCTATTTAAAGAGGCAGTTTGAATGTTTGTATGGCTGCGCAGCTATGTATGGGTTAAGATCATTGTAAATCATTACCATAGTCCTGTATTGTAACCAGCATCACTACTCTCCACAGTTGTATAGGGGTTAATTACATATGGCTGGCTGTTAGCTTAAACACTTACTATGCCACCTGGTTCATGTTTTAGTTATTATTGTGGTAATAAAGTTGTATTTTCAGTTGGCTCTGTGACTCGCTTGCACATTATTTCATTTTTTGATCCCATTTCCTGGAGTCGCCCTCATGATACAGGAATGTTTGGCCGCATTTGGAGGACTTGCCCCAGAATGCAAACATTTTGAAAGAAAATCCAATATGCTAGAAAGATGTTTTATCCATCCCTCTTCTTAAAGGACTTCTGAGGTGAGGCGGAATTAACTTGTTGCCAACCCCATCACGCTGATGGGCCTGGACGCGGAGGCAGCCCCAGGGCCGCCTAACGCCGATTTGCGTAATGTCCTTGGGGCTTGTTTTGCAGGAGATCGTGCATGCTTATGCCTCTCCGCTTGGTCCCAGTGGCAATCGCTGCTAGGAGACTGTTAGATGGCGAAACCGCCGTCTAATTAGCTTGTAAAGCGCTGCGATCCACGGCACCGCTGTACTAGGCACAGCGTGACACGGCTGTCCCCTCCAGAGGCTCAGGGGTGATCGGCTGTCGTAGGCTAAAGCCTATGACAGCCAATCAATGTGATTGGCTGGCAGGTGGAGGGAGTTAGGGAAAATAAATAAAAAAATAGTTAATTTTAACCACTTCACCACTGAGGGGTTTTACCCCTGAAACACCAGAGCAATTTTCACCTTTCAGTGCTCCTTCCATTCATTCGTCTATAACTTTATTATTACTTATTACAATGAAATGAACTATATCTTGATTTTTTTCGCCACCAATTAGGCTTTCTTTAGGTGGGACATTATGCCAAGAATTATTTTATTCTAAATGTGTTTTAATAGGAAAATAGGAAAAAATGTGGGAAAAAAAATCATTATTTTTCAGTTTTCGGCCATTATAGTTTTTAAATAATGCATGCTACTGTAATTAAAACCCATGAAATGTATTTGCCCATTTGCCCCGGTTATAAAACCGTTTAAATTATGTCCCTATCACAATGTTTGGCACCAATATTTTATTTGGAAATAAAGGTGCATTTTTTTCAGTTTTGCATCCATCCCTAATTACAAGCCCATAGTTTATAAAGTAACAGTGTTGTACCCTCTTGACATAAATATTTAAAAAGTTCAGTCCCTAAGGTAACTATTTATGTTTTTTTTTTTTATTGTATTTTTTTTTTTAAATTACAAAAAAAAAAAAAAAAATTGGGGAGTGTGGGAGGTAATGAGGTAATTTATTGTGTAAAACTAATGCATTTGTATATGTAAATTTTCTCCGTCCCTTGGTTTTAAAAGGATGGAAAAAGGGACGGAGATATCCGTACCGCAGGGGGTAAAGTGGTTAATAACCGACCCGGCGAGGTCGGCTTCTTCACTGCTGGACACCGGGAGGGAGAGGAGCTGCGCCGAGGGCACCGATCGACTGCCAGGAGCTGGAAGAAGCCCCAGGTAAGTGCAGTTTATTTTTTATAACATGCGCGAACCTTCCCTTTAAGTACGTGCCAGTTGATGTGGACGAGTGTGCACAAATGCCCCTGCAGGCGCAAAAGAGCTGACTCGCGATCTCTACGGATGACCAACGGGACAATGCAGATGAATGGGGCTGTGGGGTGGGACTGAGATGGCTGTGAGGGGCTGGAGGAAGCCCCAGGTGAGTAAAATCTGTTTAATCCCCCCTCGCCTCGGAAGTCTTTTACAGATAGTTATCTTCACTCTTTATCTATTAGAGTTTGTAAGAATTCCTTTTTAATTCAATCGATCTCTTATTCCTACCTGCTGGAAGTAACCCCCACAAATTAAAGTATTGGGTAAGTAAGGTCAACTTTATCTATTAAATGGAAGAAATTAGATTTTCCAAATTGGGTAAAACCAACAAACTTATCCATCTGGGCAAACCTTCAAAGTACACTGGAATATACTGCTGTTCTGGAGCATAACTGAATTTTATCTTATTAAACTCCCCCCCCCCCCCCCCTCTTTTGTTTTTCCTTTTTAGAAAGAGGGAGAGAGGGCACTTCTGAGTTTGCAGATTCCCTGATGGACACGGTAAGGCTCACAATCTTTGACAATTTTAATCCTTTCAATCAGGACAAGATGACAAGGGAAGTAATTGGAGTCAGGAGAGGTCCGCCCCTGAGAGGGAGGGACTTCTCACTTAGTGATGAGGCTTTATACTCACCATAATACCTCCATACGGCTTGCCTTCAGCGCCTCCACCAGGTCACTGAATTCAGGATCTGACAGCTTGCATCCAGTCAGGTTTAGCTTCTTCAGAGTCTGGTTATCCCGAATCCCAGACGCCAGGTGTTGGAGGGAAGCCGGGGTGAACTTTACACACTTTAAACTACAGGAGAGAAGAGAAGAATGTTACCAGAAAATTGCTGCCAAAGTCACTATTTCCATCCCTTACATGACCATGATTTATAGGCATACCGGAATAATGCTTATTAACCCCTGCAGTGTGCAGAGCTGGCCTAAGAGCATTGCCTTTTATTACCAACGCCAGAGTTGCATTTTAATCTCTGTAGCTTGTTAGGAAAATAAGCAGTGCGCTGCGCTTCATCGCAGCTGCACAATGACCCCTGCGGGTTCAACGAACCCTCAGAGGGTTAATTTTGGAGACCAGTGCTGGGGGGAGGAAGTGGGATCTGGTTGGGGGTGGGACAGGTGCCAGGAAGTTAGGGGGAAGAACAGGGATAATGCCCGGTTTCCTCCATTAGGCAGCGAGAGTGAACGGACATTCACGATCACTGCAGCTGCAGTAAGGGATGGTGGACAGGGAAACCTGCAGGAGGAAGTGGCCAGGCAGGGAAGCGGATGGCTCCAGCAGTTAGTGGCGGCCGTCCCGGTGGCGAGTGAGCAGGCAACACCAGCGCAGGACGCGGAGTGGCGGCCCAAGCATATGAGGAGGGCCACGGACAGGCTCTCTTCTTCTCCCCCTGCTGCCAGGACGCGTGCAGCCTCCGGGGACCAAGCGGGCAATGCTGCAGGCCGGACGCAAGGACCCCGGGCTTGCACAAGTAGCAGTGTGGTGAGTGACTCTACAGGGGGGGGGGAGGTGCTGAGCCCCAACCCGGGCAGGTGGCTAGCAGGGGGGGCGGGGGAGAGCGTGGCGCACAGAACAAGCAGGCCCATAGAAAAAGTGGGAAGAAGAGGGGGGGGGAGGCAGGAGAGCTGGCACAGCTGCGGCCCCAGGGCCGCTTGCGGCTGCGTCCAAACCCAGTAATAATGCGGGCAGGAGTGATCAGGCAGCAGGGGAGCCACAGAGCACAGGCGGGTGGGTTCAAGCAGGGCCCAGGCCTGGGGGGGGAGCGCTTATGGGCATAAGGCAGGCAGCAGCAGCCAGCACCAGTGGGTCTCCCAGGGTCAAGATGCACAGCAAGCGGGGACATCAGGAGGCAACCACCCCTCAGCAGCGGGGTGGGGGTCATCACACATGGTGGCATCGCATGGCACCAGTGCAGAAAACTCAGCAGGACAAAGGGCGGGTTCCCAGCTACAGCAGGACCCCACGCCAGGGGTCGGGGGGAAGCGCCGATCTCACAGAAGATGTTGCGGCGTTCCTCAGCTACATGTGGCAGGAACGGGTAGGAGCGAGGGCAAGGCAAAGGGCAGGTGGGCAGGCCGTGTCGGGGGCGGGGGGACATGGAGACCATCACAGGATACTCGGGCCCATGATTTGCCATTACAGATGGAGTCAGCTGGAGCGGGAGCGGAGAGAGCCCTTACCTCTTCTGTACCCCTGTCTGGCCCGAGAAGTCATGAGGACATCATGGCAGCAAGCCCGCGTGGAATTCAGGCTCCGGATAACGGGAGTGATACACCTGCGCATCTTTCAGGTGAGCCAATTTCAAATACGTGACATGCTGTGGTTTCATTGGAGGGTAATGTGGGGGACACTTCACTGCGGGGTTTCCTAGAGGTGTTGTGTTCGTCATTGGATCATTTAGAGCCCACCGGGCTTACAGTCGAAGGGGGCACGCAGGCGTTGGACGTGGGTCAGGTATGGGAAAATAGGCCCTCGGGAGTGTCGTCTGTGGCGGGTTCGGTCTCTGAAAATGTGGCAGGGGGTCTTAAAATATAAATCGATTGATTAAACAGTTTTCCATATCTAGCCAATTTGAAGGGATCCTATTTTTCCCTTACCCTATTATCTCTCTAAGCCATAAAATGTTAATTTTCTTTTTACCTGCCTTTAGTATAGCTATACGTAGCTACTTGGGCAAAGATGGCAGAGAGAGGGCATGGCAGAAGAGGTGGGCGCCACTGTGCAGAACAGCAGTAGCGAAGGAGAGGAAGTGGAGGAATCAGACACTGAAGGGCTACCAATTGAGGGCTCAGAGTCGATGGGCGGGAGTGAATCAAGTTTTGGAGTCAGCTGGGCCACCACCAGCTCAACGGCCTAGAGGAGACTTGCAGGCACTGCTCCTGCTATAAATAGCGACAGGGACTCAGCAGGTGAAGGGCCAATACCCCAATCCAATAGTCAGGGGGTTGGCAACCGAAGGCAGAGCATGCCATCAGGGTTTCCAGAGACATGTAGTACCACAGGAGTAACTTCACCTTCAGTGGCTCCTGAAAACATGACGTCAATTAATTTTTTGAGCTATTCCTCAATGACCCATTTTTGCAGCTTATCACTGACCAAACCACACCTAACACTCATCCCACCCACTTATGCCTAACACTCATACCTCCCACATATGCCTAACACTCATCCCTCCCACCCACACCTAACACTCATCCCTCCCACCCACACCTAACACACATCCCTCCCACCTGTGTCTAACACTCATCCCTCCCACCTGTGTCTAACACTCATCCCTCCCACCTGTGCCTAACACTCATCCCTCCCACCCACACCTAACACTCATCCCTCCCACCCACACCTAACACTCATCCCTCCCACCCACACCTAACACTCATCCCTTCCACCTGTGCCTAACACACATCCCACCCACCTATGCCTAACACTCATCCCTACCTCCCACCCACACCTAACACTCATCCCTCCCACCCACACCTAACACTCATCCCTCCCACCTGTGCCTAACACTCATCCCACCCTCCTATGCCTAACACTCATCCCTCCCACCCACCCCTAACACTCATCCCTCCCACCCACACCTAACACTCATCCCTCCCACCCACACCTAACACTCATCCCACCCACCTATGCCTAACACTCATCCCTCCCACCCACACCTAACACTCATCCCTCCCACCCACACCTAACACTCATCCCTCCCACCCACACCTAACACTCATCCCTCCCACCTGTGCCTAACACTCATCCCACCCACCTATGCCTAACACTCATCCCTCCCACCCACACCTAACACGCATCCCACCCACCCATGCCTAACACTCATCCCTCCCACCTGTGCCTAACACTCATCCCACCCACCTATGCCTAACACTCATCCCTCCCACCTGTGCCTAACACTCATCCCACCCACCTATGCCTAACACTCATCCCTCCCACCCACACCTAACACTCATCCCTCCCACCTGTGCCTAACACGCATCCCACCCACCTGTGCCTAACACTCATCCCACCCACCCACACCTAACACTCATCCCTCCCACCCACACCTAACACTCATCCCACCCACCTATGCCTAACACTCATCCCTCCCACCCACACCTAACACGCATCCCTCCCACCCACACCTAACACTCATCCCTCCCACCCACACCTAACACTCATCCCTCCCACCTGTGCCTAATACTCATCCCACCCACCTATGCCTAACACTCATCCCTCCCACCCATGCCTAACACTCATCCCTCCCACCTGTGCCTAACACTCATCCCTCCCACCCATGCCTAACACTCATCCCTTTCACCTATGCCTAACACTCATCCCTCCCATCTATGCCTAACACTCATCCCTTCCACCCATGCCTAACACTCATCCCACCCACCCACGGCTAACACTTATCATACCCACCTACACCTAACACTTGACCCTCCCACCCATGCCTAACACTCACCCCCCCACCTACGTCTAACATTCATCCCTCCCACCTGTGCCTAACACTCATCCCTCGAACCTACGCCTAACACTCATCCCTCCCACCTACACCTAACACTCATCCCTTCCACCCGCACCTAACACTCATCCCTCCCATTCATCCCTCCCACCCATGCCTAACACTCATCCCTTTCACCTACGCCTAACACTCATCCCTCCCACCCATGCCTAACACTCATCCCTCCCACCCACACCTAACACTCATCCCTCCCACCCATGCCTAACACTCATCCCTCCCACCCACACCTAACACTCATCCCTCCCACCCATGCCTAACACTCATCCCTCCCACCCACACCTAACACTCATCCCTCCCACCTATGCCTAACACTCATCCCTCCCACCCATGCCTAACACTCATCCCTACCACCCATGCCTAACACTCATCCCTCCCACCCATGCCTAACACTCATCCCTCCCACCCACACCTAACACTCATCCCTCCCACCTATGCCTAACACTCATCCCTCCCACCCTTGCCTAACACTCATCCCTCCCATCTATGCCTAACACTCACCCTCCCACCCACACCTAACACTCATCCCTCCCACTTATGCCTAACACTCATCCCTCCCACCCACGCCTAACACTCATCCCTCCCACCCACGCCTAACACACATCCCACCCACCTATGCCTAACACTCATCCCTCCCACCCACACCTAACACTCATCCCTCCCACCCACACCTAACACTCATCCCTCCCACCCACACCTAACACTCATCCCTCCCACCTGTGCCTAACACTCATCCCACCCTCCTATGCCTAACACTCATCCCTCCCACCCACGCCTAACACTCATCCCTCCCACCCACGCCTAACACACATCCCACCCACCTATGCCTAACACTCATCCCTCCCACCCACACCTAACACTCATCCCTCCCACCCATGCCTAACACTCATCCCTCCCATCTATGCCTAACACTCATCCCTCCCACCCACGCCTAACACTCATCCCTCCCACCCACACCTAACACTCATCCCTCCCACCCATGCCTAACACTCATCCCTCCCACCCACGCCTAACACTCATCCCTTCCACCTATGCCTAACACTCATCCCTCCCACCTGTGCCTAACACTCATCCCACCCACCTATGCCTAACACTCATCCCTCCCACCCACACCTAACACTCATCCCTCCCACCCACGCCTAACACTCATCCCTCCCACCCACGCCTAACACACATCCCACCCACCTATGCCTAACACTCATCCCTCCCACCCACGCCTAACACTCATCCCACCCACCTATGCCTAACACTCATCCCTCCCACCTATGCCTAACACTCATCCCTCCCACCCACACCTAACACTCATCCCTCCCACCCATGCCTAACACTCATCCCTCCCACCTGTGCCTAACACTCATCCCTCCCACCCATGCCTAACACTCATCCCTCCCATCTATGCCTAACACTCATCCCTCCCACCCACACCTAACACTCATCCCTCCCACCCACACCTAACACTCATCCCTCCCACCTGTGCCTAACACACATCCCACCCACCTATGCCTAACACTCATCCCTACCTCCCACCCACACCTAACACTCATCCCTCCCACCCACACCTAACACTCATCCCTTCCACCTATGCCTAACACTAATGTGTGTAGCTGAGTATTGCAGCTGATAATGGTACTTGGTTATACACATAACTGATACCATTACTCACCTATACATGTGTCACAGCTATAGGCTATATAATACCCATTCCTGGCACCAAGTGTCACACTTGCTGCATGATAGCTGGTGTCCCGCCTAATAATAGCCAATGTTAGGATGCTGTTGGCCAACAGGGCAGTAAAAAGTACAAATCCACCCCTGGCTGTTATACTCACAGTAATTCCTCCATCGGGTTTGTTGTCAAAGCCTCCATCAGGTCATTGAATTCAGGTCCCTCCAACTTGTTACCAGTCAGGTCCAGCTTCCTCAGAGTCCGGTTATTCCTTATTCCGGATACCAGGTGGGGGCAGCAACTAGAGGGCAGAGAATTGTGCTGCAAACTATAGAAAGGAAGAGCAGAATGTTACCAGAAATGCTGAAAACAACATTTATGTTACAGATATTTTTTCATCATTAACTAGATATTCAGCAGAATACCCAAACAGCTCAGGCTGACCCAGAACCACTAGGAGAGTAGAATCAGAATCAGAATCATTTATTTCCCCAAGTATAACGCGAGTTGTACCCGGAATTGTCTTTGGTACAACAGGGCCGGTGGAGATAACATTTCCATACAGTAGAAATACAGTATATACATAAAGTGCATACAGATACAAACAGTAGGTACAGTGCATAAATAAGTATAGAATGAAGACATGATACATAGGATGGACCCAGGAGAACAGACCAGGGGGTACTCCGCTGCCGTCTATGGCACTCAAACGCTGAAAGAGACCAAAAACTGCTCTTACTAAAAAAATATAATATGATATAATGTGATATAAGTTTTCATTCTTAAAACAGCCATTTGTAGTAGGAAATGCAGAAGGAAACCATGCGCACCATCCGTCGATTGTGCATGGAAATGTTTTATCAATATGTGGCAAGCGTTACATACCATCAGATCACCATGTACTAATTAGCCATATGGAGTGGCATTTAGGGCAGCCGTGGGAGTGGAAGTTGGCACTGTAAGAGGACAAGCGATGGCCGTTTCACGCCCCTAATAACGCTTGGTCATTCAGCTTTTAAGTGAGCAAGTGTTATTTCCCATGATGCATCCCTCCTGAATAGGCAAATCATCCCTCTGTGGTTGTAAAAGCTGGGCTGTGGAGTCGGAGCAATTTTTGGATCCTTGAAGTCTTAGTCGTACAAAAATACACCGACTTCGACTAATAAATGTAAACTGTAATTAAAAAAAAAATAAAAAAATGATAAAATGACTTTTTCTTAAATAAAAGTCATCATAAATACCATATATACAGTAATAGCTGTGCTTAGATCACAAAAAAATAAATAAATAAACCAAATCAATAAACAAGTTACTTGTGCTGGCGTGTTTTTAATATCAGAGATTCATATCTGTGACTGTATATCTGATGTCTATACTGTAATCTTTTATCTCACCAATATTATACACTAGCTGGTCGCCCGGCGTTGCCCGGGTATGTAATTGGCTAGTGTTAGCTCTGCCCACTTTTTCTAATCCTAACACACAATTACTCAATGATGGCCTAGTTTGTGAGCTTTGCGGTCTTTGGCATCAATAATTGATATTGAAATGAAATAAATCTAATTGGCTGTGGCTCCACTCCTTTGAAAATCAATAGGTGAATTTTGATTAGCTTTTGTAGGCTCCACCCACTTTTCTGAATATTAATCCCAGTCACCCAGTAACCAACTGTGCAAAGTTTAAGAACCCTGCCATTAACAGACAGTGTAAGAATGGCTGCAGTTTACATTCTGGCAGTAAAATTTGTATTTTTCTCCACCCACTGATGTCCTAATGTTTCCCGGGTATGTATTTGGCTGCTGTTGGCTGTGGCCACTTTTTCTAACCCTAACACACAATTGTCAATAGTCAATGACCAAGTTTGTGAGATTTGTGGTCTTTGGCATGAATAATTTTCATTGAAATGAAACACATCTGATTCGCTGTTTGTGGCCCCACCCCTTTTCTAAATATTTAACCCCAGTCACCCAATGATCAACTGTACCAAGTTTGAGGCTTGTGCCATTAACAGTGCAAAAATGGCAGCAATTAAATTTTTGCCTTGAAAATCAATAGGTGAATTGTGATTGGTTTTTGTAGGCTACACCCACTTTTCTGAATATTAATCCCAGTCACCCAGTGACCAACTGTGTAAAGTTTTAGAACCCTACAATTAATAGTGTAAGAATGGCTGCAGTTTACGGTTTCCCAGTGAAATTTGTGTTTGTCTCCGCCCACTGAAGACTCGGCATTGCCCATGTATGTATTTGGCTGGTGCTTGGTCCGCCCACTTTTTCTAACCCTAACACAAAATTACTTAATGACCAAGTTTGTGAGCTTTGCAGTCTTTGGCATCAATAATTTGCATTGAAATAAAATAAATATGATTGGCTGTGGCTCCACCCCTTTTCTGAATTTGAACCCCAATCACCCAATGGCCAACTGTACCAGGTACAGGTGATTAATAGTGCAAGAATGGCATCAATTAAATATTCCCCTTAAAGATTAATAGGTGGATTTTGATTGGCTTTTGTAGGCTCCACCCACTTTTCTGAATATTAATCTCAGTCACCCAGTGACCAACTGTGCAAAGTTTGAAAACCCTGCCATTAATAGTGTAAGAATTGCTGCATTTTCTCAATGAAATTTGTATTTGTCTCCGCCTACTGATGACCCAGCATTGCCCGATTATGTATTTGGCTGGCGTTGGCTGCGCCCACTTTTCCTAACCCTAACACACAATTACTCAATGACCAAGTTTGTGAGCTTTGCGGTCTTTGGCATAAATAACCTGCATTAAAATGAAACAAATCAGATTGGCTGTTTGGGGCTCCACCCCCTTATATAAATGTAAACCCCAGTCACAATGATCAACTGTACCAGGTTTGAGGCTTGTGCCATTAACAGTGCAAGAATGGCAGCAATTAAATATTCCCCTGAAAAATCAATAGGTAATTTTTGATTGTTTTTTGTAGGCTCCACCCACTTTTCTGAATATTAACCCCAGTCACCCAGTAACCAACTGTGCAAAGTTTGAGAACCCTACCATTAACAGTGTAAGAATGGCTGCTGTTTACATTTTCCCAGTAAAAGGGCCCTTAGTCACGGGTGACTGGGAATAATATTCAGAAAAGTGGGTGGAGCCTACAAAAGCCAATCGAAATTCACCTATTGATTTTCAAGGGGAATATTTAATTGCTGCCATTCTTGAACTGTTAATGGCACAAGCCTCATGGCACATGTGGGGTGGGTGGTGTGTGTTTGTAAACAGATGCCTTACTACCTGGGATGATTTATTCTGGGGGTCTCGCGGCCCCCCTGCACACCTGGGCGAAGCTACAAATAGCAAAACAGATTTCCCCCATTCATGTCAATGGAATAAACTTAAAAGGCTGCCAGGCTGCCATTCTCACAGTAATCAAGCCAGAGACCCCAAACTTGGCAAAGTTGGTCACTTGGTGACCGAGGTTACAAATGCAGGAAAAGTGGATGGAGCATTAAACAGCCAAACAAGTTATAGCCATTCATTTGTATTGAGAAAAATGTAAACTGCAGCCATTTTTAGACTGTTAATTGAAGGGTTTTCAAACTTGGCACACACACTGGGTGAATGGGATTAATATTCACGAAAGTGGGTGGAGCCTAAAACAGCCAATCAAAATGTACCTATTGATTTCAAAGGGGAATATTTAAACTGCTGCCATTCTTACACTGTTAATGGCAGAGGCTTCAAACTTGCTACAGTCGGTCACTGGGTGACTGGGGTTCAATTTCACTAAAGAGGGGGAGCAACAAACAGCCAAACAGATTTCTTTGGTGGAGAAACTGCTTCCATTCCGAGATTTTAGATGCCAGGAACCCGAAAGCTCACAAACTTGGTCATTGAGTGACTCTGTGTCAAGGTTACAAAAAGTGGGTGGAGTCAAAACCAAATTTCACTGGGAAAATATAAACTGCAGCCATTATTACACTGTTAATGGCAGGGTTCTCAAACTTTGCCCAGTTGGTCACTGGATGACTGGGATTAATGTTCAGGGGAAGTGTGTGGATTCTATAATAGCCAATAGTCCCCTGTTTAAATTGCTGCCATTTTTACACTGTCAATAGCAGGTGCCTCAAACTGAGTACAGCCGGTCACTGGGTGGCTGGGTTTCAAATGCTGGAGAGGGGCGGAGCTACATACAATCTTTTTTTTTAATTTCTATGGGAATATATAAATTATTGATACCAAGGACCACAAAGCTCATAAACTTGGTCACTGAGTGACTGTATGTCAAGGTTAGAAAAAGTGAGCAAACTAAATTTTTTACGCGGGAAAATATAAACTACAGCCATTCTTACACTGTTAATGGTAGGGTTCTCAGACTTGACACAGTTGGTCACTGGGTGACTGGGATTAATATTCAAGAAAGTGGGTGGAGCCTACAACAGCCAATAAAAGTTCACCAATTGATTTTCAAAGGGAATATTTACATTGCTGCCATTCTTACACTGTTAATGGTAGAGGCCTCAAACCTGCTACAGTATTTCATTGGATGACTTCTGGAAATGTATGGCGCCACAAAACAGCCGGATTTGTTAAATTCCAATGGGAAATTGCAACTTATTCATGCCAAGGACTGCAAAGATCATAAACTTGGTCATTGAGTGACGGTATGTCAAGGTTACAAATAGTGGGCGGAGGCAAAAACAACTAACTTTTTTACATGGGAAAATATAAATTGCAGCCATGCTTACACTGTTAATGGCAGGGTTCTCAAACGTGACAAACTTGGTCACTGGATGACTGGGATTAACCTTTTGGGGACCGCTGATAGTAAATCCTACACCGTACTTGTGGCTGCTTTAGCCTGATACGGCATAGGATTACGCCACCTGCCATTTCCACTCCAGACGCAATCGTGCGCACCCGAGAGGGGAGATTAAGCCGTCATGACAGCTTATATCTCCCCTCAGTGATCAAGAGCCATCGCAATTGGCTCCTGATCACATTATCATTACAATTGCCGGTGGATCATAGCGACCATTATTGGCAGTGGAGGTCTGAGGTAAGAAGAGGACGGGGACTCACCTTCCTGACGTTCCCCCGGTGATTACCGCTCCCCTTCACTCTGACTGGCATCCCCGCTCGCTCTGCGTTAAGTGTTGGGTCCCGGCTTGATGACATCATCAAGCCGTGACCCGGAACTTAACTGCAGTGCGAGTGAGAGGGGATGACAGCAAGAGCTGCTCATCGCAGTACCCAGGACAATATGGGGGGACACCTGGCTACACGGGGAAACCATGCCTAGCTAGCTATACTGGGAGTCTGGCTGCCTGACTTCTCCAAATTCACCCCCCCCCCCGCATGTAAAATGGTCTGGTCCTTAACCTCCCTGGCGGTATGATTAACCTTTTTTTTTTCTTTAGCATGTAGCTAGCCTAGCGCTAGCTACATGCTTCCCCCCCTCCCTGCGGCGTCCCCCCATATGTGCCGATCGCCGCCGGCGCATATGCCCATCCGGAAATCCCGTTCTGAACGGGATTTCCATGAGGGCTTCCCCCGTCGCCATGGCGACGGGCGCGATGATGTCACCAACGTCATCAACGTCGTGACGTCAGAAGGAGTCCCGATCCACCCCTCAGTGCTGCCTGGCACTGATTGGCCAGGCAGCGCATGGGTCTCGGGGGGGCACCCTCTGATGCGGCAGGTAGCGGCGAATCGGCGCGGAGCGGCAGCGATCGTGAGTAACACGCAGCTAGCAAAGTGCTAGCTGCATGTATAAAAAAAAATTATGCAGATCGGCCCAGCGGGGCCTGAGAAATCCTCCTGCGCGGCTTACCCTGTGTCCAGCACGGGGTTACCGCTAAGGAGGTTAAGGGGGGTTAGGCAGCAGTTCCCCAAACGATTAATATACAGGAAAGTGGGTGGAGCCTACAAAAGCCAATCAAAATTCACCTATTGACTTTCAAGGGAAATATTTAAACTACTGCCAGCCTTACACTGTTAATGGCAGAGGATTTAAGCCTGTTACAGTCGGTCATTAGTGACTAAGGTTTAAATTCACAAAAGGGGCGGAGCCACAAACAGCCAATCAGATTTATTTGTTGGATAAACTGCTTTCATTCATATATTTTTGATGCCAGGAAACTGAAAGCTCACAAACTTGGTCATTGAGTGACTGTGTGTCCAGGTTACAAAACCTAGGTGGAGTCAAAAACAGATTTCCCTGGGAAAATGTAAACTGCAGCCATTCTTACACTGTTAATGGCAGGGTTCTCAAACTTTTTGGTCACTGGGCGACTGGGATACATTTTCAGAAAAGTGGGTGGAGCCTACAAAAGCCAATTAAAATTCACCTATTTATTTTCAAGGGGAATATTTAAGTACTGACATTCTTGCACGGTTAATGGCACAAGAATCAAATCTGGTACAGTTGGTCATTGGGTGACTGGGGTTCAAATTCAGAAATGGGGTGGAGCCACATTCAATTAGATTTGTTTCATTTCAATGCAAATTACTGATGCCAAAGACCGCAAAGCTCTTAAACTTGGTAATTGAGTAATTGTGTGTTAGGATTAGAAAAAGTGGGCAGAGCCAACAGCCAAATACATACCCGGGCAACGTTGGGTTATCAGTAGAGATGGCCCGAATAGGTCACCGGCGAGCAGTATTCGTCGAAGATCGTGTATTCACGCTCGCTGCGAGTACATGGCACTATTCGACCCGCCCCATTACATCATCAGTGGGCTAAGCTTTGACCCCTTTCATCACAGTCAACAGGCACATGACAGCCAATCAACCTGCACTACCTCACGGCCCCCCTGCGCCCCCTTTAAAAATGCTGCAGCGCCCACCATGTTTCAGTCTGTCTTTGGCTGGATTAGTGAGAGGAAGGGACAGAGCTTGCTAAAGATAGGAAAAGTGTTAGCTAGGCTTGTTTATACAATACAATAATACAATACAATAACATTTCTATAGCGCTTTTCTCCCATAGGACTCAAAGCGCTTAGGCTCTCTCAGATTCAGTAATTGGTAGTAGGATGAAGTATTCACACAACAAAAGTTATATTTCTGCAAATGCCAAACTGAATAGGTGGGTTTTCAGTCTGGATTTAAACACGTCCAGGGATGGAGCTGACCTGATCTGTTGAGGTAAGGAGTTCCAAAATGTAGGGGCAGCATGACAGAAGCCTCTGGGACCAAAACTTTCCAAGTGGACTCTGGGTATGACTAGATTATTAGAACCTGTGGATCTGAGAATGCGGGGATTGCTACGCAGCTGCAACATATCTTTCATGTATCCAGGGCCTAGATTATTCAGGGATTTAAATGTCAGTAGGCCGATCTTGAATAGGACCCTCCATTCTATAGGTAGCCAGTGAAGGGAGTGCAGGACTGGCGTTATGTGGCAGTGAAGGGGTTGGTTGGTTAGCAGTCTGGCAGCAGCATTCTGTATCAGCTGTAGGCGGTACAAGACCTTTTTTTGGAAGGCCAGTGTAGAGAGCATTACAGTAGTCCAGTCGGGATGTGATGAAGGCATGGACTAAGGTTGGCAGATCTTCTGGGGGGATGAGGTGCTTGATTTTTGCAATGTTCTTCAGGTGAAAATAGGATGATTTCACCACAGCAGAGATTTGAGTTCTGAAGTTTAAATCCCATCAATTAGAACTCCCAGGCTACGCACATGATCAGAGCTGCGTAGATCCGTGCCTCCTATTCCCAGTGGTGAAGGCTGCAAGTTAAGTTGTTTTGTTATCATGCTCTGCCCTCCAATCAGAAGGACTTCAGTTTTGTCTGCATTTAGTTTCAGCCAGTTGTCATTCATCCATTGCTGTAGTTCACGTAAGCAGGCGATTATAGTTAGAGTTGGGTCTGTCACACCAGGCTTGAAGGAAAGATATAGTTGGGTGTCGTCCGCATAGCAGTGGTATGTCAGGCAATGTTTTTGGATTAGTTTTCTAAGCGGTAACATGTAAATCGTGAAAAGCAGGGGAGAGAGGATTGAGCCCTGGGGCACCCCATCCTTAAAGGGATACTGTAGGGGGATCGGGGGAAAATGAGTTGAAGTTACCCGGGGCTTCTAATGGTCCCGCGCAGGCATCCTGTGCCCGCACAGCCACTCACCGATGCTCCGGCCCCGCCTCCGGTTCACTTCTGGAATTTCAGACTTTAAAGTCTGAAAACCACTGCGCCTGCGTTGCCGTGTCCTTACTTCCCCTGATGTCATCAGGAGCGCACGGCGCAAGCACAGACCATACTGGGCCTGCACAGGAGTTGGAGCCTAAGAAACGGCTACCACCACACATCCAAGGAAGGCAGCAGGCAGGCATGCACGTCCCGAGGTAGTGACGAAAAATAACAATACAGGAGGACTTTTGAGGCCCTGCTGTGTATGTGAAATGATTCAACTTGAAATCCTTTAACGAGAATCTGTTATGGAGGACAATGATGACATCACTTGCCTTTCACTAGAATCTGTTCTGGAGGGCAAGTCTGCCATTGTGACCACGGATAATGTCCGGGGAATGAGGGTTCGATTACAGTCCAGAGTTGGAGCCTGAGAAACGGCTACCACCACACATCCCAGGAAGGCAGCAGGCATGGCATGCACGTCCCGAGGTAGTGACCAAAAATAACAATATGAAAATATTAACGTGTCCCCAAGTGCAGTCTCAAAAACCATCAAACGCTAGAAAGAAACTGGCTCACATGTGGACTGTCCCAGGAAAGGAAGACCAAGAGTCACCTCTGCTGCAGAGGATGAGTTCATCTGAGTCACCAGTCTCAGGTATATGCAGTGATGAGGTCAGTTCAATGAACACAACAGCTAGGTATATGCTGTGATGAGGTGGGTTCACTGAACACAACAGCTAGGTAAGTATATGCTGTGATGAGGTGGGTTCACTGAACACAACAGCTAGCTATATGCTGTGATGAGGTGGGTTCACTGAACACAACAGCTAGGTATATGCTGTGATGAGGTGGGTTCACTCAACACAAAAGGTAGGTATATGCAGTGAGGTGGGTTCACTGAACACAACAGCTAGGTATATGCTGTGATGTGCGTGGTGGCTGGATGGTGTAATGGTTAAGGGCTCTGCCTCTGACGCAGGAGACCAGGGTTCGAATCTCGGCTCTGCCTGTTCAGTAAGCCAGCACCTATTTAGTAGGACACCTTTGGCAAGTCTCCCTAACACTGCTACTGCCTATAGAGCGCCTAGTGGCTGCTGCTCTGGCGCTTTGAGTCCACCAGGAGAAAAGCGCGATATAAATGTTATTTGTCTTATCTTGTCATGAGGTGGGTTCACTGAACACAACAGGTAAGTATATGCTGCAAAAACATTCAGCCCTTTGAAAAATAGCACCACACCATATATATACGAAAGTACCAAAAAGTTTATTATATATCAATAACACTAGTATACATATATAAAAACAATTAAAATATGAAGATAGCACCATACCAATTAATCATATACAATATGTCATATACAATAATAACATGAAGTAAAAGCCTCCAATGATGATAATCTTATGATAATCTAATGACCATCAGGATGTTCATTTTTGAACTATCCTGGGTCTGAACCCGTCCGGTGACGTCACGTCCGGCTTGCACTATTCATATACGGCGTCTAAGCGCCATTACTGCTGCAGATTCCCCCGCTCTCTGAAAAAGCGGCGTGACGGCCGCGATACCGGTGGGGCAGTCCACCGGGGGTTCTCTTTCGCACCATCCTCCACATTCTTCAAAATTGGCCTGGCTAAGTATCTCAGCTATATGTCTCTATTGGTTCACCTATATATCACGTCTGATCTCACTTAGGTTCCCTATTACAGGGTCTTAATCACTGTCAATATATAACAGGATTGTTTTTTATGCAGTTATATTTATTATTCTTATATGTACACTTTATTGATTGGTTTGCATGCACTTCTATAGCTCTGATACGTGAACCCGGGTTCAGACCCAGGATAGTTCAAAATTGAACATCCTGATGGTCATTAGATTATCATAAGATTATCATCATTGGAGGCTTTTACTTCATGTTATTATTGTATATGACATATTGTATATGATTAATTGGTATGGTGCTATTTGCATATTTTAATTGTTTTTATATATGTATACTAGTGTTATTGATATATAATAAACTTTTTGGTACTTTCGTATATATATGGTGTGGTGCTATTTTTCAAAGGGCTGAATGTTTTTGCTTCATTCATTGTCATATACAGCCCTAGCACACATCAATTGGGTACGAGTGCAGATAAGTGTTGGTTAGGTAAGTATATGCTGTGATGAGGTGGGTTCACTTAACACAAAAGCTAGGTATATGAAGTGATGAGGTGGGTTCACTCAACACAACAGCTAGGTATATGCAGTGATGAGGTGGGTTCACTTAACACAAAAGCTAAGTATATGCAGTAATGGGTATTACAATGTGCAGCTGCCTATCACACACACAGGTAGTCACTGAATATGCTGGGCCTGGCAGTGGCACACAGTACAGTATGAATTACAAAAGCTGTCTATGCAACACAAGTGTCAGTGGGACACACAGAAAAAATAACAATAGATCACAATAACAACATTAGCTCTCAAAAGAGCTGTTGTGGGGTGCTATTTTAGCAATAAGAATCAGCCAGGAGCAAGCTAACAAGCCTATAACAGCCTAACTAATCTTTCCTTATGAGAGACAGTCTGCAGCAGCTTGCCCTTCTCTCACTGTAGCAGGCACACGAGTGAGTGTAATGGTCGGCGCTCCCTGCCTTATATACGGGGGGAGTGGCTCCACGAGGGAGTGTAGCCTGATTGGCTACAATGTGCCTGCTGACTGTGATGTAGAGGGTCAAAGTTGACCCTAATGGAGCATTATGGGGGCGAACTGAACTTCTGGGAAAGTTTGTGGTTCTCCATGATCGCTAACCCCCGGAAGTTCTCCGGGAACCGTTCGGGCCATCTCTAATATATGGGCTTGATTCACAAAGCGTTGCTAACCTACTTAGCACGCCTAAAGACTTTTGGGCGTGATAAGCATTGCACTAAGTAGGTTAGCACCGCTTTGAGGAAAAACTTTGCACACGCAACGTCGCATAGGATTTAATGGTGTTGCGCGCGTAACAGTTTACGCGCGTAACAGTTTACGCACATAAAACTTTACGCGCAAAACTTTGCACACAAGTTTATTTTATCACGCCTAAACTGCGTGATAATGTGTAAAGAATAGCGGAGATGCCGCCGCATGGGCAAGCGGCATGGCGGCCATCTCCGCGTTCCAGCCGGCGGCTTCTGCCGCGCAGCTACACGCTACTGGTTCGCCTGGTCCTTCTAGTGCACACAGATTAAGAGCTACGCGCACGCGCGCCAGGACCTTTATGCAAGTAAAAGGGGAGTCAGTTGATCGAGCCGGTCAGCTGACTCCAGCTATGCTCCGGATTGGCTGAGTGATTGGGGCGACACTGTGGAGCGCTCTGGGTATTTATAGGACTTGCCTGTCAGTTGCAAGTTGTCTGCTGTTGCGAATGCTTACGTGTGAGCGCTCAGACCCTAGTCAGATCTTACAGTGTGTTCGAACCAGCCGGAGCTGGGAATTCACACTTAGTCAGATTCCGTTGATAGCTTTAAGTACTATTGTATTGTGAGATTTGTGTACCATTCTTTAGTCTAGTTCCCAGGTGGTGAAACCAAGGACTTCACATCTAGACTAGGATATTGATATATTGCTACTGTTATTTGTGTACCACTCTTTAGTCTAGTTCCCAGGTGTTGAAACCAAGGACTTCACACTTAGACTAGGATATTGCTATATTACTACTGTTTATCTGTTATGATCTCTCGCCTTCCTGACTACTCTCTTGCTTACTGATTCGGTACTTCTGCCTATCTGATAACTGTTGCCGACACTGCCTGTACCTTGACACCGAATCAGTCTTCTGCCTCTGTACCTTATCTGTCCGTACGTTGCTGACCTTGCTTGTCTGACCTTCTGTCCTCACTAGTGGGTCCTGCCACTAGGGAGGGAATTCTTAAAGAGACACTGAAGCGAAAAAAAATATATGATATAATAAATTGGTTGTGTATTATGAATAATTACTAGAAGATTAGCAGCAAATAAAATATTCTCATATTTTTATTTTCAGGTATATAGTGTGTTTTCTAACATTGCATCATTCTCTAATATGTGCAGATTACACAACACTCTGCATTCAAAATGATTCTTTCAGAGCAGTCTGTAAACTAATGACCTCTCCTCTGGCAGATAAAAAGAAAACTGTTCACTTACAGTTGAGATAATAAAAGTCAGAAGACAGCCCTCTCCACGACTTTCAAAGTCGTAGAGCTTAATGGCTTTTTTGCATAGAGATAACAACTGGAGTTTCTTAACTCTTCCTGTACTGGAAACAATTACACTGATGTATCTGATCTTAATGTTTTATTTCTTAGCTGTGCTACACATACAAATCATAATATCATAATTTCTTTTTCGCTTCAGTGTCTCTTTAAGAGCTGTCATCTAACCCTTAGGTGATCAGCCTTGCTGCACTGTCTGTGACACTTGCTCCTCAAGTGTCTGTTAGCTGCAAGCTGAGTCTGTTTGATCACCTGCTCCTCAGGAGATCATCTTGCAGCACGGTCAGCGGTCCCTGCTCCTCGGGGGTCCACTGGCTGCAGTACAGTCTGATTCCCTGCACCTCAGGGAATTCTTGGCTGCAGTACAGTCTGAATTCCCTTCTCCTCAGGGGATCTTAGGCTATAGCTTAGTCTTGATCACCTGCTCTTCAGGTGATCATCTCCTCAAACACCATCAGTGGTTCCTGCTCCTCAAGTGTCCACTGGCTGTAGTTAGTGCAGTCTGAATCCCCTGCCACTCAGGGGAACCTTGGCTGCAGTATTGTCTGCATCTCCCGCTCCTTGGGAGATAACTTCTCCAATTACTGTTGCACCAAACACAATACCACATTGGGTGTCCTGTGTCTAGCTATACTAGTATTATTGGTGATTCTGCAGATCACCACATAATCAGGTATAGCATCTGTATTATTGGTGATACTGCAGATCACCAATAATCAGAAAAATCTGTGTTGCTGACACCAATCGTTACATAATGGGCTTTTCACCAGCATGCTAACAGTTAGCACGGCTTTGTGAATAAAGCATATATATATGGATGTACCCCCAAACAAGCCACAATTCCCCCATAATCCCTCCCCAGTCACTGCACTGGGTGTCACATATACACAGAGCGAGGTGTACTGGGGGCTGCAGTATGGATGTACCCCCAAACCAGCCACAATCCCCCCATAATCCCTCCCCCAGTCACTGCAATGGGTGTCACATATACACAGACCCAGGTGTACTGGGGGCTGCAGTATGGATGTACCCCAAAACCAGCCACAATCCCCCCATAATCCCTCCCCAGTCACTGCAATGGGTGTTACATATACACAGAGCCAGGTGTACTGGGGCTGCAGTATGGATCTACCCCCAAACCAGCCACAATCACCCCATAATCCCTCCCCCAGTCACTGCAATGGGTGTCACATATACACAGAGCCAGGTGTACTGGGGACTGCAGTATGGATGTACCCCCAAACCAGCCACAATCCCCCATACTCCCTCCCCCAGTCACTGCAATGGGTGTCACATATACACAGAGCCAGGTGTACTGGGGGCTGCAGTATGGATGTATCCCCAAACCAGCCACAATCCCCCATAATCCCTCCCCCAGTCACTGCAATGGGTGTCACATATACACAGAGCCAGGTGTACTGGGGGCTGCAGTATGGATGTACCCCCAAACCAGCCACAATCCCCCCCATAATCCCTCCCCCAGTCACTGCAATGGGTGTCACATATACACAGAGCCAGATGTACTGGGGGCTGCAGTATGGATGTACCCCCAAACCAGCCAAAATCCCCCATAATCCCTCCCCCAGTCACTGCAATAGGTGTCACATATACACAGAGCCAGGTGTACTGGGGGCTGCAGTATGGATGTACCCCCAAACCAGCTACAATCCCCCATAATCCCTCCCCCAGTCACTGCAATGGGTGTCACATACACACAGAGCCAGGTGTACTGGGGGATGCAGTATGGATGTACCCCCAAACCAGCCACAATCCCCCCATAATCCCGCCCCCAGTCACTGCAATGGGTGTCACATATACACAGAGCCAGGTGTACTGGGGGCTGCAGTATGGATGTACCCCCAAACCAGCCACATTCCCACCATAATCCCTCCCCAGTCACTGCAATGGGTGTCACATATACACAGAGCCAGGTGTACTGAGGGCTGCAGTATGGATGTACCCCCAAACCAGCCACAATCCCCCATAATCCCTCCTCCAGTCACTGCAATGGGTGTCACATATACACAGAGCCAGGTGTACTGGGGCTGCAGTATGGATGTACTCCCAAACCAGCCACACCCCCGTAATCCCTCCCCCAGTCACTGCAATGGGTGTCACATATACACAGAGCCAGGTGTACTGAGGGCTGCAGTATGGATGTACCACCAAACCAGCCACAATCCCCCATAATCCCTCCCCCAGTCACTGCAATGGGTGTCACATATACACAGAGCCAGGTGTACTGGGGGCTGCAGTATGGATGTACCCCCAAACCAGCCACAATCCCCCATAATACCTCCCCCAGTCACTGCAATGGGTGTCACATATACACAGAGCCAGCTGTACTGGGGGCTGCAGTATGGATGTACCCCCAAACCATCCACACCCCCATAATCCCTCCCCCAGTCACTGCAATGGGTGTCACATACACAAAGAGCCAGGTGTACTGGGGGCTGCAGTATGGATGTACCCCCAAACCAGCCACAATCCCCCCATAATCCCTCCCCAGTCACTGCAATGGGTGTCACATATACACAGAGCCAGGTGTACTGGGGGCTGCAGTATGGATGTACCCCCAAACCAGCCACAATCCCCCATAATCACTCCCCCAGTCACTGCAATGGGTGTCACATATACACAGAGCCAGGTGTACTGGAGGCTGCAGTATGGATGTACCCCCCAAACCAGCCACAATCCCCCCATAATCCCTCCCCAGTCACTGTAATAGATGTCACATATACACAGAGCCAGGTGTACTGGGGACTGCAGTATGGATGTACCCCCAAACCAGCCACAATCCCCCGTAATCCCTCCCGCAGTCACTGCAATGGGTGTCACATATACACGGAGCCAGGTGTACTGGGGGCTGCAGTATGGATGTACCCCCAAGCCAGCCACAATCCCCCCATAATCCCTCCCCAGTCACTGCAATGGGTGTCACATATACACGGAGCCAGGTGTACTGGGGGCTGCAGTATGGATGTACCCCCAAACCAGTCACAATCCCCCCATAATACCTCCCCCAGTCACTGCAATGGGTGTCACAGATACACAGAGCCAGGTGTACTGGGGGCTGCAGTATGGATGTACCACCAAACCAGCCACAATCCCCCATAATTCCTCCCCCAGTCACTGCAATGGGTGTCACAGATACACAGAGCCAGGTGTACTGGGGGCTGCAGTATGGATGTACCCCCAAACCAGCCACAATCCCCCATAATCTCTCCCCAGTCACTGCAATGGGTGTCACATATACACAGAGCCAGGTGTACTGGGGGCTGCAGTATGGATGTACCCCCAAACCAGCCACACCTCCCTCCATAATCCCTCCCCAGTCACTGCAATGGGTGTCACATATACATAGAGCTAGGTGTACTGGGGGCTGCAGTATGGATGTACCCCCAAACCAGCCACAATCCCCCATAATCCCTCCCCCAGTCACTGCAATGGGTGTCACATACACAAAGAGCCAGGTGTACTGGGGGCTGCAGTATGGATGTACCCCCAAACCAGCCACAATCCCCCCATAATCCCTCCCCAGTCACTGCAATGGGTGTCACATATACACAGAGCCAGGTGTACTGGGGGCTGCAGTATGGATGTACCCCCAAACCAGCCACAATCCCCCCATAATCCCTCCCCAGTCACTGCAATGGGTGTCACATATACACAGAGCCAGGTGTACTGGAGGCTGCAGTATGGATGTATCCCCCAAACCAGCCACAATCCCCCCATAATCCCTCCCCAGTCACTGTAATGGATGTCACATATACACAGAGCCAGGTGTACTGGGGACTGCAGTATGGATGTACCCCCAAACCAGCCACAATCCCCCGTAATCCCTCCCGCAGTCACTGCAATGGGTGTCACATATACACGGAGCCAGGTGTACTGGGGGCTGCAGTATGGATGTACCCCCAAGCCAGCCACAATCCTCCCATAATCCCTCCCCAGTCACTGCAATGGGTGTCACATATACACAGAGCCAGGTGTACTGGGGGCTGCAGTATGGATGTACCCCCAAACCAGCCACAATCCCCCATAATCCCTCCCCCAGTCACTGCAATGGGTGTCACATATACACAGAGCCAGGTGTACTGGGGGCTGCAGTATGGATGTACCC